>NC_140535.1:13494262-13677990 GCF_057382185.1 Mchenga conophoros
GACTGTATTTTAGGCGTTCCCTTTTTTCCTTGTTAATTGCGTAGAATGATGCACAGAGTGAACCTCAGCCAAGACCAGTGCGCTGGAAAAAACGTGACAGACAGGGAGCTTTTATTCCTCAAAGATCATCAACCACTCGAAGTACTAGTTGCATGCCACGTGCTCAGTGTTCACACAACCATTGATTTTATCTCACAACTTGTTTTCACCAAAGAATTTCAGTAAGTAAATATTCTTCAATTTTTTCCCCCTCCAGTGTCCAGAGAGCAGCATCAATGTCCACGTGAAGAACCTAGTTATGTTGCCAGTGTCAACCCAACAAAAGGTACTTTACCTTCTTGTATTTATTGTGATTTCTGTTTACTTTTATATTTGTTGTTATAGTTGAGTTATGCAGGGCTTTTGTGCAGTCCTAAGAAACATACTGCCTAGAGTGTTTTTCACTTTGTGGAAGAGTTTCTTCCTTTCTTTCTTTTTTTTCTGTTAGTGTATGGTGCTTCATCAGGAGCTCCTTCAGTTGTTGGAGGATGGAGAAGAGGATGCAGCCATGACTTGTGAGACGTCGTCTGAGTCAGCTGCTACTCACTGGGCGATCAGAAATATGGTGTCCTTGCAAAAGTGGAAAGAGGCCAGGCCTTGTCTTATAGACAATATGTTAGCTACTCTGGATCCACAGTCACACCGTGTGTGTCAGTGTGGCAAACAAGTAGTCGTGAGGTGTCTGGACTGCCTGCCTCTTCCATTCCTTTGTGCTGACTGTGATATTGCAGTTCACACACGCTTTGTCCTGCACAACAGAGAGGCAGTAACAGGAGGGTTTTTGCAGCCTTCATCAGAGTTTCACAAGCCAATAGGTACGGTTTTTAAGTCTTATGCATTTCTTGCTTTGTATGAGTATGAGTGGGTGCTGTTATTGTATATTTATTGGAGTGGAGTGGAGTGCTGTAAAGTTTGAGGTGGACAGGATGTGCAAGGAGCCATGCTTTAGCTGCCCTGCCTGCACTCCAGACATGCTTGCCGTCTCAGTTGATGGAAACCGCAAGCTTTATCGCTTTCAGTCAAATGCAAGGTACGTTATGCATTGTGTACATAAGTCAAATATGGATTTGTAGAAAAATGTATTTTAATGTTTCTTTTCAAACAACTGTCACTGTGTTCGTTCAGCACTTCAGAGCAGGGGGACTTTGAAGGTGTCTTCATTGAAAAAGATGAGGAAGTTGCTGAGTTTGTGAAATACATCCAGAGACACACAAATCATGTAAGATACACATATATATATATTAGTTCTGTTAGCGTTAATCTTGTTAAAATGACGTTAATGCCATAACCATATACACATACACGTATCCAGTGATGCCCTCATGCAGACCGATATTTGGCCCTGGCAGAGCACAAGTGAACGTAAGCTCTTGATATATAAATATCCTTTTTAAACAAACTCCCAGTATCTGAGCAGTAGTTGAATGTTTTGTTCTTGAATCATAATATGCTACTATGTTTTCCCATCTGATGTTGTTAAACTGTAGCTGCTGCTGACCTCCGGACAAAGAGAAAAGTCTTTGAGAAGGTGATGGCTGTGAGGCGCCTGAGAGAGGAGGAGATGATCCTTTGCAGGGAGATGCGGCATCACTGGACAGTGTTGCGAATGCCATCTGTGGTGTTGGGAACAATCTCCTCAGACTGTAAGCACTTTATTTATTTATTAATTTTTTGATGAATCGATTGAAAATAAGAGCAGATGCTAAAGTCTTACTGGATCTTTTACCTATATCTAGATTGCTAGCTAACACTGCCTTCTCCCTTTTAAAAAAATGTTTAATTACAGCATCCTAATTCCTTGTGTTTATGAGGTGAGGTTTTTTTTTTGTTTGTTTGGTTGTTTTTTAACTTTTCTCATATTTATTTGTTTTGTTCTTTTTACAGCCTCCTTTGTTGGCATGTCGGAGGATGCACAGAAGGGACTCTGTAGCCTGGTTTTAGAAAACAAAGTGAACTGAAAGCTGAAATGCTCAAAGTAAAGGACGTGTACAAGAGAATCCTCAGCCACCAACCACTCCTGGAAATGGACTCGGAGGAGGACATTCCAGACGATGCCACTGAGAGTGATTTGAGCACTTCTGCTGAAGACTGATTGTGTCATCATTGATGTTATGTTTGGTAAAATAAAAAGTTAATCACATCTCTGTTTAATGTGATTTTTCAACAGACATTTTACATTTTGAGAAGAAAAATGGAATTTCCTTGGTGCAGTTGTTTACCCTGAATCATTATTTCCCATCTAATTTAATGACTAGTGTACATGTTCAGATACGATAACATAATTTAATTTATGGGATGCTTTCTGGGCTGCTCAAATGATCACAAAATTTAAAAGCACCAGGCAGCACACTCACAAGTACATTTTTTGTTCAGTGTTTTGTCGAAGAAATCAACAAGTACAATTGAGATGTTTGCTGTAGTGGTGTGTTTGTTAAGAAGCATGCCAGCACACTGGTGAAGTGACAGTCCCAGAATGCACCCGAGCCAGTGACTCGCCCCAGAGCAAATGAAATTGCTTATCTAGAAAGACAACCGTCATCAAAGAAGAAGTAAAAGAGTAGGAAACAAATGGTAAGGGAAGGTACTGTGGGGTAGGAAAGAAAGGCCAGAGCTGTGCAAAATGACCTCCAGCAGGCTACAAATGTGCACGTCTGCTCAAACGGTCAGAAACCGACTCCATGAGGGTGGTATGAGGGCCCGACGTCCACAGGTGGGGTTGTGCTTACAGCCCAACACCGTGCCGGATGTTTGGCATTTGCCAGACAACACAAAGATTGGCAACTTTGCCACTGGCGCCCTGTGCTCCTCACAGATGAAAGCAGGTTCACACTGAGCACTTGTGACAGAGTCTGGGGACGCCGTGGAGAACCTTCTGCTGCCTGCAACATCCTCCAGCATGAGTTTGGCAGTGGGTCAGTTTTGGTGTGGGGTGGCATTTCTTTGGGGAGCTGCACAGCCCTCCATGTGTTCGGCAGAGGTAGCCTGACTGCCATTAGGTACTGAGATGAGATCCTCAGACCCCTTGTGAGACCATATGCTGGTGCGGTTGGCCCCGGGTTCCTCCTAATGCAAGACAATCCTAGACCTCATGTGGCTGGAGTGTGTCAGCAGTTCCTGCAAGATGAAGGCAATGATGCTGTGGACTGGCCCGCCCATTCCCCAGACCTGAATCCAATTGAGGACATCTGGGACATCATGTCTCGCTCCATCCACCAACTGCACCACAAAATGTCCAGGAGTGGGCAGATGCTTTAGTCCTGGAGTCTGGGAGGAGATCCATCAGGAGAGCATCTGCCACTTCATCAGGAGCATGTCCAGGTGTTGTAGGGAGGTCATACAGGCATGTGGAGGCCACACAGACTAGTGAGCCTCATTTTGACATGTTTTAAGAACATTACATAAAACCAAATTAATGATTCTGTATTGCATTGATCAAGGAACCAACCCAATAGGAGCTAAAGGAATCCTCTTGACATTACTTCACTCAGTAAGTTTATACTATGTTTAATGTGCATTTTCTTCATCAGTTTTGAACATAACATGTTAGCGCTCCCTGGTCCTTTTTGGAGACAGATCCTGAGACAGCAGGCAGCTATGGAGAACTCGTGTCAGCTGTGGTAATTAAGGAATACTTTGATTTAATATTGATTTCATGACAACTATCCTCAGGCACATATTCCTGGATATATATGATGACATAAGTAAAGTCCCATTTTACAATCATTGCCTTCTTTGATCTGACTTATTGCCTCAGACTTTGGCCCTGTGTCCCCAAAAGTATAGAAAATCCATGACACTGAGTAAGAGGCCTTTATCATGTTATAAGTGAGAGAGTTTGGTGTAACAGTGGTTGAACATGCCAAATCAATCCACAACATACTGCCATTCCCCAGCTGTAACCTGCATATGCATCAAACCAAAATCCAGTATCATAGACATAAAGATGAGGTTAAAGGGGTTGTATCATTTTGCCAGATAGCTTCATCCCAAAAAAGATAAACATTCTTCAAAAACAAAAGTTTGTGAATATTTGCTGTATTGCCAGGCCTAAACCAACCTGTTAAACTTATCAAATTATTGTCATAGATACGAACCTATTGATTGAAACAGAATAATCCATTGAAGCCTCCATCATCATCCACGATCACTGTTACTGTTCAGATTATTTCATCTCTGTTTTCCTCTAGAATGTTTTGAAAATCAGCATTTGATCAACAGACTTTTTAAAAGTTTATTTTGATCCTATTGTTTACGTGTGTAATTGCATTTTTATTGAAATTATGACAGGAAAACCCTTAATCAAATTGTATCTTTGATATCTAATAATAATATTAACAATAATGTTACATATGTAATATGTACACAATAATAATGTGCAAACAAACAAGAAAAATAGCAAAAAATGTCAATTTTTTTCTAATACCCTGTATATAAAAACCACATATGACCACAACTCCAAATGTGCAATTGTCACTGCATCTAAACATGACATATTACAAAAAGGTAGAAACATATAATATACAATATGTTCTGAAGCTGGTACTGGTGCAGTTAACTTTGCTTTAGGCTCCCATACACAGTAGGTGTTACTTACCTTACGTGCAGTGCAGTATTACTTTACCTTGTAATATGTTATAATAAGCAAGTCACTTCTATATTTATGAGGATGTAGACAATAATGTTGGCTGATATGTAAAACTATGAGATGTCGAGTGCAGGGAAGATATTATTGATGGATCAGATTCATGAATGTGTTAGGTACTTAAGCCACAATTAGAGAGTGAAACAGAGACTGACACTGGTTGAAATGTATAGTAAATATTTTATTTTGAACTTTTATGCTGAACTACAAGCTGTGAACTGTGCGATCTCTGCGACCTGTGGTGCCTGGTTTACTGTGTGTAAAACTGCGCAGGTTCCCATGTGTCATCCCACACTTTGCCACTGTCAGGAGAAAAACATAACAAAGAACAACCACACACAAAATAGGACAATTTAGGTTGTGACATATGACAATTTTTTAGGATGAAATATCTTCTATATTCATGTCATGCTTTATACACCTTCATTGTAATATAAATTAATCAAATCAAGTCAGACAGTAATAATATATGTAGTAGATGTCAAGCAGGACCACAGCAGCAGCCACGATCCATCGGAACCTGCTGGATGAGAGAGCACAGAAACTCCAGGGAAGAAGTTTAGTTAGTAACATGCATGAACTGCATTACTGGGACATGTATGTTTACAGATGGTGAGGGAGAGGGGGAGAGTTTTCAGTAAAACGAGACGCGACTGCATCTTCAACCAATACTGAGCCTGCATAACCCTGAAAGAGACAGACAGAGAGAGGGGGGGGGGGGACACTAACCCCCAGCAGTCTGGTCCCATTACAGCATAACTAAGGGCTGAGCTGAACCAGCCCTAACTATAAGCTCTATAAAGAAGTAAAGTCTTATGCCTACTCTTAAAAGTGTTGACCATGTCCACCTCCAAATCTCATAATGGACTTTGGAGGTGGACAGCTATCAAGCTCCTCACAGAAGAGGAGCTCGATAGCTAAAAGCTCTCAATTTACTTTAGTCCAAATACATGAATTCAAATTGAGGTGATAACTATTTATCAACAATATGAATGGCTGTTCCTGTCCAACAAAGTTGTTACTACATACCATGTTGAGCAAGGCTTCCACTTGACTTTAACTTCTTCTTTTTCCTGAAAAACATGATATAAACAAACAATTAATTAAGAAAGACATGCAAGTTGCATACAAAAAGGAGCTTATAAACATTTGTGTACTATTGAATGGCTCAATAAAAACATAAGAACCACTACAATGCGTGTACTGCCAGCATCGAGTGCATGTTAGCAAAGCAACACTGCTTACATTGTGGCTCACAAGCAAAACTAACTGAAGCAGATGTTACTGAATGGGAAGGAGCACCTCCACATCAATCACTCCTTCTGAGCATGATGTCAGGAGGACTTTAAAGAACGTAAACATCAGGAAGGCAGCACGACTAGGTCGTATCAGGTGGTCTGTTCTTATTTAATGTCCTATTTGGAGTGAAATCCTGACTCAGTGGCTGAATTAGTGTAGATTCATCAAATACAAAAGCTTATGGATATTCAGTCAGGCACAGTTCAAATCCGGGAAGTCCAAAGACGCAAACAAATCTGCACAACAGCAGGCTAAATTACTTACATTTACAACTCTCCTGTCTACTATCTCTTCATATTTGAAAATCTTCTGTGTACGGTGTTTTCGGCATTCTGAAAAATAACAAATGAAATATTTACATGAGTTCTGTAAAACTGGAAAAAAATGCAAAAATTAAGAAAAAGAGATCTTAACAAACTTAACGAACATGTCATGTGTTTCGTACATTTACAATACCATAACGTCTAACCTTTCCTTGTCCTTTTTTTGTTTGGGACATCCGAGGTGTACACAGTAGAAATTGAGGGAGATGCAGGATGTGGAGATGAAGAGGAGGATGCAGGAGGAAGCAGAGATGAAGAGGAGGATGCAGGAGGAAACAGAGACAGAGAGGAATATGCAGGAGGAAGCAGAGATGAAGAGGAGGATGCAGGAGGAAGCAGAGATGAAGAGGAGGATGCAGGAGGAAGCAGAGACAGAGAGGAATATGCAGGAGGAAGCAGAGACGGAGAGGAGGATGCAGGAGGAAGCACAGACGAAGAGGAGGAAGCAAAGATGGAGAGGAGGATGCAGGAGGAAGCAGAGATGAAGAGGAGGATGCAAGAGGAAGCAGAGACGAAGAGGAGGATGCAGGAGGAATCAGAGACAGAGAGAAAGATGCAGGAGGAAGCAGAGATGAAGAGGAGGATGCAGGAGGAAGCAGAGACAGAGAGGAAGATGCAGGAGGAAGCAGAGACGGAGAGGAGGATGCAGGAGGAAGCACAGACGAAGAGGAGGAAGCAGAGATGGAGAGGAGGATGCAGGAGGAAGCAGAGATGGAGAGGAGGATGCAAGAGGAAGCAGAGACGGAGAGGAGGATGCAAGAGGAAGCACAGACGAAGAGGAGGAAGCAGAGATGGAGAGGAGGATGCAGGAGGAAGCACAGACAGAGAGGAAGATGCAGGAGGAAGCACAGACGAAGAGGAGGAAGCAGAGATGGAGAGGAGGATGCAGGAGGAAGCAGAGATGAAGAGGAGGATGCAGGAGGCTGACAGAGGGAAGATGTTGGTACAGGCTCTAAATGAAGAATAAATTCCTCGTTTAGAGCCTCTGGGTCTGGGACTGGTCCAGCATCGACACTGTCAGCAGAGGATGGTCCAGCTGCTGGTGTAGACCTTTTAGCAGGAGGTGAAGCTTGTAATTCTGAAAAATTTTAAATATTAAACATTCATTAAAATGGGTTGAAAAAATGTACAGTACACATAAACACATAATAAGTAGCCCAAACTTTAATAATATGTCTGCATTAGGTGCATAGTAATTACATAAATTGCAAAAAAGTGCAATAAACTACAAAAAAATTGAAAATCGTTTTTGTTTTTTTAACATATATTTCTAGTTAGAGAAATTTAAGAGGCTTATCCCTCAAAACTGTAAATACAAAAAAGTTACACAAACTAGTTTCCCACCACAGGAAATTTATTTTGAGTGTCTTCATAGTTTTATTTTTGAAATACACCAATTTTTATATACTGCAGGAAAAACGAAAATAAATATTATAGTGCAAATTTGCAAAATAACAGCATATGCATCAAAATAAACTATTTCCAGCAGTGCAATATGAGTCTTAAGCATCCCAGAAACGACACAGAAAGTCATAAAGTCAAACATAACTTTTTAAAACACATAACAAGTAAAACACAAGCTCATAAGGCCCCGATCGTAAAAAACTACATTTCCGCAAAATTACGTCACTTCCGGTTTCGGGCAGGTCATGCGGTCATGTGATAGTTCGCGCTGATGGACGTAGGAAGTGTTACAAACAGCTGATGGATCGGCGAAGCCTGTTTCTGGAATATCATGTTTTTGTTGCTGCAAGTGATTTTTATGCAGTTTTTGCAAAGCTATATGTGGAAGGAAACTGTGACCTAGGACAAGCTGATGGCATAAGATGTAAGTACAACTCCTCCAGTTTCATATGCAAAAAAAAGTATTGCGCTAGCTTACTTGGTTGCAGAGCTACCGGGATTTAAAAATAGTTACGCAAAACAGAGCGTGCCCGCTCCGATCGGCTGTAAAGGGTTAATAAAGTTTAATATTTTGGAAAAAAAATGTTGGCAAAGAGAGGAAGTACCGATCGGGTTTCCGGTAAGGATCGGGTAGCGTTGAAACTCTGTCGTGCTAGCTAGCACGCAGTATGAGTCATTGTAACTGTCAGCACAACGAAAATAAACTACACCTAAACTCGGTTTATATCTGACCCAAATAGAGTGCAGTTCATAACTTCTTACCTGAAATTCAGTTCACCTCACGCTCCGACCGGCAGCCGCCTGCTTCTCCTGCCTTCGGTTTCCCTGATCCGGGATTGAGCTCTGCGTTAGCCACCACCGGTCGATCGGCGGCCGCCTCGCCGGTGGCTAGCTGCCCTGTGTTGTAGCTCCGCGTTAGCCACCACCAAAAAGCTCAGTTATTTTTTCCACATCGACCAGCATCATCGGCCCATATAAACGAAAAATAAGTCCAGCTAAGACAAACACTGTTTGCGAGCGATCGGGGGTGAAAGGAGCCTCACTGAAAGGGTGTTTTTTAGCGAAGGGTCGCTAGCCGGCTAGCATGAGAACGGGTTGGTACAGACAGTATTCTCCAAAGAGTTGTTGTGTTGTATAATTTGTCTCCTGTCCTAATTTCCTCTCTCCCTGAGGACACTCCAGGTCCAAGCGCAGCAATGGGTAACCAAGAGTTTCCCAAAAGTCAGCCGCCCACAACAGGGAGAAAGAGGAAAAGAGACCGAAATGATGAGCTGCTAGACCTCATCAGAGAGGAGAGCGCAACAGAACAGGTCACATGACAGCACAGCATTTTCTCTGCATTTTCTACCCACAGTTTGAACTGAATAACAAATAACACAACCTACACAAACTGAAAACAAACAGAAATCACAGAGTAAAATTTGAAAACTTTTATTGATGTTAATTTAAAAGTTATTTAAAAAAAGAAAACCCATATAAAGTAAAAAAAAAAGTAAAAAAAAAATCGTAAAAATAAATAAAAAGAAAGGAAAAAAAGAAAAGAAAACCCAAACAGACAAACCCCTCTGAGCAAGCAATAGGCGACAGTGGGAAGGAAAAACTCCATTTTAACAGGGAGAAACCTCCGACAGAACCGGGCTCTGTGAGGGGACAGCCATCTGCCTCGACTGGTCAATGGGTTCTCATAAGTGACTCGATCAATTTAAAAAGAGCCATTCTAATTGTAAAAATAACCAATTTAAAATCCAGTTAGTTTTCTAGGATTCAAGCAAACTACATTAAACCCGGAGGGAGCCCTAGCTGCAGATTGTTAAAGATATCAACTTGAATATTCCGGGCAGTATTTTCATTCCTGACATTAATGGTATTAGTGCCACCAAAGGAATTGTTTACTATGTTCACAACCGTACTTTGCTGTGAAATAGCAGGTTGCCCCTGGTTTGAATCTTCTGTGTCTGAGTCATCTGGGCTCCCCATACAGCACACACACAAGCATGCAAACAGGTTTTTGCAATTTTGATTGTTTGGCCTAGATTCAGGTTCAGGAGCTGGGTCCTGTGTTGGTGACGGTGTGTGGGTGACAGTTGATGCTTTATTGGCCATCAACTGGCCATCAACTTTGCATTTTTGATTATTGAATCTAGATTCCAGTTCAGGTGGTGTCTCCTGTGTTGGGCTGGTGACAGTTGATGCTTTATTGGCCATTGCGTTTTAATATCTATTTGCAGATAATTTGTTTTCTCCGTTTGTTAAAACTAGCGTTTGAAAATCCGTTCCTGCAGAGGGCTATTTATAGACTTAAATCCTTTGAAGTGTATGACGTCACTGAAGCCTTTGCTCTAAGCCCCGCCCACTTCGAGAAAAAAAAAGAATGCGCTCGAAGTGTGTGGCGTGTTTGTCTCCGCCCTTAATTTCATCACAGCCTCCCAATAACTGGAAGGTTCGAAGTGGGCGGGGCTTAGAGCAAAGGCTTCAGTGACGTCATACACTTCAAAGGATTTAAGTCTATAAATAGCCCTCTGCAACTCTGAATTTCTAACACAAGCGTTAACAAACGGAGAGAATAAATTAACAGCAAACAAATAGCTATTGAAGCAAAATGGACAACAGCACAGCTAGGAGCAATCCAGACAATGTCAGGAGTGATTCCACTCCTGCAGATGATGTTAGGCCACTGCTAGAGGAATTGCTAAATAATGTTACACATGAGCAGTGGCAACAGTTGCGGTCTGATTACGCCGAAAATGGCACCATAGGAAGGCTGTGTAATTTTGTAGATAATGTCATAGCCCTATGCTCACTGTCGGCAGGTGCAGAAATGAGGTTTTGCCAGGACACTGCTGTCACTAGCACAACAACAGTGGCCTCAATGGAGACACAGACAGCTCCTGAACTTGCACAGACCTCTAACACAGTTGACCGTAACACGGAAATACCAGCTGATATTTCACAGAAAACAACAGTCAACTTTCACAGCACAGCAGAAAATTGCCCTGGTGCCACATATATCACTAATATCCATAATACCAATAATGTCAAAGTTTTTCAATTTAACATCTTTAAAAAACTGGAATTCAGTTCAATACTAAAAACCGAAAAAATAACTGTCATGCCCAATACTCCAGTAGACAAGAAAGATCGTGATGACACTCAGGCTGTAGATAAAGCAGGAACCTCTTTGGAAAAGGATGTAACCCCAAAGAAATCCTCTGCTCAACATGAAGCCAGCACTGATATGTTCAACATCACAGAAAATAGCAGAAAAGCACTGGCCTTAAAGGAGACAGAGACAGCGCCAGAACTTACACAGACTTCAGAGGATAATGCATGGCTGACAGATCTTATTCAGGCTGTGATTTCACAGCTTGCTAAGATATCAATGTCCAACCCTTCTGATTCTCTCCAAAAATGTCTTTTGGATTCAATCAGGGCTGAACTACAGGGAACAGATTTACCCTCAGAAATCCAGGAACATTGCGACAGAATCGCTAAAGCCATTTCCACTGATCTTTGTAATAGATTAATTGTATCTGGGGAAGAGGGTGTAATGGCTTTAGTTGCCTTAGTTTTCAAAGAACACATTTTGGCAGTGAAGAATGAATTGTATCAAAACACTCTGTAATAACCTCCCCCCTGCTGGGGCTAGTAAATTGGGACTTTAAATTGGCTTTAAATAGATTATATATTTTTGAAAGCCCTTGGAACGGTCGCGGCAGATGGCTGTCCCCTCACTGAGCCTGGTTCTGCCGGAGGTTTCTTCCTGTTAAAAGGGAGTTTTTCCTTCCCACTGTCGCTTGCTCATAGGGGGTCATATGATTGTTGGGTTTTTCTCTGTATCTATGAAGCGCCTTGAGGCGACTTTTGTTGTGATTTGGCGCTATATAAATCAAATTGAATTGAATTGAATTAAAATCGCTTCATGTTTTGGCCACCACACAGTGTTTTCCGAACTGATTCACGATCTGAAAGTGTGCAGATCTAACGTACATAATCCTTTGTTAGGTTTATTATTTTCATTTCACACGTAAAACATTTATAGATTCATTCACCACTCCTGTTAGTTTGAGCTTCAGGCTGCTGACGAACTCCTTCAAGATATGCAGGTAACATTTTTAGTGGAATCAGTTGTTAAAGAGGGAACACGCTTGTCTAATATTTTGTACGGAGTAAACGTTATATTATTTTAAAATTTTTTTAAAGTTTATGTCACATTAAGTTGGTTAACTTAAGCTGTTTGATAATCTTTGCTTTAATCATAGACTGTATTTTAGGCGTTCCCTTTTTTCCTTGTTAATTGCGTAGAATGATGCACAGAGTGAACCTCAACCAAGACCAGTGCGCTGGAAAAAACGTGACAGACAGGGAGCTTTTATTCCTCAAAGATCATCAACCACTCGAAGTACTAGTTGCATGCCACGTGCTCAGTGTTCACACAACCATTGATTTTATCTCACAACTTGTTTTCACCAAAGAATTTCAGTAAGTAAATATTCTTCAATTTTTTTCCCCCTCCAGTGTCCAGAGAGCAGCATCAATGTCCACGTGAAGAACCTAGTTATGTTGCCAGTGTCAACCCAACAAAAGGTACTTTACCTTCTTGTATTTATTGTGATTTCTGTTTACTTTTATATTTGTTGTTATAGTTGAGTTATGCAGGGCTTTTGTGCAGTCCTAAGAAACATACTGCCTAGAGTGTTTTTCACTTTGTGGAAGAGTTTCTTCCTTTCTTTCTTTTTTTTCTGTTAGTGTATGGTGCTTCATCAGGAGCTCCTTCAGTTGTTGGAGGATGGAGAAGAGGATGCAGCCATGACTTGTGAGACGTCGTCTGAGTCAGCTGCTACTCACTGGGCGATCAGAAATATGGTGTCCTTGCAAAAGTGGAAAGAGGCCAGGCCTTGTCTTATAGACAATATGTTAGCTACTCTGGATCCACAGTCACACCGTGTGTGTCAGTGTGGCAAACAAGTAGTTGTGAGGTGTCTGGACTGCCTGCCTCTTCCATTCCTTTGTGCTGACTGTGATATTGCAGTTCACACACGCTTTGTCCTGCACAACAGAGAGGCAGTAACAGGAGGGTTTTTGCAGCCTTCATCAGAGTTTCACAAGCCAATAGGTACGGTTTTTAAGTCTTATGCATTTCTTGCTTTGTATGAGTATGAGTGGGTGCTGTTATTGTATATTTATTGGAGTGGAGTGGAGTGCTGTAAAGTTTGAGGTGGACAGGATGTGCAAGGAGCCATGCTTTAGCTGCCCTGCCTGCACTCCAGACATGCTTGCCGTCTCAGTTGATGGAAACCGCAAGCTTTATCGCTTTCAGTCAAATGCAAGGTACGTTATGCATTGTGTACATAAGTCAAATATGGATTTGTAGAAAAATGTATTTTAATGTTTCTTTTCAAACAACTGTCACTGTGTTCGTTCAGCACTTCAGAGCAGGGGGACTTTGAAGGTGTCTTCATTGAAAAAGATGAGGAAGTTGCTGAGTTTGTGAAATACATCCAGAGACACACAAATCATGTAAGATACACATATATATATATATATATATTAGTGCTGTTAGCGTTAATCTTGTTAAAATGACGTTAATGCCATAACCATATACACATACACGTATCCAGTGATGCCCTCATGCAGACCGATATTTGGCCCTGGCAGAGCACAAGTGAACGTAAGCTCTTGATATATAAATATCCTTTTTAAACAAACTCCCAGTATCTGAGCAGTAGTTGAATGTTTTGTTCTTGAATCATAATATGCTACTATGTTTTCCCATCTGATGTTGTTAAACTGTAGCTGCTGCTGACCTCCGGACAAAGAGAAAAGTCTTTGAGAAGGTGATGGCTGTGAGGCGCCTGAGAGAGGAGGAGATGATCCTTTGCAGGGAGATGCGGCATCACTGGACAGTGTTGCGAATGCCATCTGTGGTGTTGGGAACAATCTCCTCAGACTGTAAGCACTTTATTTATTTATTAATTTTTTGATGAATCGATTGAAAATAAGAGCAGATGCTAAAGTCTTACTGGATCTTTTACCTATATCTAGATTGCTAGCTAACACTGCCTTCTCCCTTTTAAAAAAATGTTTAATTACAGCATCCTAATTCCTTGTGTTTATGAGGTGAGGTTTTTTTTTTGTTTGTTTGTTTGTTTTTTAACTTTTCTCATATTTATTTGTTTTGTTCTTTTTACAGCCTCCTTTCTTGGCATGTCGGAGGATGCACAGAAGGGACTCTGTAGCCTGGTTTTAGAAAACAAAGTGAACTGAAAGCTGAAATGCTCAAAGTAAAGGACGTGTACAAGAGAATCCTCAGCCACCAACCACTCCTGGAAATGGACTCGGAGGAGGACATTCCAGACGATGCCACTGAGAGTGATTTGAGCACTTCTGCTGAAGACTGATTGTGTCATCATTGATGTTATGTTTGGTAAAATAAAAAGTTAATCACATCTCTGTTTAATGTGATTTTTCAACAGACATTTTACATTTTGAGAAGAAAAATGGAATTTCCTTGGTGCAGTTGTTTACCCTGAATCATTATTTCCCATCTAATTTAATGACTAGTGTACATGTTCAGATACGATAACATAATTTAATTTATGGGATGCTTTCTGGGCTGCTCAAATGATCACAAAATTTAAAAGCACCAGGCAGCACACTCACAAGTACATTTTTTGTTCAGTGTTTTGTCGAAGAAATCAACAAGTACAATTGAGATGTTTGCTGTAGTGGTGTGTTTGTTAAGAAGCATGCCAGCACACCGGTGAAGTGACAGTCCCAGAATGCACCCGAGCCAGTGACTCGCCCCAGAGCAAATGAAATTGCTTATCTAGAAAGACAACCGTCATCAAAGAAGAAGTAAAAGAGTAGGAAACAAATGGTAAGGGAAGGTACTGTGGGGTAGGAAAGAAAGGCCAGAGCTGTGCAAAATGACCTCCAGCAGGCTACAAATGTGCACGTCTGCTCAAACGGTCAGAAACCGACTCCATGAGGGTGGTATGAGGGCCCGACGTCCACAGGTGGGGTTGTGCTTACAGCCCAACACCGTGCCGGATGTTTGGCATTTGCCAGACAACACAAAGATTGGCAACTTTGCCACTGGCGCCCTGTGCTCCTCACAGATGAAAGCAGGTTCACACTGAGCACTTGTGACAGAGTCTGGGGACGCCGTGGAGAACCTTCTGCTGCCTGCAACATCCTCCAGCATGAGTTTGGCAGTGGGTCAGTTTTGGTGTGGGGTGGCATTTCTTTGGGGAGCTGCACAGCCCTCCATGTGTTCGGCAGAGGTAGCCTGACTGCCATTAGGTACTGAGATGAGATCCTCAGACCCCTTGTGAGACCATATGCTGGTGCGGTTGGCCCCGGGTTCCTCCTAATGCAAGACAATCCTAGACCTCATGTGGCTGGAGTGTGTCAGCAGTTCCTGCAAGATGAAGGCAATGATGCTGTGGACTGGCCCGCCCATTCCCCAGACCTGAATCCAATTGAGGACATCTGGGACATCATGTCTCGCTCCATCCACCAACTGCACCACAAAATGTCCAGGAGTGGGCAGATGCTTTAGTCCTGGAGTCTGGGAGGAGATCCATCAGGAGAGCATCTGCCACTTCATCAGGAGCATGTCCAGGTGTTGTAGGGAGGTCATACAGGCATGTGGAGGCCACACAGACTAGTGAGCCTCATTTTGACATGTTTTAAGAACATTACATAAAACCAAATTAATGATTCTGTATTGCATTGATCAAGGAACCAACCCAATAGGAGCTAAAGGAATCCTCTTGACATTACTTCACTCAGTAAGTTTATACTATGTTTAATGTGCATTTTCTTCATCAGTTTTGAACATAACATGTTAGCGCTCCCTGGTCCTTTTTGGAGACAGATCCTGAGACAGCAGGCAGCTATGGAGAACTCGTGTCAGCTGTGGTAATTAAGGAATACTTTGATTTAATATTGATTTCATGACAACTATCCTCAGGCACATATTCCTGGATATATATGATGACATAAGTAAAGTCCCATTTTACAATCATTGCCTTCTTTGATCTGACTTATTGCCTCAGACTTTGGCCCTGTGTCCCCAAAAGTATAGAAAATCCATGACACTGAGTAAGAGGCCTTTATCATGTTATAAGTGAGAGAGTTTGGTGTAACAGTGGTTGAACATGCCAAATCAATCCACAACATACTGCCATTCCCCAGCTGTAACCTGCATATGCATCAAACCAAAATCCAGTATCATAGACATAAAGATGAGGTTAAAGGGGTTGTATCATTTTGCCAGATAGCTTCATCCCAAAAAAGATAAACATTCTTCAAAAACAAAAGTTTGTGAATATTTGCTGTATTGCCAGGCCTAAACCAACCTGTTAAACTTATCAAATTATTGTCATAGATACGAACCTATTGATTGAAACAGAATAATCCATTGAAGCCTCCATCATCATCCACGATCACTGTTACTGTTCAGATTATTTCATCTCTGTTTTCCTCTAGAATGTTTTGAAAATCAGCATTTGATCAACAGACTTTTTAAAAGTTTATTTTGATCCTATTGTTTACGTGTGTAATTGCATTTTTATTGAAATTATGACAGGAAAAACCTTAATCAAATTGTATCTTTGATATCTAATAATAATATTAACAATAATGTTACATATGTAATATGTACACAATGATAATGTGCAAACAAACAAGAAAAATAGCAAAAAATGTCAATTTTTTTCTAATACCCTGTATATAAAAACCACATATGACCACAACTCCAAATGTGCAATTGTCACTGCATCTAAACATGACATATTACAAAAAGGTAGAAACATATAATATACAATATGTTCTGAAGCTGGTACTGGTGCAGTTAACTTTGCTTTAGGCTCCCATACACAGTAGGTGTTACTTACCTTACGTGCAGTGCAGTATTACTTTACCTTGTAATATGTTATAATAAGCAAGTCACTTCTATATTTATGAGGATGTAGACAATAATGTTGGCTGATATGTAAAACTATGAGATGTCGAGTGCAGGGAAGATATTATTGATGGATCAGATTCATGAATGTGTTAGGTACTTAAGCCACAATTAGAGAGTGAAACAGAGACTGACACTGGTTGAAATGTATAGTAAATATTTTATTTTGAACTTTTATGCTGAACTACAAGCTGTGAACTGTGCGATCTCTGCGACCTGTGGTGCCTGGTTTACTGTGTGTAAAACTGTGCAGGTTCCCATGTGTCATCCCACACTTTGCCACTGTCAGGAGAAAAACATAACAAAGAACAACCACACACAAAATAGGACAATTTAGGTTGTGACATATGACAATTTTTTAGGATGAAATATCTTCTATATTCATGTCATGCTTTATACACCTTCATTGTAATATAAATGAATCAAATCAAGTCAGACAGTAATAATATATGTAGTAGATGTCAAGCAGGACCACAGCAGCAGCCACGATCCATCGGAACCTGCTGGATGAGAGAGCACAGAAACTCCAGGGAAGAAGTTTAGTTAGTAACATGCATGAACTGCATTACTGAGACATGTATGTTTACAGATGGTGAGGGAGAGGGGGAGAGTTTTCAGTAAAACGAGACGCGACTGCATCTTCAACCAATACTGAGCCTGCATAACCCTGAAAGAGACAGACAGAGAGAGAGGGGGGGGGGACACTAACCCCCAGCAGTCTGGTCCCATTACAGCATAACTAAGGGCTGAGCTGAACCAGCCCTAACTATAAGCTCTATAAAGAAGTAAAGTCTTATGCCTACTCTTAAAAGTGTTGACCATGTCCACCTCCAAATCTCATAATGGACTTTGGAGGTGGACAGCTATCAAGCTCCTCACAGAAGAGGAGCTCGATAGCTAAAAGCTCTCAATTTACTTTAGTCCAAATACATGAATTCAAATTGAGGTGATAACTATTTATCAACAATATGAATGTCTGTTCCTGTCCAACAAAGTTGTTACTACATACCATGTTGAGCAAGGCTTCCACTTGACTTTAACTTCTTCTTTTTCCTGAAAAACATGATATAAACAAACAATTAATTAAGAAAGACATGCAAGTTGCATACAAAAAGGAGCTTATAAACATTTGTGTACTATTGAATGGCTCAATAAAAACATAAGAACCACTACAATGCGTGTACTGCCAGCATCGAGTGCATGTTAGCAAAGCAACACTGCTTACATTGTGGCTCACAAGCAAAACTAACTGAAGCAGATGTTACTGAATGGGAAGGAGCACCTCCACATCAATCACTCCTTCTGAGCATGATGTCAGGAGGACTTTAAAGAACGTAAACATCAGGAAGGCAGCACGACTAGGTCGTATCAGGTGGTCTGTTCTTATTTAATGTCCTATTTGGAGTGAAATCCTGACTCAGTGGCTGAATTAGTGTAGATTCATCAAATACAAAAGCTTATGGATATTCAGTCAGGCACAGTTCAAATCCAGGAAGTCCAAAGACGCAAACAAATCTGCACAACAGCAGGCTAAATTACTTACATTTACAACTCTCCTGTCTACTATCTCTTCATATTTGAAAATCTTCTGTGTACGGTGTTTTCGGCATTCTGAAAAATAACAAATGAAATATTTACATGAGTTCTGTAAAACTGGAAAAAAATGCAAAAATTAAGAAAAAGAAATCTTAACGAACATGTCATGTGTTTCGTACATTTACAATACCATAACGTCTAACCTTTCCTTGTCCTTTTTTTGTTTGGGACATCCGAGGTGTACACAGTAGAAATTGAGGGAGATGCAGGATGTGGAGATGAAGAGGAGGATGCAGGAGGAAGCAGAGATGAAGAGGAGGATGCAGGAGGAAGCAGAGACAGAGAGGAATATGCAGGAGGAAGCAGAGATGAAGAGGAGGATGCAGGAGGAAGCAGAGATGAAGAGGAGGATGCAGGAGGAAGCAGAGACAGAGAGGTTTTTCTCCCTAATTTAATGCTTTCTTTTAATGACATCGTTAACATTTCTCAACAAAAACACATGAAAGTATCACTGATAATTCAACAATAAAAGCTTGGAGTCATTTGGCGCGGCTGCCCCTCTGTTGGTCTTCCATGGTCTCTTGTGTTCTGGGGGCCTCTGGATGTCTGGAGTTTTGATCTCCTCCATACCCGCTTCACACCCTGGAGGACGGGGCTGTGGCCCCCCCACACTCCCTAGCAGATCGTTACATGGAGAAACCTTTGGAATACAAGCGCGCTGATCCACACAGGTATGCACACGGGTGTTCACTGCTCGTAGACCCAAATTACACCTTTCTTGGCCGCTACTTCGAAGCACATCTGTCCTGCGTGCTGCACAACAACATTGAATATTTAGTATTTACTGCTGTTTACACTTAGCTAGATTAATGCGATGGTGTTGTGTTTAGTATGTTGCTTTGGTTTTTTTTGCTTGTTTTCTATTTTTCTCTCAACAGGTGATCCAGGAGATTTTTATTTTTTTTTCTCCCCCCCTTTCTCACTGTCCCTCTCCCCTTCTGTTTTTCCTTTCCTTCCTCTTTCTTTCTCCCTTTCCTATCCCTCACTCATGTCTGTCCCATCTGTAACATCTGAAAATAAAATATAATAAATAATAAAAACAAAGATCGACCAAATGGACCAATACGGCAATGCCACGATGATCCATTTGGCAAAGTAAATCCATTGGGTATCCTTGTTGGTCTTCAGACAACAATTCTGATGGCTAAAGAACCAAATGGGACAGGCAAAAAAAAAAAAAAAAAAAATAACCCCGTCACGGCGAAACATGACACCGTGAAGCACAATCTAACTGGAGAACCGGGGACCCTCTCCGCGAACGGGTTTTTCTTCCTAATTTAATGCTTTCTTTTAATGACATCGTTAACATTTCTCAACAAAAACACATGAAAGTATCACTGATAATTCAACAGTAAAAGCTTGGAGTCATTTTTGACCAGGACATGTCCTTCAACGCACATATTAAACAAATATGTAAGACTGCTTTCTTCCATTTGCACAACATCTCTAAAATTAGAAATATCCTGTCTCAGAGTGATGCTGAAAAACTAGTTCATGCATTTATTACTTCCAGGCTGGACTACTGTAATTCATTATTATCAGGATGTCCAAAAAACTCACTGAAAAGCCTCCAGCTAATCCAAAATGCTGCAGCAAGAGTCCTGACAGGGGCTAGAAAGAGAGAGCAGATTTCTCCTGTTTTGGCTTCCCTTCATTGGCTTCCTGTTAAGTCCAGAATTGAATTCAAAATCCTGCTCCTCACATACAAGGTCTTAAATAATCAGGCCCCATCTTATCTTAATGACCTTGTAGTACCATATCACCCTATTAGAGCACTTTGCTCTCGCTCTGCAGGCCTACTTGTTGTTCCTGGAGTATTTAAAAGTAGAATGGGAGGGAGAGCCTTCAGTTTTCAGGCCCCACTTCTGTGGAACCAGCTTCCAGTTTGGATTCGGGAGACAGACACTATCTCTACTTTTAAGATTAGGCTTAAAACTTTCCTTTTTGCTAAAGCATATAGTTAGGGCTGGACCAGGTGACCCTGAATCCTCCCTTAGTTATGCTGCAATAGACGTAGGCTGCCGGGGGATTCCCATGATGCATTGAGTTTTTCCTTTCCAGTCACCTTTCTCACTCACTATGTATTAACAGACCTCTCTGCATTGAATCATATCTGTTATTAACCTCTGTCTCTCTTCCACAGCATGTCTTTATCCTGTCTTCCTTCTCTCACCCCAACCGGTCGCAGCAGATGGCCGCCCCTCCCTGAGCCTGGTTCTGCCGGAGGTTTCTTCCTGTTAAAAGGGAGTTTTTCCTTCCCACTGTCGCTTGCTCATAGGGGGTCATATGATTGTTGGGTTTTTCTCTGTATCTATGAAGCGCCTTGAGGCGACTTTTGTTGTGATTTGGCGCTATATAAATCAAATTGAATTGAATTGAATTAAAATCGCTTCATGTTTTGGCCACCACACAGTGTTTTCCGAACTAATTCACGATCTGAAAGTGTGCAGATCTAACGTACATAATCCTTTGTTAGGTTTATTATTTTCATTTCACACGTAAAACATTTATAGATTCATTCACCACTCCTGTTAGTTTGAGCTTCAGGCTGCTGACGAACTCCTTCAAGATATGCAGGTAACATTTTTAGTGGAATCAGTTGTTAAAGAGGGAACACGCTTGTCTAATATTTTGTACGGAGTAAACGTTATATTATTTTAAATTTTTTTTTAAAGTTTATGTCACATTAAGTTGGTTAACTTAAGCTGTTTGATAATCTTTGCTTTAATCATAGACTGTATTTTAGGCGTTCCCTTTTTTCCTTGTTAATTGCGTAGAATGATGCACAGAGTGAACCTCAGCCAAGACCAGTGCGCTGGAAAAAACGTGACAGACAGGGAGCTTTTATTCCTCAAAGATCATCAACCACTCGAAGTACTAGTTGCATGCCACGTGCTCAGTGTTCACACAACCATTGATTTTATCTCACAACTTGTTTTCACCAAAGAATTTCAGTAAGTAAATATTCTTCAATTTTTTCCCCCTCCAGTGTCCAGAGAGCAGCATCAATGTCCACGTGAAGAACCTAGTTATGTTGCCAGTGTCAACCCAACAAAAGGTACTTTACCTTCTTGTATTTATTGTGATTTCTGTTTACTTTTATATTTGTTGTTATAGTTGAGTTATGCAGGGCTTTTGTGCAGTCCTAAGAAACATACTGCCTAGAGTGTTTTTCACTTTGTGGAAGAGTTTCTTCCTTTCTTTCTTTTTTTTCTGTTAGTGTATGGTGCTTCATCAGGAGCTCCTTCAGTTGTTGGAGGATGGAGAAGAGGATGCAGCCATGACTTGTGAGACGTCGTCTGAGTCAGCTGCTACTCACTGGGCGATCAGAAATATGGTGTCCTTGCAAAAGTGGAAAGAGGCCAGGCCTTGTCTTATAGACAATATGTTAGCTACTCTGGATCCACAGTCACACCGTGTGTGTCAGTGTGGCAAACAAGTAGTCGTGAGGTGTCTGGACTGCCTGCCTCTTCCATTCCTTTGTGCTGACTGTGATATTGCAGTTCACACACGCTTTGTCCTGCACAACAGAGAGGCAGTAACAGGAGGGTTTTTGCAGCCTTCATCAGAGTTTCACAAGCCAATAGGTACGGTTTTTAAGTCTTATGCATTTCTTGCTTTGTATGAGTATGAGTGGGTGCTGTTATTGTATATTTATTGGAGTGGAGTGGAGTGCTGTAAAGTTTGAGGTGGACAGGATGTGCAAGGAGCCATGCTTTAGCTGCCCTGCCTGCACTCCAGACATGCTTGCCGTCTCAGTTGATGGAAACCGCAAGCTTTATCGCTTTCAGTCAAATGCAAGGTACGTTATGCATTGTGTACATAAGTCAAATATGGATTTGTAGAAAAATGTATTTTAATGTTTCTTTTCAAACAACTGTCACTGTGTTCGTTCAGCACTTCAGAGCAGGGGGACTTTGAAGGTGTCTTCATTGAAAAAGATGAGGAAGTTGCTGAGTTTGTGAAATACATCCAGAGACACACAAATCATGTAAGATACACATATATATATATATATATTAGTGCTGTTAGCGTTAATCTTGTTAAAATGACGTTAATGCCATAACCATATACACATACACGTATCCAGTGATGCCCTCATGCAGACCGATATTTGGCCCTGGCAGAGCACAAGTGAACGTAAGCTCTTGATATATAAATATCCTTTTTAAACAAACTCCCAGTATCTGAGCAGTAGTTGAATGTTTTGTTCTTGAATCATAATATGCTACTATGTTTTCCCATCTGATGTTGTTAAACTGTAGCTGCTGCTGACCTCCGGACAAAGAGAAAAGTCTTTGAGAAGGTGATGGCTGTGAGGCGCCTGAGAGAGGAGGAGATGATCCTTTGCAGGGAGATGCGGCATCACTGGACAGTGTTGCGAATGCCATCTGTGGTGTTGGGAACAATCTCCTCAGACTGTAAGCACTTTATTTATTTATTAATTTTTTGATGAATCGATTGAAAATAAGAGCAGATGCTAAAGTCTTACTGGATCTTTTACCTATATCTAGATTGCTAGCTAACACTGCCTTCTCCCTTTTAAAAAAATGTTTAATTACAGCATCCTAATTCCTTGTGTTTATGAGGTGAGGTTTTTTTTTTGTTTGTTTGGTTGTTTTTTAACTTTTCTCATATTTATTTGTTTTGTTCTTTTTACAGCCTCCTTTGTTGGCATGTCGGAGGATGCACAGAAGGGACTCTGTAGCCTGGTTTTAGAAAACAAAGTGAACTGAAAGCTGAAATGCTCAAAGTAAAGGACGTGTACAAGAGAATCCTCAGCCACCAACCACTCCTGGAAATGGACTCGGAGGAGGACATTCCAGACGATGCCACTGAGAGTGATTTGAGCACTTCTGCTGAAGACTGATTGTGTCATCATTGATGTTATGTTTGGTAAAATAAAAAGTTAATCACATCTCTGTTTAATGTGATTTTTCAACAGACATTTTACATTTTGAGAAGAAAAATGGAATTTCCTTGGTGCAGTTGTTTACCCTGAATCATTATTTCCCATCTAATTTAATGACTAGTGTACATGTTCAGATACGATAACATAATTTAATTTATGGGATGCTTTCTGGGCTGCTCAAATGATCACAAAATTTAAAAGCACCAGGCAGCACACTCACAAGTACATTTTTTGTTCAGTGTTTTGTCGAAGAAATCAACAAGTACAATTGAGATGTTTGCTGTAGTGGTGTGTTTGTTAAGAAGCATGCCAGCACACTGGTGAAGTGACAGTCCCAGAATGCACCCGAGCCAGTGACTCGCCCCAGAGCAAATGAAATTGCTTATCTAGAAAGACAACCGTCATCAAAGAAGAAGTAAAAGAGTAGGAAACAAATGGTAAGGGAAGGTACTGTGGGGTAGGAAAGAAAGGCCAGAGCTGTGCAAAATGACCTCCAGCAGGCTACAAATGTGCACGTCTGCTCAAACGGTCAGAAACCGACTCCATGAGGGTGGTATGAGGGCCCGACGTCCACAGGTGGGGTTGTGCTTACAGCCCAACACCGTGCCGGATGTTTGGCATTTGCCAGACAACACAAAGATTGGCAACTTTGCCACTGGCGCCCTGTGCTCCTCACAGATGAAAGCAGGTTCACACTGAGCACTTGTGACAGAGTCTGGGGACGCCGTGGAGAACCTTCTGCTGCCTGCAACATCCTCCAGCATGAGTTTGGCAGTGGGTCAGTTTTGGTGTGGGGTGGCATTTCTTTGGGGAGCTGCACAGCCCTCCATGTGTTCGGCAGAGGTAGCCTGACTGCCATTAGGTACTGAGATGAGATCCTCAGACCCCTTGTGAGACCATATGCTGGTGCGGTTGGCCCCGGGTTCCTCCTAATGCAAGACAATCCTAGACCTCATGTGGCTGGAGTGTGTCAGCAGTTCCTGCAAGATGAAGGCAATGATGCTGTGGACTGGCCCGCCCATTCCCCAGACCTGAATCCAATTGAGGACATCTGGGACATCATGTCTCGCTCCATCCACCAACTGCACCACAAAATGTCCAGGAGTGGGCAGATGCTTTAGTCCTGGAGTCTGGGAGGAGATCCATCAGGAGAGCATCTGCCACTTCATCAGGAGCATGTCCAGGTGTTGTAGGGAGGTCATACAGGCATGTGGAGGCCACACAGACTAGTGAGCCTCATTTTGACATGTTTTAAGAACATTACATAAAACCAAATTAATGATTCTGTATTGCATTGATCAAGGAACCAACCCAATAGGAGCTAAAGGAATCCTCTTGACATTACTTCACTCAGTAAGTTTATACTATGTTTAATGTGCATTTTCTTCATCAGTTTTGAACATAACATGTTAGCGCTCCCTGGTCCTTTTTGGAGACAGATCCTGAGACAGCAGGCAGCTATGGAGAACTCGTGTCAGCTGTGGTAATTAAGGAATACTTTGATTTAATATTGATTTCATGACAACTATCCTCAGGCACATATTCCTGGATATATATGATGACATAAGTAAAGTCCCATTTTACAATCATTGCCTTCTTTGATCTGACTTATTGCCTCAGACTTTGGCCCTGTGTCCCCAAAAGTATAGAAAATCCATGACACTGAGTAAGAGGCCTTTATCATGTTATAAGTGAGAGAGTTTGGTGTAACAGTGGTTGAACATGCCAAATCAATCCACAACATACTGCCATTCCCCAGCTGTAACCTGCATATGCATCAAACCAAAATCCAGTATCATAGACATAAAGATGAGGTTAAAGGGGTTGTATCATTTTGCCAGATAGCTTCATCCCAAAAAAGATAAACATTCTTCAAAAACAAAAGTTTGTGAATATTTGCTGTATTGCCAGGCCTAAACCAACCTGTTAAACTTATCAAATTATTGTCATAGATACGAACCTATTGATTGAAACAGAATAATCCATTGAAGCCTCCATCATCATCCACGATCACTGTTACTGTTCAGATTATTTCATCTCTGTTTTCCTCTAGAATGTTTTGAAAATCAGCATTTGATCAACAGACTTTTTAAAAGTTTATTTTGATCCTATTGTTTACGTGTGTAATTGCATTTTTATTGAAATTATGACAGGAAAACCCTTAATCAAATTGTATCTTTGATATCTAATAATAATATTAACAATAATGTTACATATGTAATATGTACACAATAATAATGTGCAAACAAACAAGAAAAATAGCAAAAAATGTCAATTTTTTTCTAATACCCTGTATATAAAAACCACATATGACCACAACTCCAAATGTGCAATTGTCACTGCATCTAAACATGACATATTACAAAAAGGTAGAAACATATAATATACAATATGTTCTGAAGCTGGTACTGGTGCAGTTAACTTTGCTTTAGGCTCCCATACACAGTAGGTGTTACTTACCTTACGTGCAGTGCAGTATTACTTTACCTTGTAATATGTTATAATAAGCAAGTCACTTCTATATTTATGAGGATGTAGACAATAATGTTGGCTGATATGTAAAACTATGAGATGTCGAGTGCAGGGAAGATATTATTGATGGATCAGATTCATGAATGTGTTAGGTACTTAAGCCACAATTAGAGAGTGAAACAGAGACTGACACTGGTTGAAATGTATAGTAAATATTTTATTTTGAACTTTTATGCTGAACTACAAGCTGTGAACTGTGCGATCTCTGCGACCTGTGGTGCCTGGTTTACTGTGTGTAAAACTGCGCAGGTTCCCATGTGTCATCCCACACTTTGCCACTGTCAGGAGAAAAACATAACAAAGAACAACCACACACAAAATAGGACAATTTAGGTTGTGACATATGACAATTTTTTAGGATGAAATATCTTCTATATTCATGTCATGCTTTATACACCTTCATTGTAATATAAATTAATCAAATCAAGTCAGACAGTAATAATATATGTAGTAGATGTCAAGCAGGACCACAGCAGCAGCCACGATCCATCGGAACCTGCTGGATGAGAGAGCACAGAAACTCCAGGGAAGAAGTTTAGTTAGTAACATGCATGAACTGCATTACTGGGACATGTATGTTTACAGATGGTGAGGGAGAGGGGGAGAGTTTTCAGTAAAACGAGACGCGACTGCATCTTCAACCAATACTGAGCCTGCATAACCCTGAAAGAGACAGACAGAGAGAGGGGGGGGGGGGACACTAACCCCCAGCAGTCTGGTCCCATTACAGCATAACTAAGGGCTGAGCTGAACCAGCCCTAACTATAAGCTCTATAAAGAAGTAAAGTCTTATGCCTACTCTTAAAAGTGTTGACCATGTCCACCTCCAAATCTCATAATGGACTTTGGAGGTGGACAGCTATCAAGCTCCTCACAGAAGAGGAGCTCGATAGCTAAAAGCTCTCAATTTACTTTAGTCCAAATACATGAATTCAAATTGAGGTGATAACTATTTATCAACAATATGAATGGCTGTTCCTGTCCAACAAAGTTGTTACTACATACCATGTTGAGCAAGGCTTCCACTTGACTTTAACTTCTTCTTTTTCCTGAAAAACATGATATAAACAAACAATTAATTAAGAAAGACATGCAAGTTGCATACAAAAAGGAGCTTATAAACATTTGTGTACTATTGAATGGCTCAATAAAAACATAAGAACCACTACAATGCGTGTACTGCCAGCATCGAGTGCATGTTAGCAAAGCAACACTGCTTACATTGTGGCTCACAAGCAAAACTAACTGAAGCAGATGTTACTGAATGGGAAGGAGCACCTCCACATCAATCACTCCTTCTGAGCATGATGTCAGGAGGACTTTAAAGAACGTAAACATCAGGAAGGCAGCACGACTAGGTCGTATCAGGTGGTCTGTTCTTATTTAATGTCCTATTTGGAGTGAAATCCTGACTCAGTGGCTGAATTAGTGTAGATTCATCAAATACAAAAGCTTATGGATATTCAGTCAGGCACAGTTCAAATCCGGGAAGTCCAAAGACGCAAACAAATCTGCACAACAGCAGGCTAAATTACTTACATTTACAACTCTCCTGTCTACTATCTCTTCATATTTGAAAATCTTCTGTGTACGGTGTTTTCGGCATTCTGAAAAATAACAAATGAAATATTTACATGAGTTCTGTAAAACTGGAAAAAAATGCAAAAATTAAGAAAAAGAGATCTTAACAAACTTAACGAACATGTCATGTGTTTCGTACATTTACAATACCATAACGTCTAACCTTTCCTTGTCCTTTTTTTGTTTGGGACATCCGAGGTGTACACAGTAGAAATTGAGGGAGATGCAGGATGTGGAGATGAAGAGGAGGATGCAGGAGGAAGCAGAGATGAAGAGGAGGATGCAGGAGGAAACAGAGACAGAGAGGAATATGCAGGAGGAAGCAGAGATGAAGAGGAGGATGCAGGAGGAAGCAGAGATGAAGAGGAGGATGCAGGAGGAAGCAGAGACAGAGAGGAATATGCAGGAGGAAGCAGAGACGGAGAGGAGGATGCAGGAGGAAGCACAGACGAAGAGGAGGAAGCAAAGATGGAGAGGAGGATGCAGGAGGAAGCAGAGATGAAGAGGAGGATGCAAGAGGAAGCAGAGACGAAGAGGAGGATGCAGGAGGAATCAGAGACAGAGAGAAAGATGCAGGAGGAAGCAGAGATGAAGAGGAGGATGCAGGAGGAAGCAGAGACAGAGAGGAAGATGCAGGAGGAAGCAGAGACGGAGAGGAGGATGCAGGAGGAAGCACAGACGAAGAGGAGGAAGCAGAGATGGAGAGGAGGATGCAGGAGGAAGCAGAGATGGAGAGGAGGATGCAAGAGGAAGCAGAGACGGAGAGGAGGATGCAAGAGGAAGCACAGACGAAGAGGAGGAAGCAGAGATGGAGAGGAGGATGCAGGAGGAAGCACAGACAGAGAGGAAGATGCAGGAGGAAGCACAGACGAAGAGGAGGAAGCAGAGATGGAGAGGAGGATGCAGGAGGAAGCAGAGATGAAGAGGAGGATGCAGGAGGCTGACAGAGGGAAGATGTTGGTACAGGCTCTAAATGAAGAATAAATTCCTCGTTTAGAGCCTCTGGGTCTGGGACTGGTCCAGCATCGACACTGTCAGCAGAGGATGGTCCAGCTGCTGGTGTAGACCTTTTAGCAGGAGGTGAAGCTTGTAATTCTGAAAAATTTTAAATATTAAACATTCATTAAAATGGGTTGAAAAAATGTACAGTACACATAAACACATAATAAGTAGCCCAAACTTTAATAATATGTCTGCATTAGGTGCATAGTAATTACATAAATTGCAAAAAAGTGCAATAAACTACAAAAAAATTGAAAATCGTTTTTGTTTTTTTAACATATATTTCTAGTTAGAGAAATTTAAGAGGCTTATCCCTCAAAACTGTAAATACAAAAAAGTTACACAAACTAGTTTCCCACCACAGGAAATTTATTTTGAGTGTCTTCATAGTTTTATTTTTGAAATACACCAATTTTTATATACTGCAGGAAAAACGAAAATAAATATTATAGTGCAAATTTGCAAAATAACAGCATATGCATCAAAATAAACTATTTCCAGCAGTGCAATATGAGTCTTAAGCATCCCAGAAACGACACAGAAAGTCATAAAGTCAAACATAACTTTTTAAAACACATAACAAGTAAAACACAAGCTCATAAGGCCCCGATCGTAAAAAACTACATTTCCGCAAAATTACGTCACTTCCGGTTTCGGGCAGGTCATGCGGTCATGTGATAGTTCGCGCTGATGGACGTAGGAAGTGTTACAAACAGCTGATGGATCGGCGAAGCCTGTTTCTGGAATATCATGTTTTTGTTGCTGCAAGTGATTTTTATGCAGTTTTTGCAAAGCTATATGTGGAAGGAAACTGTGACCTAGGACAAGCTGATGGCATAAGATGTAAGTACAACTCCTCCAGTTTCATATGCAAAAAAAAGTATTGCGCTAGCTTACTTGGTTGCAGAGCTACCGGGATTTAAAAATAGTTACGCAAAACAGAGCGTGCCCGCTCCGATCGGCTGTAAAGGGTTAATAAAGTTTAATATTTTGGAAAAAAAATGTTGGCAAAGAGAGGAAGTACCGATCGG
Source organism: Mchenga conophoros (assembly GCF_057382185.1). Classification (NCBI taxonomy): domain Eukaryota; kingdom Metazoa; phylum Chordata; class Actinopteri; order Cichliformes; family Cichlidae; genus Mchenga; species Mchenga conophoros. The sequence continues at coordinate 13,523,592 of NC_140535.1, forward strand.
GTTTCCGGTAAGGATCGGGTAGCGTTGAAACTCTGTCGTGCTAGCTAGCACGCAGTATGAGTCATTGTAACTGTCAGCACAACGAAAATAAACTACACCTAAACTCGGTTTATATCTGACCCAAATAGAGTGCAGTTCATAACTTCTTACCTGAAATTCAGTTCACCTCACGCTCCGACCGGCAGCCGCCTGCTTCTCCTGCCTTCGGTTTCCCTGATCCGGGATTGAGCTCTGCGTTAGCCACCACCGGTCGATCGGCGGCCGCCTCGCCGGTGGCTAGCTGCCCTGTGTTGTAGCTCCGCGTTAGCCACCACCAAAAAGCTCAGTTATTTTTTCCACATCGACCAGCATCATCGGCCCATATAAACGAAAAATAAGTCCAGCTAAGACAAACACTGTTTGCGAGCGATCGGGGGTGAAAGGAGCCTCACTGAAAGGGTGTTTTTTAGCGAAGGGTCGCTAGCCGGCTAGCATGAGAACGGGTTGGTACAGACAGTATTCTCCAAAGAGTTGTTGTGTTGTATAATTTGTCTCCTGTCCTAATTTCCTCTCTCCCTGAGGACACTCCAGGTCCAAGCGCAGCAATGGGTAACCAAGAGTTTCCCAAAAGTCAGCCGCCCACAACAGGGAGAAAGAGGAAAAGAGACCGAAATGATGAGCTGCTAGACCTCATCAGAGAGGAGAGCGCAACAGAACAGGTCACATGACAGCACAGCATTTTCTCTGCATTTTCTACCCACAGTTTGAACTGAATAACAAATAACACAACCTACACAAACTGAAAACAAACAGAAATCACAGAGTAAAATTTGAAAACTTTTATTGATGTTAATTTAAAAGTTATTTAAAAAAAGAAAACCCATATAAAGTAAAAAAAAAAGTAAAAAAAAAATCGTAAAAATAAATAAAAAGAAAGGAAAAAAAGAAAAGAAAACCCAAACAGACAAACCCCTCTGAGCAAGCAATAGGCGACAGTGGGAAGGAAAAACTCCATTTTAACAGGGAGAAACCTCCGACAGAACCGGGCTCTGTGAGGGGACAGCCATCTGCCTCGACTGGTCAATGGGTTCTCATAAGTGACTCGATCAATTTAAAAAGAGCCATTCTAATTGTAAAAATAACCAATTTAAAATCCAGTTAGTTTTCTAGGATTCAAGCAAACTACATTAAACCCGGAGGGAGCCCTAGCTGCAGATTGTTAAAGATATCAACTTGAATATTCCGGGCAGTATTTTCATTCCTGACATTAATGGTATTAGTGCCACCAAAGGAATTGTTTACTATGTTCACAACCGTACTTTGCTGTGAAATAGCAGGTTGCCCCTGGTTTGAATCTTCTGTGTCTGAGTCATCTGGGCTCCCCATACAGCACACACACAAGCATGCAAACAGGTTTTTGCAATTTTGATTGTTTGGCCTAGATTCAGGTTCAGGAGCTGGGTCCTGTGTTGGTGACGGTGTGTGGGTGACAGTTGATGCTTTATTGGCCATCAACTGGCCATCAACTTTGCATTTTTGATTATTGAATCTAGATTCCAGTTCAGGTGGTGTCTCCTGTGTTGGGCTGGTGACAGTTGATGCTTTATTGGCCATTGCGTTTTAATATCTATTTGCAGATAATTTGTTTTCTCCGTTTGTTAAAACTAGCGTTTGAAAATCCGTTCCTGCAGAGGGCTATTTATAGACTTAAATCCTTTGAAGTGTATGACGTCACTGAAGCCTTTGCTCTAAGCCCCGCCCACTTCGAGAAAAAAAAAGAATGCGCTCGAAGTGTGTGGCGTGTTTGTCTCCGCCCTTAATTTCATCACAGCCTCCCAATAACTGGAAGGTTCGAAGTGGGCGGGGCTTAGAGCAAAGGCTTCAGTGACGTCATACACTTCAAAGGATTTAAGTCTATAAATAGCCCTCTGCAACTCTGAATTTCTAACACAAGCGTTAACAAACGGAGAGAATAAATTAACAGCAAACAAATAGCTATTGAAGCAAAATGGACAACAGCACAGCTAGGAGCAATCCAGACAATGTCAGGAGTGATTCCACTCCTGCAGATGATGTTAGGCCACTGCTAGAGGAATTGCTAAATAATGTTACACATGAGCAGTGGCAACAGTTGCGGTCTGATTACGCCGAAAATGGCACCATAGGAAGGCTGTGTAATTTTGTAGATAATGTCATAGCCCTATGCTCACTGTCGGCAGGTGCAGAAATGAGGTTTTGCCAGGACACTGCTGTCACTAGCACAACAACAGTGGCCTCAATGGAGACACAGACAGCTCCTGAACTTGCACAGACCTCTAACACAGTTGACCGTAACACGGAAATACCAGCTGATATTTCACAGAAAACAACAGTCAACTTTCACAGCACAGCAGAAAATTGCCCTGGTGCCACATATATCACTAATATCCATAATACCAATAATGTCAAAGTTTTTCAATTTAACATCTTTAAAAAACTGGAATTCAGTTCAATACGAAAAACCGAAAAAATAACTGTCATGCCCAATACTCCAGTAGACAAGAAAGATCGTGATGACACTCAGGCTGTAGATAAAGCAGGAACCTCTTTGAAAAAGGATGTAACCCCAAAGAAATCCTCTGCTCAACATGAAGCCAGCACTGATATGTTCAACATCACAGAAAATAGCAGAAAAGCACTGGCCTTAAAGGAGACAGAGACAGCGCCAGAACTTACACAGACTTCAGAGGATAATGCATGGCTGACAGATCTTATTCAGGCTGTGATTTCACAGCTTGCTAAGATATCAATGTCCAACCCTTCTGATTCTCTCCAAAAATGTCTTTTGGATTCAATCAGGGCTGAACTACAGGGAACAGATTTACCCTCAGAAATCCAGGAACATTGCGACAGAATCGCTAAAGCCATTTCCACTGATCTTTGTAATAGATTAATTGTATCTGGGGAAGAGGGTGTAATGGCTTTAGTTGCCTTAGTTTTCAAAGAACACATTTTGGCAGTGAAGAATGAATTGTATCAAAACACTCTGTAATAACCTCCCCCCTGCTGGGGCTAGTAAATTGGGACTTTAAATTGGCTTTAAATAGATTATATATTTTTGAAAGCCCTTGGAACGGTCGCGGCAGATGGCTGTCCCCTCACTGAGCCCGGTTCTGCCGGAAGTTTCTTCCTCTTAAAAGGGAGTTTTTCTTCCCCACTGTCGCCAAGTGCTTGCTCAGAGGGGTTTTTCTGTTGGGGTTTTCTTTTTAATAACTTTTAAAAAAAAGTTAACATCAATAAAAGTTATTAAATTTTACACTGATTTCTGTTTTTTTATTGTCTGTAAGTTGAATAAATACATTTGTTATTTCTTACTCAGTTCAAACTGTGGGTAGAAAATGTTGTGCTGTCATGTGACCTGTTCACTCACACACACACACACACACACACACACACACACACACACACACCAACATTGGTTTGATTAAACAAAAAAAGGAACAATTTAAAAAGTTTTCACACACATTTCTTTTTCTCCAGACATGAATGACACCAGAAAATCACTTTCAGATCCTCTCATGGCAATGCAGCAGAGGATTTAACACATGACCTTTGACCCTCTCTAGAGAACCTCTGCTTTTCTTCTTCTCGTCCCCCCACTTGGCAGCATTACTGCCTCCGGCTGATCATCTTGCTTCTCCCCCTGCAGAGTTTGGAATCTGGTGTGAGAAGAGACGCCACCGCTCAACAGCATGCTCTCACCCAGGTGATACTTGAGCATACCTGACAGCTGCTGAGGGTCACCTGGACACAGAAACACAAACAGGTCTGATCACATTTCCTTCTTCATGCTAAGCTCTGCTATAAGCCACAACTTGCTTTGCCCCATGTTTGTAGATGACTGGAATCAGAGCAGAGTCTCTGCATGTCTTTATTAGGGTGGAAGCTGCTACTGATATTTGTGCAGCAGACTAAACAAACAGTTTGTGAACATTCAGCATGTTCAGTCCAATCAAAAAGCAGGAAAATAGCCCCACTGAGAAATCTCTACAAGGCACCGCTGAGAGGTGCCATGTAGAGATTCATACATTCGGTCTTCATACTCGACTCCAGATCTGGACTTGTGTTGAACTCGACTGAGGTGGTCTGATCAGACACAGCGCTGCTCTTCACTGCAGCTGTCCACAAATCACAGAGGAAGTCAGGAGTGTTTTTACCTCGTCTAGCTGCCTCTGTGTGTGTGTGTGTGTGTGTCTCTTTAATTCATTTTTCTTTGTAAGCTACAGAGACCTTCACAGGACAATAATTGATCCTCGTGTTCGCATGAAATCACTAAATACATGCAGCAAAGCCCAGAGGACACAGGTAACCGATACAGGAGACTTTTCCTGCCCTTCCAGGGAGAAAGTCGATTTCTTCAGTTATACTTCCTGTTGTTTTTTTTGGTTTTTACGTTGAAGATTTTAGATGTTTGGCTTTTAATTCTGGTACTCCTGTTTTAATTTCAAGGCCTGAGGTTGTTCTTCTTGCACCCGTGGACAGAATCGTCTGTTTTTATAGTTGTTTTGGAGTCAATTTTGCTTCAGTTAGTTCATTTAAAATATTTTAAATAGTTGGGTTTTTTTTATTGTCAGTGGTAGTTTGCTGTGTATTGTGTTGTGTGAACTTGGCAAACTAACTAAAGGAAGCATGTCCCAGGTCTGGTTTGTGGGTGGTTGTCTGCTTAGTAATGAACTCTGCAGACCACATCAAGCTTTCTGCTTCCCACAGGTGTAGCATATGGACTGAAAGCAAACAGAGGTGTTAGTGTGTTGTTGTGTAGTTTCTATTGAAGCTGACATCATTTAATGCTGTTTCTGCATGCTGGTCAGTGCCATCCAGACAGCAGGTATGACTGAGCTTTTGAACCAGGAGAAGGTGTTTACCTTCTTCGCTCCCAACGACGATGCCTTCAATGCACTGCCGCAGGATGAACTCAGCAGGCTGATGTGTGAGTTTTATTCAACTACACAGCTTCTCTTCATTCACATTCTTAATTTATCCACATGGACACTTTCCACACACGTGTGTAAAGCGTCTCTCTTCTTTACAGCAGCTTATGCTGAGACAGCTCGTTCTCACTCCGGACGCGTAAAATAATGACGATTTGTCACGTCCCTTAACTTCTCATGCTGACACCTAAGGTACCCTTCCACATTTTTATGTGACGCTGTGGGTTGTCAATTCATTCCAATATGAACCCGCTCGCGGCGATTGGAGACGCTTCGAGCAGAGGCTCCAGCCATCCTTTTACTCCAATAATAACCCCGTCACGGCGAAACATGACACCGTGAAGCACAATCTAACTGGAGAACCGGGGACCCTCTCCGCGAACGGGTTTTTCTCCCTAATTTAATGCTTTCTTTTAATGACATCGTTAACATTTCTCAACAAAAACACATGAAAGTATCACTGATAATTCAACAATAAAAGCTTGGAGTCATTTGGCGCGGCTGCCCCTCTGTTGGTCTTCCATGGTCTCTTGTGTTCTGGGGGCCTCTGGATGTCTGGAGTTTTGATCTCCTCCATACCCGCTTCACACCCTGGAGGACGGGGCTGTGGCCCCCCCACACTCCCTAGCAGATCGTTACATGGAGAAACCTTTGGAATACAAGCGCGCTGATCCACACAGGTATGCACACGGGTGTTCACTGCTCGTAGACCCAAATTACACCTTTCTTGGCCGCTACTTCGAAGCACATCTGTCCTGCGTGCTGCACAACAACATTGAATATTTAGTATTTACTGCTGTTTACACTTAGCTAGATTAATGCGATGGTGTTGTGTTTAGTATGTTGCTTTGGTTTTTTTTGCTTGTTTTCTATTTTTCTCTCAACAGGTGATCCAGGAGATTTTTATTTTTTTTTCTCCCCCCCTTTCTCACTGTCCCTCTCCCCTTCTGTTTTTCCTTTCCTTCCTCTTTCTTTCTCCCTTTCCTATCCCTCACTCATGTCTGTCCCGTCTGTAACATCTGAAAATAAAATATAATAAATAATAAAAACAAAGATCGACCAAATGGACCAATACGGCAATGCCACGATGATCCATTTGGCAAAGTAAATCCATTGGGTATCCTTGTTGGTCTTCAGACAACAATTCTGATGGCTAAAGAACCAAATGGGACAGGCAAAAAATAATAATAATAATAATAACCCCGTCACGGTGAAACATGACACCGTGAAGCACAATCTAACTGGAGAACCGGGGACCCTCTCCGCGAACGGGTTTTTCTTCCTAATTTAATGCTTTCTTTTAATGACATCGTTAACATTTCTCAACAAAAACACATGAAAGTATCACTGATAATTCAACAGTAAAAGCTTGGAGTCATTTTTGACCAGGACATGTCCTTCAACGCACATATTAAACAAATATGTAAGACTGCTTTCTTCCATTTGCGCAACATCTCTAAAATTAGAAATATCCTGTCTCAGAGTGATGCTGAAAAACTAGTTCATGCATTTATTACTTCCAGGCTGGACTACTGCAATTCATTATTATCAGGATGTCCAAAAAACTCACTGAAAAGCCTCCAGCTAATCCAAAATGCTGCAGCAAGAGTCCTGACAGGGACTAGAAAGAGAGAGCAGATTTCTCCTGTTTTGGCTTCCCTTCATTGGCTTCCTGTTAAGTCCAGAATTGAATTCAAAATCCTGCTCCTCACATACAAGGTCTTAAATAATCAGGCCCCATCTTATCTTAATGACCTTGTAGTACCATATCACCCTATTAGAGCACTTTGCTCTCGCTCTGCAGGCCTACTTGTTGTTCCTGGAGTATTTAAAAGTAGAATGGGAGGGAGAGCCTTCAGTTTTCAGGCCCCACTTCTGTGGAACCAGCTTCCAGTTTGGATTCGGGAGACAGACACTATCTCTACTTTTAAGATTAGGCTTAAAACTTTCCTTTTTGCTAAAGCATATAGTTAGGGCTGGACCAGGTGACCCTGAATCCTCCCTTAGTTATGCTGCAATAGACGTAGGCTGCCGGGGGATTCCCATGATGCATTGAGTTTTTCCTTTCCAGTCACCTTTCTCACTCACTATGTATTAACAGACCTCTCTGCATTGAATCATATCTGTTATTAACCTCTGTCTCTCTTCCACAGCATGTCTTTATCCTGTCTTCCTTCTCTCACCCCAACCGGTCGCAGCAGATGGCCGCCCCTCCCTGAGCCTGGTTCTGCCGGAGGTTTCTTCCTGTTAAAAGGGAGTTTTTCCTTCCCACTGTCGCTTGCTCATAGGGGGTCATATGATTGTTGGGTTTTTCTCTGTATCTATGAAGCGCCTTGAGGCGACTTTTGTTGTGATTTGGCGCTATATAAATCAAATTGAATTGAATTGAATTAAAATCGCTTCATGTTTTGGCCACCACACAGTGTTTTCCGAACTGATTCACGATCTGAAAGTGTGCAGATCTAACGTACATAATCCTTTGTTAGGTTTATTATTTTCATTTCACACGTAAAACATTTATAGATTCATTCACCACTCCTGTTAGTTTGAGCTTCAGGCTGCTGACGAACTCCTTCAAGATATGCAGGTAACATTTTTAGTGGAATCAGTTGTTAAAGAGGGAACACGCTTGTCTAATATTTTGTACGGAGTAAACGTTATATTATTTTAAAATTTTTTTAAAGTTTATGTCACATTAAGTTGGTTAACTTAAGCTGTTTGATAATCTTTGCTTTAATCATAGACTGTATTTTAGGCGTTCCCTTTTTTCCTTGTTAATTGCGTAGAATGATGCACAGAGTGAACCTCAGCCAAGACCAGTGCGCTGGAAAAAACGTGACAGACAGGGAGCTTTTATTCCTCAAAGATCATCAACCACTCGAAGTACTAGTTGCATGCCACGTGCTCAGTGTTCACACAACCATTGATTTTATCTCACAACTTGTTTTCACCAAAGAATTTCAGTAAGTAAATATTCTTCAATTTTTTTCCCCCTCCAGTGTCCAGAGAGCAGCATCAATGTCCACGTGAAGAACCTAGTTATGTTGCCAGTGTCAACCCAACAAAAGGTACTTTACCTTCTTGTATTTATTGTGATTTCTGTTTACTTTTATATTTGTTGTTATAGTTGAGTTATGCAGGGCTTTTGTGCAGTCCTAAGAAACATACTGCCTAGAGTGTTTTTCACTTTGTGGAAGAGTTTCTTCCTTTCTTTCTTTTTTTTCTGTTAGTGTATGGTGCTTCATCAGGAGCTCCTTCAGTTGTTGGAGGATGGAGAAGAGGATGCAGCCATGACTTGTGAGACGTCGTCTGAGTCAGCTGCTACTCACTGGGCGATCAGAAATATGGTGTCCTTGCAAAAGTGGAAAGAGGCCAGGCCTTGTCTTATAGACAATATGTTAGCTACTCTGGATCCACAGTCACACCGTGTGTGTCAGTGTGGCAAACAAGTAGTTGTGAGGTGTCTGGACTGCCTGCCTCTTCCATTCCTTTGTGCTGACTGTGATATTGCAGTTCACACACGCTTTGTCCTGCACAACAGAGAGGCAGTAACAGGAGGGTTTTTGCAGCCTTCATCAGAGTTTCACAAGCCAATAGGTACGGTTTTTAAGTCTTATGCATTTCTTGCTTTGTATGAGTATGAGTGGGTGCTGTTATTGTATATTTATTGGAGTGGAGTGGAGTGCTGTAAAGTTTGAGGTGGACAGGATGTGCAAGGAGCCATGCTTTAGCTGCCCTGCCTGCACTCCAGACATGCTTGCCGTCTCAGTTGATGGAAACCGCAAGCTTTATCGCTTTCAGTCAAATGCAAGGTACGTTATGCATTGTGTACATAAGTCAAATATGGATTTGTAGAAAAATGTATTTTAATGTTTCTTTTCAAACAACTGTCACTGTGTTCGTTCAGCACTTCAGAGCAGGGGGACTTTGAAGGTGTCTTCATTGAAAAAGATGAGGAAGTTGCTGAGTTTGTGAAATACATCCAGAGACACACAAATCATGTAAGATACACATATATATATATATATTAGTGCTGTTAGCGTTAATCTTGTTAAAATGACGTTAATGCCATAACCATATACACATACACGTATCCAGTGATGCCCTCATGCAGACCGATATTTGGCCCTGGCAGAGCACAAGTGAACGTAAGCTCTTGATATATAAATATCCTTTTTAAACAAACTCCCAGTATCTGAGCAGTAGTTGAATGTTTTGTTCTTGAATCATAATATGCTACTATGTTTTCCCATCTGATGTTGTTAAACTGTAGCTGCTGCTGACCTCCGGACAAAGAGAAAAGTCTTTGAGAAGGTGATGGCTGTGAGGCGCCTGAGAGAGGAGGAGATGATCCTTTGCAGGGAGATGCGGCATCACTGGACAGTGTTGCGAATGCCATCTGTGGTGTTGGGAACAATCTCCTCAGACTGTAAGCACTTTATTTATTTATTAATTTTTTGATGAATCGATTGAAAATAAGAGCAGATGCTAAAGTCTTACTGGATCTTTTACCTATATCTAGATTGCTAGCTAACACTGCCTTCTCCCTTTTAAAAAAATGTTTAATTACAGCATCCTAATTCCTTGTGTTTATGAGGTGAGGTTTTTTTTTTGTTTGTTTGGTTGTTTTTTAACTTTTCTCATATTTATTTGTTTTGTTCTTTTTACAGCCTCCTTTGTTGGCATGTCGGAGGATGCACAGAAGGGACTCTGTAGCCTGGTTTTAGAAAACAAAGTGAACTGAAAGCTGAAATGCTCAAAGTAAAGGACGTGTACAAGAGAATCCTCAGCCACCAACCACTCCTGGAAATGGACTCGGAGGAGGACATTCCAGACGATGCCACTGAGAGTGATTTGAGCACTTCTGCTGAAGACTGATTGTGTCATCATTGATGTTATGTTTGGTAAAATAAAAAGTTAATCACATCTCTGTTTAATGTGATTTTTCAACAGACATTTTACATTTTGAGAAGAAAAATGGAATTTCCTTGGTGCAGTTGTTTACCCTGAATCATTATTTCCCATCTAATTTAATGACTAGTGTACATGTTCAGATACGATAACATAATTTAATTTATGGGATGCTTTCTGGGCTGCTCAAATGATCACAAAATTTAAAAGCACCAGGCAGCACACTCACAAGTACATTTTTTGTTCAGTGTTTTGTCGAAGAAATCAACAAGTACAATTGAGATGTTTGCTGTAGTGGTGTGTTTGTTAAGAAGCATGCCAGCACACTGGTGAAGTGACAGTCCCAGAATGCACCCGAGCCAGTGACTCGCCCCAGAGCAAATGAAATTGCTTATCTAGAAAGACAACCGTCATCAAAGAAGAAGTAAAAGAGTAGGAAACAAATGGTAAGGGAAGGTACTGTGGGGTAGGAAAGAAAGGCCAGAGCTGTGCAAAATGACCTCCAGCAGGCTACAAATGTGCACGTCTGCTCAAACGGTCAGAAACCGACTCCATGAGGGTGGTATGAGGGCCCGACGTCCACAGGTGGGGTTGTGCTTACAGCCCAACACCGTGCCGGATGTTTGGCATTTGCCAGACAACACAAAGATTGGCAACTTTGCCACTGGCGCCCTGTGCTCCTCACAGATGAAAGCAGGTTCACACTGAGCACTTGTGACAGAGTCTGGGGACGCCGTGGAGAACCTTCTGCTGCCTGCAACATCCTCCAGCATGAGTTTGGCAGTGGGTCAGTTTTGGTGTGGGGTGGCATTTCTTTGGGGAGCTGCACAGCCCTCCATGTGTTCGGCAGAGGTAGCCTGACTGCCATTAGGTACTGAGATGAGATCCTCAGACCCCTTGTGAGACCATATGCTGGTGCGGTTGGCCCCGGGTTCCTCCTAATGCAAGACAATCCTAGACCTCATGTGGCTGGAGTGTGTCAGCAGTTCCTGCAAGATGAAGGCAATGATGCTGTGGACTGGCCCGCCCATTCCCCAGACCTGAATCCAATTGAGGACATCTGGGACATCATGTCTCGCTCCATCCACCAACTGCACCACAAAATGTCCAGGAGTGGGCAGATGCTTTAGTCCTGGAGTCTGGGAGGAGATCCATCAGGAGAGCATCTGCCACTTCATCAGGAGCATGTCCAGGTGTTGTAGGGAGGTCATACAGGCATGTGGAGGCCACACAGACTAGTGAGCCTCATTTTGACATGTTTTAAGAACATTACATAAAACCAAATTAATGATTCTGTATTGCATTGATCAAGGAACCAACCCAATAGGAGCTAAAGGAATCCTCTTGACATTACTTCACTCAGTAAGTTTATACTATGTTTAATGTGCATTTTCTTCATCAGTTTTGAACATAACATGTTAGCGCTCCCTGGTCCTTTTTGGAGACAGATCCTGAGACAGCAGGCAGCTATGGAGAACTCGTGTCAGCTGTGGTAATTAAGGAATACTTTGATTTAATATTGATTTCATGACAACTATCCTCAGGCACATATTCCTGGATATATATGATGACATAAGTAAAGTCCCATTTTACAATCATTGCCTTCTTTGATCTGACTTATTGCCTCAGACTTTGGCCCTGTGTCCCCAAAAGTATAGAAAATCCATGACACTGAGTAAGAGGCCTTTATCATGTTATAAGTGAGAGAGTTTGGTGTAACAGTGGTTGAACATGCCAAATCAATCCACAACATACTGCCATTCCCCAGCTGTAACCTGCATATGCATCAAACCAAAATCCAGTATCATAGACATAAAGATGAGGTTAAAGGGGTTGTATCATTTTGCCAGATAGCTTCATCCCAAAAAAGATAAACATTCTTCAAAAACAAAAGTTTGTGAATATTTGCTGTATTGCCAGGCCTAAACCAACCTGTTAAACTTATCAAATTATTGTCATAGATACGAACCTATTGATTGAAACAGAATAATCCATTGAAGCCTCCATCATCATCCACGATCACTGTTACTGTTCAGATTATTTCATCTCTGTTTTCCTCTAGAATGTTTTGAAAATCAGCATTTGATCAACAGACTTTTTAAAAGTTTATTTTGATCCTATTGTTTACGTGTGTAATTGCATTTTTATTGAAATTATGACAGGAAAACCCTTAATCAAATTGTATCTTTGATATCTAATAATAATATTAACAATAATGTTACATATGTAATATGTACACAATAATAATGTGCAAACAAACAAGAAAAATAGCAAAAAATGTCAATTTTTTTCTAATACCCTGTATATAAAAACCACATATGACCACAACTCCAAATGTGCAATTGTCACTGCATCTAAACATGACATATTACAAAAAGGTAGAAACATATAATATACAATATGTTCTGAAGCTGGTACTGGTGCAGTTAACTTTGCTTTAGGCTCCCATACACAGTAGGTGTTACTTACCTTACGTGCAGTGCAGTATTACTTTACCTTGTAATATGTTATAATAAGCAAGTCACTTCTATATTTATGAGGATGTAGACAATAATGTTGGCTGATATGTAAAACTATGAGATGTCGAGTGCAGGGAAGATGTTATTGATGGATCAGATTCATGAATGTGTTAGGTACTTAAGCCACAATTAGAGAGTGAAACAGAGACTGACACTGGTTGAAATGTATTAGTAAATATTTTATTTTGAACTTTTATGCTGAACTACAAGCTGTGAACTATGCGATCTCTGCGACCTGTGGTGCCTGGTTTACTGTGTGTAAAACTGTGCAGGTTCCCATGTGTCATCCCACACTTTGCCACTGTCAGGAGAAAAACATAACAAAGAACAACCACACACAAAATAGGACAATTTAGGTTGTGACATATGACAATTTTTTAGGATGAAATATCTTCTATATTCATGTCATGCTTTATACACCTTCATTGTAATATAAATGAATCAAATCAAGTCAGACAGTAATAATATATGTAGTAGATGTCAAGCAGGACCACAGCAGCAGCCACGATCCATCGGAACCTGCTGGATGAGAGAGCACAGAAACTCCAGGGAAGAAGTTTAGTTAGTAACATGCATGAACTGCATTACTGAGACATGTATGTTTACAGATGGTGAGGGAGAGGGGGAGAGTTTTCAGTAAAACGAGACGCGACTGCATCTTCAACCAATACTGAGCCTGCATAACCCTGAAAGAGACAGACAGAGAGAGGGGGGGGGGACACTAACCCCCAGCAGTCTGGTCCCATTACAGCATAACTAAGGGCTGAGCTGAACCAGCCCTAACTATAAGCTCTATAAAGAAGTAAAGTCTTATGCCTACTCTTAAAAGTGTTGACCATGTCCACCTCCAAATCTCATAATGGACTTTGGAGGTGGACAGCTATCAAGCTCCTCACAGAAGAGGAGCTCGATAGCTAAAAGCTCTCAATTTACTTTAGTCCAAATACATGAATTCAAATTGAGGTGATAACTATTTATCAACAATATGAATGTCTGTTCCTGTCCAACAAAGTTGTTACTACATACCATGTTGAGCAAGGCTTCCACTTGACTTTAACTTCTTCTTTTTCCTGAAAAACATGATATAAACAAACAATTAATTAAGAAAGACATGCAAGTTGCATACAAAAAGGAGCTTATAAACATTTGTGTACTATTGAATGGCTCAATAAAAACATAAGAACCACTACAATGCGTGTACTGCCAGCATCGAGTGCATGTTAGCAAAGCAACACTGCTTACATTGTGGCTCACAAGCAAAACTAACTGAAGCAGATGTTACTGAATGGGAAGGAGCACCTCCACATCAATCACTCCTTCTGAGCATGATGTCAGGAGGACTTTAAAGAACGTAAACATCAGGAAGGCAGCACGACTAGGTCGTATCAGGTGGTCTGTTCTTATTTAATGTCCTATTTGGAGTGAAATCCTGACTCAGTGGCTGAATTAGTGTAGATTCATCAAATACAAAAGCTTATGGATATTCAGTCAGGCACAGTTCAAATCCAGGAAGTCCAAAGACGCAAACAAATCTGCACAACAGCAGGCTAAATTACTTACATTTACAACTCTCCTGTCTACTATCTCTTCATATTTGAAAATCTTCTGTGTACGGTGTTTTCGGCATTCTGAAAAATAACAAATGAAATATTTACATGAGTTCTGTAAAACTGGAAAAAAATGCAAAAATTAAGAAAAAGAAATCTTAACGAACATGTCATGTGTTTCGTACATTTACAATACCATAACGTCTAACCTTTCCTTGTCCTTTTTTTGTTTGGGACATCCGAGGTGTACACAGTAGAAATTGAGGGAGATGCAGGATGTGGAGATGAAGAGGAGGATGCAGGAGGAAGCAGAGATGAAGAGGAGGATGCAGGAGGAAGCAGAGACAGAGAGGAATATGCAGGAGGAAGCAGAGATGAAGAGGAGGATGCAGGAGGAAGCAGAGATGAAGAGGAGGATGCAGGAGGAAGCAGAGACAGAGAGGTTTTTCTCCCTAATTTAATGCTTTCTTTTAATGACATCGTTAACATTTCTCAACAAAAACACATGAAAGTATCACTGATAATTCAACAATAAAAGCTTGGAGTCATTTGGTGCGGCTGCCCCTCTGTTGGTCTTCCATGGTCTCTTGTGTTCTGGGGGCCTCTGGATGTCTGGAGTTTTGATCTCCTCCATACCCGCTTCACACCCTGGAGGACGGGGCTGTGGCCCCCCCACACTCCCTAGCAGATCGTTACATGGAGAAACCTTTGGAATACAAGCGCGCTGATCCACACAGGTATGCACACGGGTGTTCACTGCTCGTAGACCCAAATTACACCTTTCTTGGCCGCTACTTCGAAGCACATCTGTCCTGCGTGCTGCACAACAACATTGAATATTTAGTATTTACTGCTGTTTACACTTAGCTAGATTAATGCGATGGTGTTGTGTTTAGTATGTTGCTTTGGTTTTTTTGCTTGTTTTCTATTTTTCTCTCAACAGGTGATCCAGGAGATTTTTATTTTTTTTTCTCCCCCCCTTTCTCACTGTCCCTCTCCCCTTCTGTTTTTCCTTTCCTTCCTCTTTCTTTCTCCCTTTCCTATCCCTCACTCATGTCTGTCCCGTCTGTAACATCTGAAAATAAAATATAATAAATAATAAAAACAAAGATCGACCAAATGGACCAATACGGCAATGCCACGATGATCCATTTGGCAAAGTAAATCCATTGGGTATCCTTGTTGGTCTTCAGACAACAATTCTGATGGCTAAAGAACCAAATGGGACAGGCAAAAAAAAAAAAATAATAATAATAACCCCGTCACGGCGTAACATGACACCGTGAAGCACAATCTAACTGGAGAACCGGGGACCCTCTCCGCGAACGGGTTTTTCTTCCTAATTTAATGCTTTCTTTTAATGACATCGTTAACATTTCTCAACAAAAACACATGAAAGTATCACTGATAATTCAACAGTAAAAGCTTGGAGTCATTTTTGACCAGGACATGTCCTTCAACGTACATATTAAACAAATATGTAAGACTGCTTTCTTCCATTTGCGCAACATCTCTAAAATTAGAAATATCCTGTCTCAGAGTGATGCTGAAAAACTAGTTCATGCATTTATTACTTCCAGGCTGGACTACTGCAATTCATTATTATCAGGATGTCCAAAAAACTCACTGAAAAGCCTCCAGCTAATCCAAAATGCTGCAGCAAGAGTCCTGACAGGGGCTAGAAAGAGAGAGCAGATTTCTCCTGTTTTGGCTTCCCTTCATTGGCTTCCTGTTAAGTCCAGAATTGAATTCAAAATCCTGCTCCTCACATACAAGGTCTTAAATAATCAGGCCCCATCTTATCTTAATGACCTTGTAGTACCATATCACCCTATTAGAGCACTTTGCTCTCGCTCTGCAGGCCTACTTGTTGTTCCTGGAGTATTTAAAAGTAGAATGGGAGGGAGAGCCTTCAGTTTTCAGGCCCCACTTCTGTGGAACCAGCTTCCAGTTTGGATTCGGGAGACAGACACTATCTCTACTTTTAAGATTAGGCTTAAAACTTTCCTTTTTGCTAAAGCATATAGTTAGGGCTGGACCAGGTGACCCTGAATCCTCCCTTAGTTATGCTGCAATAGACGTAGGCTGCCGGGGGATTCCCATGATGCATTGAGTTTTTCCTTTCCAGTCACCTTTCTCACTCACTATGTATTAACAGACCTCTCTGCATTGAATCATATCTGTTATTAACCTCTGTCTCTCTTCCACAGCATGTCTTTATCCTGTCTTCCTTCTCTCACCCCAACCGGTCGCAGCAGATGGCCGCCCCTCCCTGAGCCTGGTTCTGCCGGAGGTTTCTTCCTGTTAAAAGGGAGTTTTTCCTTCCCACTGTCGCTTGCTCATAGGGGGTCATATGATTGTTGGGTTTTTCTCTGTATCTATGAAGCGCCTTGAGGCGACTTTTGTTGTGATTTGGCGCTATATAAATCAAATTGAATTGAATTGAATTAAAATCGCTTCATGTTTTGGCCACCACACAGTGTTTTCCAAACTGATTCACGATCTGAAAGTGTGCAGATCTAACGTACATAATCCTTTGTTAGGTTTATTATTTTCATTTCACACGTAAAACATTTATAGATTCATTCACCACTCCTGTTAGTTTGAGCTTCAGGCTGCTGACGAACTCCTTCAAGATATGCAGGTAACATTTTTAGTGGAATCAGTTGTTAAAGAGGGAACACGCTTGTCTAATATTTTGTACGGAGTAAACGTTATATTATTTTAAATTTTTTTTTAAAGTTTATGTCACATTAAGTTGGTTAACTTAAGCTGTTTGATAATCTTTGCTTTAATCATAGACTGTATTTTAGGCGTTCCCTTTTTTCCTTGTTAATTGCGTAGAATGATGCAGAGTGAACCTCAGCCAAGACCAGTGCGCTGGAAAAAACGTGACAGACAGGGAGCTTTTATTCCTCAAAGATCATCAACCACTCGAAGTACTAGTTGCATGCCACGTGCTCAGTGTTCACACAACCATTGATTTTATCTCACAACTTGTTTTCACCAAAGAATTTCAGTAAGTAAATATTCTTCAATTTTTTTCCCCCTCCAGTGTCCAGAGAGCAGCATCAATGTCCACGTGAAGAACCTAGTTATGTTGCCAGTGTCAACCCAACAAAAGGTACTTTACCTTCTTGTATTTATTGTGATTTCTGTTTACTTTTATATTTGTTGTTATAGTTGAGTTATGCAGGGCTTTTGTGCAGTCCTAAGAAACATACTGCCTAGAGTGTTTTTCACTTTGTGGAAGAGTTTCTTCCTTTCTTTCTTTTTTTTCTGTTAGTGTATGGTGCTTCATCAGGAGCTCCTTCAGTTGTTGGAGGATGGAGAAGAGGATGCAGCCATGACTTGTGAGACGTCGTCTGAGTCAGCTGCTACTCACTGGGCGATCAGAAATATGGTGTCCTTGCAAAAGTGGAAAGAGGCCAGGCCTTGTCTTATAGACAATATGTTAGCTACTCTGGATCCACAGTCACACCGTGTGTGTCAGTGTGGCAAACAAGTAGTTGTGAGGTGTCTGGACTGCCTGCCTCTTCCATTCCTTTGTGCTGACTGTGATATTGCAGTTCACACACGCTTTGTCCTGCACAACAGAGAGGCAGTAACAGGAGGGTTTTTGCAGCCTTCATCAGAGTTTCACAAGCCAATAGGTACGGTTTTTAAGTCTTATGCATTTCTTGCTTTGTATGAGTATGAGTGGGTGCTGTTATTGTATATTTATTGGAGTGGAGTGGAGTGCTGTAAAGTTTGAGGTGGACAGGATGTGCAAGGAGCCATGCTTTAGCTGCCCTGCCTGCACTCCAGACATGCTTGCCGTCTCAGTTGATGGAAACCGCAAGCTTTATCGCTTTCAGTCAAATGCAAGGTACGTTATGCATTGTGTACATAAGTCAAATATGGATTTGTAGAAAAATGTATTTTAATGTTTCTTTTCAAACAACTGTCACTGTGTTCGTTCAGCACTTCAGAGCAGGGGGACTTTGAAGGTGTCTTCATTGAAAAAGATGAGGAAGTTGCTGAGTTTGTGAAATACATCCAGAGACACACAAATCATGTAAGATACACATATATATATATATATTAGTGCTGTTAGCGTTAATCTTGTTAAAATGACGTTAATGCCATAACCATATACACATACACGTATCCAGTGATGCCCTCATGCAGACCGATATTTGGCCCTGGCAGAGCACAAGTGAACGTAAGCTCTTGATATATAAATATCCTTTTTAAACAAACTCCCAGTATCTGAGCAGTAGTTGAATGTTTTGTTCTTGAATCATAATATGCTACTATGTTTTCCCATCTGATGTTGTTAAACTGTAGCTGCTGCTGACCTCCGGACAAAGAGAAAAGTCTTTGAGAAGGTGATGGCTGTGAGGCGCCTGAGAGAGGAGGAGATGATCCTTTGCAGGGAGATGCGGCATCACTGGACAGTGTTGCGAATGCCATCTGTGGTGTTGGGAACAATCTCCTCAGACTGTAAGCACTTTATTTATTTATTAATTTTTTGATGAATCGATTGAAAATAAGAGCAGATGCTAAAGTCTTACTGGATCTTTTACCTATATCTAGATTGCTAGCTAACACTGCCTTCTCCCTTTTAAAAAAATGTTTAATTACAGCATCCTAATTCCTTGTGTTTATGAGGTGAGGTTTTTTTTTTGTTTGTTTGGTTGTTTTTTAACTTTTCTCATATTTATTTGTTTTGTTCTTTTTACAGCCTCCTTTGTTGGCATGTCGGAGGATGCACAGAAGGGACTCTGTAGCCTGGTTTTAGAAAACAAAGTGAACTGAAAGCTGAAATGCTCAAAGTAAAGGACGTGTACAAGAGAATCCTCAGCCACCAACCACTCCTGGAAATGGACTCGGAGGAGGACATTCCAGACGATGCCACTGAGAGTGATTTGAGCACTTCTGCTGAAGACTGATTGTGTCATCATTGATGTTATGTTTGGTAAAATAAAAAGTTAATCACATCTCTGTTTAATGTGATTTTTCAACAGACATTTTACATTTTGAGAAGAAAAATGGAATTTCCTTGGTGCAGTTGTTTACCCTGAATCATTATTTCCCATCTAATTTAATGACTAGTGTACATGTTCAGATACGATAACATAATTTAATTTATGGGATGCTTTCTGGGCTGCTCAAATGATCACAAAATTTAAAAGCACCAGGCAGCACACTCACAAGTACATTTTTTGTTCAGTGTTTTGTCGAAGAAATCAACAAGTACAATTGAGATGTTTGCTGTAGTGGTGTGTTTGTTAAGAAGCATGCCAGCACACTGGTGAAGTGACAGTCCCAGAATGCACCCGAGCCAGTGACTCGCCCCAGAGCAAATGAAATTGCTTATCTAGAAAGACAACCGTCATCAAAGAAGAAGTAAAAGAGTAGGAAACAAATGGTAAGGGAAGGTACTGTGGGGTAGGAAAGAAAGGCCAGAGCTGTGCAAAATGACCTCCAGCAGGCTACAAATGTGCACGTCTGCTCAAACGGTCAGAAACCGACTCCATGAGGGTGGTATGAGGGCCCGACGTCCACAGGTGGGGTTGTGCTTACAGCCCAACACCGTGCCGGATGTTTGGCATTTGCCAGACAACACAAAGATTGGCAACTTTGCCACTGGCGCCCTGTGCTCCTCACAGATGAAAGCAGGTTCACACTGAGCACTTGTGACAGAGTCTGGGGACGCCGTGGAGAACCTTCTGCTGCCTGCAACATCCTCCAGCATGAGTTTGGCAGTGGGTCAGTTTTGGTGTGGGGTGGCATTTCTTTGGGGAGCTGCACAGCCCTCCATGTGTTCGGCAGAGGTAGCCTGACTGCCATTAGGTACTGAGATGAGATCCTCAGACCCCTTGTGAGACCATATGCTGGTGCGGTTGGCCCCGGGTTCCTCCTAATGCAAGACAATCCTAGACCTCATGTGGCTGGAGTGTGTCAGCAGTTCCTGCAAGATGAAGGCAATGATGCTGTGGACTGGCCCGCCCATTCCCCAGACCTGAATCCAATTGAGGACATCTGGGACATCATGTCTCGCTCCATCCACCAACTGCACCACAAAATGTCCAGGAGTGGGCAGATGCTTTAGTCCTGGAGTCTGGGAGGAGATCCATCAGGAGAGCATCTGCCACTTCATCAGGAGCATGTCCAGGTGTTGTAGGGAGGTCATACAGGCATGTGGAGGCCACACAGACTAGTGAGCCTCATTTTGACATGTTTTAAGAACATTACATAAAACCAAATTAATGATTCTGTATTGCATTGATCAAGGAACCAACCCAATAGGAGCTAAAGGAATCCTCTTGACATTACTTCACTCAGTAAGTTTATACTATGTTTAATGTGCATTTTCTTCATCAGTTTTGAACATAACATGTTAGCGCTCCCTGGTCCTTTTTGGAGACAGATCCTGAGACAGCAGGCAGCTATGGAGAACTCGTGTCAGCTGTGGTAATTAAGGAATACTTTGATTTAATATTGATTTCATGACAACTATCCTCAGGCACATATTCCTGGATATATATGATGACATAAGTAAAGTCCCATTTTACAATCATTGCCTTCTTTGATCTGACTTATTGCCTCAGACTTTGGCCCTGTGTCCCCAAAAGTATAGAAAATCCATGACACTGAGTAAGAGGCCTTTATCATGTTATAAGTGAGAGAGTTTGGTGTAACAGTGGTTGAACATGCCAAATCAATCCACAACATACTGCCATTCCCCAGCTGTAACCTGCATATGCATCAAACCAAAATCCAGTATCATAGACATAAAGATGAGGTTAAAGGGGTTGTATCATTTTGCCAGATAGCTTCATCCCAAAAAAGATAAACATTCTTCAAAAACAAAAGTTTGTGAATATTTGCTGTATTGCCAGGCCTAAACCAACCTGTTAAACTTATCAAATTATTGTCATAGATACGAACCTATTGATTGAAACAGAATAATCCATTGAAGCCTCCATCATCATCCACGATCACTGTTACTGTTCAGATTATTTCATCTCTGTTTTCCTCTAGAATGTTTTGAAAATCAGCATTTGATCAACAGACTTTTTAAAAGTTTATTTTGATCCTATTGTTTACGTGTGTAATTGCATTTTTATTGAAATTATGACAGGAAAACCCTTAATCAAATTGTATCTTTGATATCTAATAATAATATTAACAATAATGTTACATATGTAATATGTACACAATAATAATGTGCAAACAAACAAGAAAAATAGCAAAAAATGTCAATTTTTTTCTAATACCCTGTATATAAAAACCACATATGACCACAACTCCAAATGTGCAATTGTCACTGCATCTAAACATGACATATTACAAAAAGGTAGAAACATATAATATACAATATGTTCTGAAGCTGGTACTGGTGCAGTTAACTTTGCTTTAGGCTCCCATACACAGTAGGTGTTACTTACCTTACGTGCAGTGCAGTATTACTTTACCTTGTAATATGTTATAATAAGCAAGTCACTTCTATATTTATGAGGATGTAGACAATAATGTTGGCTGATATGTAAAACTATGAGATGTCGAGTGCAGGGAAGATGTTATTGATGGATCAGATTCATGAATGTGTTAGGTACTTAAGCCACAATTAGAGAGTGAAACAGAGACTGACACTGGTTGAAATGTATTAGTAAATATTTTATTTTGAACTTTTATGCTGAACTACAAGCTGTGAACTATGCGATCTCTGCGACCTGTGGTGCCTGGTTTACTGTGTGTAAAACTGTGCAGGTTCCCATGTGTCATCCCACACTTTGCCACTGTCAGGAGAAAAACATAACAAAGAACAACCACACACAAAATAGGACAATTTAGGTTGTGACATATGACAATTTTTTAGGATGAAATATCTTCTATATTCATGTCATGCTTTATACACCTTCATTGTAATATAAATGAATCAAATCAAGTCAGACAGTAATAATATATGTAGTAGATGTCAAGCAGGACCACAGCAGCAGCCACGATCCATCGGAACCTGCTGGATGAGAGAGCACAGAAACTCCAGGGAAGAAGTTTAGTTAGTAACATGCATGAACTGCATTACTGAGACATGTATGCTTACAGATGGTGAGGGAGAGGGGGAGAGTTTTCAGTAAAACGAGACGCGACTGCATCTTCAACCAATACTGAGCCTGCATAACCCTGAAAGAGACAGACAGAGAGAGGGGGGGGGGACACTAACCCCCAGCAGTCTGGTCCCATTACAGCATAACTAAGGGCTGAGCTGAACCAGCCCTAACTATAAGCTCTATAAAGAAGTAAAGTCTTATGCCTACTCTTAAAAGTGTTGACCATGTCCACCTCCAAATCTCATAATGGACTTTGGAGGTGGACAGCTATCAAGCTCCTCACAGAAGAGGAGCTCGATAGCTAAAAGCTCTCAATTTACTTTAGTCCAAATACATGAATTCAAATTGAGGTGATAACTATTTATCAACAATATGAATGTCTGTTCCTGTCCAACAAAGTTGTTACTACATACCATGTTGAGCAAGGCTTCCACTTGACTTTAACTTCTTCTTTTTCCTGAAAAACATGATATAAACAAACAATTAATTAAGAAAGACATGCAAGTTGCATACAAAAAGGAGCTTATAAACATTTGTGTACTATTGAATGGCTCAATAAAAACATAAGAACCACTACAATGCGTGTACTGCCAGCATCGAGTGCATGTTAGCAAAGCAACACTGCTTACATTGTGGCTCACAAGCAAAACTAACTGAAGCAGATGTTACTGAATGGGAAGGAGCACCTCCACATCAATCACTCCTTCTGAGCATGATGTCAGGAGGACTTTAAAGAACGTAAACATCAGGAAGGCAGCACGACTAGGTCGTATCAGGTGGTCTGTTCTTATTTAATGTCCTATTTGGAGTGAAATCCTGACTCAGTGGCTGAATTAGTGTAGATTCATCAAATACAAAAGCTTATGGATATTCAGTCAGGCACAGTTCAAATCCAGGAAGTCCAAAGACGCAAACAAATCTGCACAACAGCAGGCTAAATTACTTACATTTACAACTCTCCTGTCTACTATCTCTTCATATTTGAAAATCTTCTGTGTACGGTGTTTTCGGCATTCTGAAAAATAACAAATGAAATATTTACATGAGTTCTGTAAAACTGGAAAAAAATGCAAAAATTAAGAAAAAGAAATCTTAACGAACATGTCATGTGTTTCGTACATTTACAATACCATAACGTCTAACCTTTCCTTGTCCTTTTTTTGTTTGGGACATCCGAGGTGTACACAGTAGAAATTGAGGGAGATGCAGGATGTGGAGATGAAGAGGAGGATGCAGGAGGAAGCAGAGATGAAGAGGAGGATGCAGGAGGAAGCAGAGACAGAGAGGAATATGCAGGAGGAAGCAGAGATGAAGAGGAGGATGCAGGAGGAAGCAGAGATGAAGAGGAGGATGCAGGAGGAAGCAGAGACAGAGAGGTTTTTCTCCCTAATTTAATGCTTTCTTTTAATGACATCGTTAACATTTCTCAACAAAAACACATGAAAGTATCACTGATAATTCAACAATAAAAGCTTGGAGTCATTTGGTGCGGCTGCCCCTCTGTTGGTCTTCCATGGTCTCTTGTGTTCTGGGGGCCTCTGGATGTCTGGAGTTTTGATCTCCTCCATACCCGCTTCACACCCTGGAGGACGGGGCTGTGGCCCCCCCACACTCCCTAGCAGATCGTTACATGGAGAAACCTTTGGAATACAAGCGCGCTGATCCACACAGGTATGCACACGGGTGTTCACTGCTCGTAGACCCAAATTACACCTTTCTTGGCCGCTACTTCGAAGCACATCTGTCCTGCGTGCTGCACAACAACATTGAATATTTAGTATTTACTGCTGTTTACACTTAGCTAGATTAATGCGATGGTGTTGTGTTTAGTATGTTGCTTTGGTTTTTTTGCTTGTTTTCTATTTTTCTCTCAACAGGTGATCCAGGAGATTTTTATTTTTTTTTCTCCCCCCCTTTCTCACTGTCCCTCTCCCCTTCTGTTTTTCCTTTCCTTCCTCTTTCTTTCTCCCTTTCCTATCCCTCACTCATGTCTGTCCCGTCTGTAACATCTGAAAATAAAATATAATAAATAATAAAAACAAAGATCGACCAAATGGACCAATACGGCAATGCCACGATGATCCATTTGGCAAAGTAAATCCATTGGGTATCCTTGTTGGTCTTCAGACAACAATTCTGATGGCTAAAGAACCAAATGGGACAGGCAAAAAAAAAAAAATAATAATAATAACCCCGTCACGGCGTAACATGACACCGTGAAGCACAATCTAACTGGAGAACCGGGGACCCTCTCCGCGAACGGGTTTTTCTTCCTAATTTAATGCTTTCTTTTAATGACATCGTTAACATTTCTCAACAAAAACACATGAAAGTATCACTGATAATTCAACAGTAAAAGCTTGGAGTCATTTTTGACCAGGACATGTCCTTCAACGTACATATTAAACAAATATGTAAGACTGCTTTCTTCCATTTGCGCAACATCTCTAAAATTAGAAATATCCTGTCTCAGAGTGATGCTGAAAAACTAGTTCATGCATTTATTACTTCCAGGCTGGACTACTGCAATTCATTATTATCAGGATGTCCAAAAAACTCACTGAAAAGCCTCCAGCTAATCCAAAATGCTGCAGCAAGAGTCCTGACAGGGGCTAGAAAGAGAGAGCAGATTTCTCCTGTTTTGGCTTCCCTTCATTGGCTTCCTGTTAAGTCCAGAATTGAATTCAAAATCCTGCTCCTCACATACAAGGTCTTAAATAATCAGGCCCCATCTTATCTTAATGACCTTGTAGTACCATATCACCCTATTAGAGCACTTTGCTCTCGCTCTGCAGGCCTACTTGTTGTTCCTGGAGTATTTAAAAGTAGAATGGGAGGGAGAGCCTTCAGTTTTCAGGCCCCACTTCTGTGGAACCAGCTTCCAGTTTGGATTCGGGAGACAGACACTATCTCTACTTTTAAGATTAGGCTTAAAACTTTCCTTTTTGCTAAAGCATATAGTTAGGGCTGGACCAGGTGACCCTGAATCCTCCCTTAGTTATGCTGCAATAGACGTAGGCTGCCGGGGGATTCCCATGATGCATTGAGTTTTTCCTTTCCAGTCACCTTTCTCACTCACTATGTATTAACAGACCTCTCTGCATTGAATCATATCTGTTATTAACCTCTGTCTCTCTTCCACAGCATGTCTTTATCCTGTCTTCCTTCTCTCACCCCAACCGGTCGCAGCAGATGGCCGCCCCTCCCTGAGCCTGGTTCTGCCGGAGGTTTCTTCCTGTTAAAAGGGAGTTTTTCCTTCCCACTGTCGCTTGCTCATAGGGGGTCATATGATTGTTGGGTTTTTCTCTGTATCTATGAAGCGCCTTGAGGCGACTTTTGTTGTGATTTGGCGCTATATAAATCAAATTGAATTGAATTGAATTAAAATCGCTTCATGTTTTGGCCACCACACAGTGTTTTCCAAACTGATTCACGATCTGAAAGTGTGCAGATCTAACGTACATAATCCTTTGTTAGGTTTATTATTTTCATTTCACACGTAAAACATTTATAGATTCATTCACCACTCCTGTTAGTTTGAGCTTCAGGCTGCTGACGAACTCCTTCAAGATATGCAGGTAACATTTTTAGTGGAATCAGTTGTTAAAGAGGGAACACGCTTGTCTAATATTTTGTACGGAGTAAACGTTATATTATTTTAAATTTTTTTTTAAAGTTTATGTCACATTAAGTTGGTTAACTTAAGCTGTTTGATAATCTTTGCTTTAATCATAGACTGTATTTTAGGCGTTCCCTTTTTTCCTTGTTAATTGCGTAGAATGATGCAGAGTGAACCTCAGCCAAGACCAGTGCGCTGGAAAAAACGTGACAGACAGGGAGCTTTTATTCCTCAAAGATCATCAACCACTCGAAGTACTAGTTGCATGCCACGTGCTCAGTGTTCACACAACCATTGATTTTATCTCACAACTTGTTTTCACCAAAGAATTTCAGTAAGTAAATATTCTTCAATTTTTTTCCCCCTCCAGTGTCCAGAGAGCAGCATCAATGTCCACGTGAAGAACCTAGTTATGTTGCCAGTGTCAACCCAACAAAAGGTACTTTACCTTCTTGTATTTATTGTGATTTCTGTTTACTTTTATATTTGTTGTTATAGTTGAGTTATGCAGGGCTTTTGTGCAGTCCTAAGAAACATACTGCCTAGAGTGTTTTTCACTTTGTGGAAGAGTTTCTTCCTTTCTTTCTTTTTTTTCTGTTAGTGTATGGTGCTTCATCAGGAGCTCCTTCAGTTGTTGGAGGATGGAGAAGAGGATGCAGCCATGACTTGTGAGACGTCGTCTGAGTCAGCTGCTACTCACTGGGCGATCAGAAATATGGTGTCCTTGCAAAAGTGGAAAGAGGCCAGGCCTTGTCTTATAGACAATATGTTAGCTACTCTGGATCCACAGTCACACCGTGTGTGTCAGTGTGGCAAACAAGTAGTTGTGAGGTGTCTGGACTGCCTGCCTCTTCCATTCCTTTGTGCTGACTGTGATATTGCAGTTCACACACGCTTTGTCCTGCACAACAGAGAGGCAGTAACAGGAGGGTTTTTGCAGCCTTCATCAGAGTTTCACAAGCCAATAGGTACGGTTTTTAAGTCTTATGCATTTCTTGCTTTGTATGAGTATGAGTGGGTGCTGTTATTGTATATTTATTGGAGTGGAGTGGAGTGCTGTAAAGTTTGAGGTGGACAGGATGTGCAAGGAGCCATGCTTTAGCTGCCCTGCCTGCACTCCACACATGCTTGCCGTCTCAGTTGATGGAAACCGCAAGCTTTATCGCTTTCAGTCAAATGCAAGGTACGTTATGCATTGTGTACATAAGTCAAATATGGATTTGTAGAAAAATGTATTTTAATGTTTCTTTTCAAACAACTGTCACTGTGTTCGTTCAGCACTTCAGAGCAGGGGGACTTTGAAGGTGTCTTCATTGAAAAAGATGAGGAAGTTGCTGAGTTTGTGAAATACATCCAGAGACACACAAATCATGTAAGATACACATATATATATATATATATTAGTGCTGTTAGCGTTAATCTTGTTAAAATGACGTTAATGCCATAACCATATACACATACACGTATCCAGTGATGCCCTCATGCAGACCGATATTTGGCCCTGGCAGAGCACAAGTGAACGTAAGCTCTTGATATATAAATATCCTTTTTAAACAAACTCCCAGTATCTGAGCAGTAGTTGAATGTTTTGTTCTTGAATCATAATATGCTACTATGTTTTCCCATCTGATGTTGTTAAACTGTAGCTGCTGCTGACCTCCGGACAAAGAGAAAAGTCTTTGAGAAGGTGATGGCTGTGAGGCGCCTGAGAGAGGAGGAGATGATCCTTTGCAGGGAGATGCGGCATCACTGGACAGTGTTGCGAATGCCATCTGTGGTGTTGGGAACAATCTCCTCAGACTGTAAGCACTTTATTTATTTATTAATTTTTTGATGAATCGATTGAAAATAAGAGCAGATGCTAAAGTCTTACTGGATCTTTTACCTATATCTAGATTGCTAGCTAACACTGCCTTCTCCCTTTTAAAAAAATGTTTAATTACAGCATCCTAATTCCTTGTGTTTATGAGGTGAGGTTTTTTTTTTGTTTGTTTGGTTGTTTTTTAACTTTTCTCATATTTATTTGTTTTGTTCTTTTTACAGCCTCCTTTGTTGGCATGTCGGAGGATGCACAGAAGGGACTCTGTAGCCTGGTTTTAGAAAACAAAGTGAACTGAAAGCTGAAATGCTCAAAGTAAAGGACGTGTACAAGAGAATCCTCAGCCACCAACCACTCCTGGAAATGGACTCGGAGGAGGACATTCCAGACGATGCCACTGAGAGTGATTTGAGCACTTCTGCTGAAGACTGATTGTGTCATCATTGATGTTATGTTTGGTAAAATAAAAAGTTAATCACATCTCTGTTTAATGTGATTTTTCAACAGACATTTTACATTTTGAGAAGAAAAATGGAATTTCCTTGGTGCAGTTGTTTACCCTGAATCATTATTTCCCATCTAATTTAATGACTAGTGTACATGTTCAGATACGATAACATAATTTAATTTATGGGATGCTTTCTGGGCTGCTCAAATGATCACAAAATTTAAAAGCACCAGGCAGCACACTCACAAGTACATTTTTTGTTCAGTGTTTTGTCGAAGAAATCAACAAGTACAATTGAGATGTTTGCTGTAGTGGTGTGTTTGTTAAGAAGCATGCCAGCACACCGGTGAAGTGACAGTCCCAGAATGCACCCGAGCCAGTGACTCGCCCCAGAGCAAATGAAATTGCTTATCTAGAAAGACAACCGTCATCAAAGAAGAAGTAAAAGAGTAGGAAACAAATGGTAAGGGAAGGTACTGTGGGGTAGGAAAGAAAGGCCAGAGCTGTGCAAAATGACCTCCAGCAGGCTACAAATGTGCACGTCTGCTCAAACGGTCAGAAACCGACTCCATGAGGGTGGTATGAGGGCCCGACGTCCACAGGTGGGGTTGTGCTTACAGCCCAACACCGTGCCGGATGTTTGGCATTTGCCAGACAACACAAAGATTGGCAACTTTGCCACTGGCGCCCTGTGCTCCTCACAGATGAAAGCAGGTTCACACTGAGCACTTGTGACAGAGTCTGGGGACGCCGTGGAGAACCTTCTGCTGCCTGCAACATCCTCCAGCATGAGTTTGGCAGTGGGTCAGTTTTGGTGTGGGGTGGCATTTCTTTGGGGAGCTGCACAGCCCTCCATGTGTTCGGCAGAGGTAGCCTGACTGCCATTAGGTACTGAGATGAGATCCTCAGACCCCTTGTGAGACCATATGCTGGTGCGGTTGGCCCCGGGTTCCTCCTAATGCAAGACAATCCTAGACCTCATGTGGCTGGAGTGTGTCAGCAGTTCCTGCAAGATGAAGGCAATGATGCTGTGGACTGGCCCGCCCATTCCCCAGACCTGAATCCAATTGAGGACATCTGGGACATCATGTCTCGCTCCATCCACCAACTGCACCACAAAATGTCCAGGAGTGGGCAGATGCTTTAGTCCTGGAGTCTGGGAGGAGATCCATCAGGAGAGCATCTGCCACTTCATCAGGAGCATGTCCAGGTGTTGTAGGGAGGTCATACAGGCATGTGGAGGCCACACAGACTAGTGAGCCTCATTTTGACATGTTTTAAGAACATTACATAAAACCAAATTAATGATTCTGTATTGCATTGATCAAGGAACCAACCCAATAGGAGCTAAAGGAATCCTCTTGACATTACTTCACTCAGTAAGTTTATACTATGTTTAATGTGCATTTTCTTCATCAGTTTTGAACATAACATGTTAGCGCTCCCTGGTCCTTTTTGGAGACAGATCCTGAGACAGCAGGCAGCTATGGAGAACTCGTGTCAGCTGTGGTAATTAAGGAATACTTTGATTTAATATTGATTTCATGACAACTATCCTCAGGCACATATTCCTGGATATATATGATGACATAAGTAAAGTCCCATTTTACAATCATTGCCTTCTTTGATCTGACTTATTGCCTCAGACTTTGGCCCTGTGTCCCCAAAAGTATAGAAAATCCATGACACTGAGTAAGAGGCCTTTATCATGTTATAAGTGAGAGAGTTTGGTGTAACAGTGGTTGAACATGCCAAATCAATCCACAACATACTGCCATTCCCCAGCTGTAACCTGCATATGCATCAAACCAAAATCCAGTATCATAGACATAAAGATGAGGTTAAAGGGGTTGTATCATTTTGCCAGATAGCTTCATCCCAAAAAAGATAAACATTCTTCAAAAACAAAAGTTTGTGAATATTTGCTGTATTGCCAGGCCTAAACCAACCTGTTAAACTTATCAAATTATTGTCATAGATACGAACCTATTGATTGAAACAGAATAATCCATTGAAGCCTCCATCATCATCCACGATCACTGTTACTGTTCAGATTATTTTATCTCTGTTTTCCTCTAGAATGTTTTGAAAATCAGCATTTGATCAACAGACTTTTTAAAAGTTTATTTTGATCCTATTGTTTACGTGTGTAATTGCATTTTTATTGAAATTATGACAGGAAAACCCTTAATCAAATTGTATCTTTGATATCTAATAATAATATTAACAATAATGTTACATATGTAATATGTACACAATAATAATGTGCAAACAAACAAGAAAAATAGCAAAAAATGTCAATTTTTTTCTAATACCCTGTATATAAAAACCACATATGACCACAACTCCAAATGTGCAATTGTCACTGCATCTAAACATGACATATTACAAAAAGGTAGAAACATATAATATACAATATGTTCTGAAGCTGGTACTGGTGCAGTTAACTTTGCTTTAGGCTCCCATACACAGTAGGTGTTACTTACCTTACGTGCAGTGCAGTATTACTTTACCTTGTAATATGTTATAATAAGCAAGTCACTTCTATATTTATGAGGATGTAGACAATAATGTTGGCTGATATGTAAAACTATGAGATGTCGAGTGCAGGGAAGATATTATTGATGGATCAGATTCATGAATGTGTTAGGTACTTAAGCCACAATTAGAGAGTGAAACAGAGACTGACACTGGTTGAAATGTATAGTAAATATTTTATTTTGAACTTTTATGCTGAACTACAAGCTGTGAACTGTGCGATCTCTGCGACCTGTGGTGCCTGGTTTACTGTGTGTAAAACTGCGCAGGTTCCCATGTGTCATCCCACACTTTGCCACTGTCAGGAGAAAAACATAACAAAGAACAACCACACACAAAATAGGACAATTTAGGTTGTGACATATGACAATTTTTTAGGATGAAATATCTTCTATATTCATGTCATGCTTTATACACCTTCATTGTAATATAAATGAATCAAATCAAGTCAGACAGTAATAATATATGTAGTAGATGTCAAGCAGGACCACAGCAGCAGCCACGATCCATCGGAACCTGCTGGATGAGAGAGCACAGAAACTCCAGGGAAGAAGTTTAGTTAGTAACATGCATGAACTGCATTACTGGGACATGTATGTTTACAGATGGTGAGGGAGAGGGGGAGAGTTTTCAGTAAAACGAGACGCGACTGCATCTTCAACCAATACTGAGCCTGCATAACCCTGAAAGAGACAGACAGAGAGAGGGGGGGGGGGGGGGGGGGGGGGGGGGGGACACTAACCCCCAGCAGTCTGGTCCCATTACAGCATAACTAAGGGCTGAGCTGAACCAGCCCTAACTATAAGCTCTATAAAGAAGTAAAGTCTTATGCCTACTCTTAAAAGTGTTGACCATGTCCACCTCCAAATCTCATAATGGACTTTGGAGGTGGACAGCTATCAAGCTCCTCACAGAAGAGGAGCTCGATAGCTAAAAGCTCTCAATTTACTTTAGTCCAAATACATGAATTCAAATTGAGGTGATAACTATTTATCAACAATATGAATGTCTGTTCCTGTCCAACAAAGTTGTTACTACATACCATGTTGAGCAAGGCTTCCACTTGACTTTAACTTCTTCTTTTTCCTGAAAAACATGATATAAACAAACAATTAATTAAGAAAGACATGCAAGTTGCATACAAAAAGGAGCTTATAAACATTTGTGTACTATTGAATGGCTCAATAAAAACATAAGAACCACTACAATGCGTGTACTGCCAGCATCGAGTGCATGTTAGCAAAGCAACACTGCTTACATTGTGGCTCACAAGCAAAACTAACTGAAGCAGATGTTACTGAATGGGAAGGAGCACCTCCACATCAATCACTCCTTCTGAGCATGATGTCAGGAGGACTTTAAAGAACGTAAACATCAGGAAGGCAGCACGACTAGGTCGTATCAGGTGGTCTGTTCTTATTTAATGTCCTATTTGGAGTGAAATCCTGACTCAGTGGCTGAATTAGTGTAGATTCATCAAATACAAAAGCTTATGGATATTCAGTCAGGCACAGTTCAAATCCGGGAAGTCCAAAGACGCAAACAAATCTGCACAACAGCAGGCTAAATTACTTACATTTACAACTCTCCTGTCTACTATCTCTTCATATTTGAAAATCTTCTGTGTACGGTGTTTTCGGCATTCTGAAAAATAACAAATGAAATATTTACATGAGTTCTGTAAAACTGGAAAAAAATGCAAAAATTAAGAAAAAGAGATCTTAACAAACTTAACGAACATGTCATGTGTTTCGTACATTTACAATACCATAACGTCTAACCTTTCCTTGTCCTTTTTTTGTTTGGGACATCCGAGGTGTACACAGTAGAAATTGAGGGAGATGCAGGATGTGGAGATGAAGAGGAGGATGCAGGAGGAAGCAGAGATGAAGAGGAGGATGCAGGAGGAAGCAGAGACAGAGAGGAATATGCAGGAGGAAGCAGAGATGAAGAGGAGGATGCAGGAGGAAGCAGAGATGAAG
This sequence comes from Mchenga conophoros, assembly GCF_057382185.1. Classification (NCBI taxonomy): domain Eukaryota; kingdom Metazoa; phylum Chordata; class Actinopteri; order Cichliformes; family Cichlidae; genus Mchenga; species Mchenga conophoros. The sequence continues at coordinate 13,556,023 of NC_140535.1, forward strand.
AGGAGGATGCAAGAGGAAGCAGAGACGGAGAGAAGGATGCAGGAGGAAGCAGAGACGGAGAGGAGGATGCAGGAGGAAGCAGAGATGAAGAGGAGGATGCAAGAGGAAGCAGAGATGAAGAGGAGGATGCAGGAGGAAGCAGAGACAGAGAGGAAGATGCAGAGGAAGCACAGACGAAGAGGAGGAAGCAGAGATGGAGAGGAGGATGCAGGAGGAAGCAGAGATGAAGAGGAGGATGCAGGAGGAAGCAGAGACAGAGAGAAAGATGCACGAGGAAGCAGAGATGAAGAGGAGGATGCAGGAGGAAGCAGAGACAGAGAGGAAGATGCAGGAGGAAGCAGAGACGGAGAGGAGGATGCAAGAGGAAGCACAGACGAAGAGGAGGAAGCAGAGATGGAGAGGAGGATGCAGGAGGAAGCAGAGATGGAGAGGAGGATGCAGGAGGAAGCACAGACAGAGAGAAAGATGCAGGAGGAAGCACAGACGAAGAGGAGGAAGCAAAGATGGAGAGGAGGATGCAGGAGGAAGCAGAGATGAAGAGGAGGATGCAGGAGGTTGACAGAGGGAAGATGTTGGTACAGGCTCTAAATGAAGAATAAATTCCTCGTTTAGAGCCTCTGGGTCTGGGACTGGTCCAGCATCGACACTGTCAGCAGAGGATGGTCCAGCTGCTGGTGTAGACCTTTTAGCAGGAGGTGAAGCTTGTAATTCTGAAAAATTTTAAATATTAAACATTCATTAAAATGGGTTGAAAAAATGTACAGTACACATAAACACATAATAAGTAGCCCAAACTTTAATAATATGTCTGCATTAGGTGCATAGTAATTACATAAATTGCAAAAAAGTGCAATAAACTACAAAAAAATTGAAAATCGTTTTTGTTTTTTTAACATATATTTCTAGTTAGAGAAATTTAAGAGGCTTATCCCTCAAAACTGTAAATACAAAAAAGTTACACAAACTAGTTTCCCACCACAGGAAATTTATTTCGAGTGTCTTCATAGTTTTATTTTTGAAATACACCAATTTTTATATACTGCAGGAAAAACGAAAATAAATATTATAGTGCAAATTTGCAAAATAACAGCATATGCATCAAAATAAACTATTTCCAGCAGTGCAATATGAGTCTTAAGCATCCCAGAAACGACACAGAAAGTCATAAAGTCAAACATAACTTTTTAAAACACATAACAAGTAAAACACAAGCTCATAAGGCCCCGATCGTAAAAACTACATTTCCGCAAAATTACGTCACTTCCGGTTTCGGGCAGGTCATGCGGTCATGTGATAGTTCGCGCTGATGGACGTAGGAAGTGTTACAAACAGCTGATGGATCGGCGAAGCGTGTTTCTGGAATATCATGTTTTTGTTGCTGCAAGTGATTTTTATGCAGTTTTTGCAAAGCTATATGTGGAAGGAAACTGTGACCTAGGACAAGCTGATGGCATAAGATGTAAGTACAACTCCTCCAGTTTCATATGCAAAAAAAATTATTGCGCTAGCTTACTTGGTTGCAGAGCTACCGGGATTTAAAAATAGTTACGCAAAACAGAGCGTGCCCGCTCCGATCGGCTGTAAAGGGTTAATAAAGTTTAATATTTTGGAAAAAAAATGTTGGCAAAGAGAGGAAGTGACGTAAGATTTGCGCATGCGGGGTACCGATCGAGTTTCCGGTAAGGATCGGGTAGCGTCAAGAGTAGCGTTGAAACTCTGTCGTGCTAGCTAGCACGCAGTATGAGTCATTGTAACTGTCAGCACAACGAAAATAAACTACACCTAAACTCGGTTTATATCTGACCCAAATAGAGTGCAGTTCATAACTTCTTACCTGAAATTCAGTTCACCTCACGCTCCGACCGGCAGCCGCCTGCTTCTCCTGCCTTCGGTTTCCCTGATCCGGGATTGAGCTCTGCGTTAGCCACCACCGGTCGATCGGCGGCCGCCTCGCCGGTGGCTAGCTGCCCTGTGTTGTAGCTCCGCGTTAGCCACCACCAAAAAGCTCAGTTATTTTTTCCACATCGACCAGCATCATCGGCCCATATAAACGAAAAATAAGTCCAGCTAAGACAAACACTGTTTGCGAGCGATCGGGGGTGAAAGGAGCCTCACTGAAAGGGTGTTTTTTAGCGAAGGGTCGCTAGCCGGCTAGCATGAGAACGGGTTGGTACAGACAGTATTCTCCAAAGAGTTGTTGTGTTGTATAATTTGTCTCCTGTCCTAATTTCCTCTCTCCCTGAGGACACTCCAGGTCCAAGCGCAGCAATGGGTAACCAAGAGTTTCCAGAAAGTCAGCCGCCCACAACAGGGAGAAAGAGGAAAAGAGACCGAAATGATGAGCTGCTAGACCTCATCAGAGAGGAGAGCGCAACAGAACAGGTCACATGACAGCACAGCATTTTCTCTGCATTTTCTACCCACAGTTTGAACTGAATAACAAATAACACAACCTACACAAACTGAAAACAAACAGAAATCACAGAGTAAAATTTGAAAACTTTTATTGATGTTAATTTAAAAGTTATTTAAAAAAAGAAAACCCATATAAAGTTAAAAAAAAAAGTTAAAAAAAAAATCGTAAAAATAAATAAAAAGAAAGGAAAAAAAAAGAAAACCCAAACAGACAAACCCCTCTGAGCAAGCAATAGGCGACAGTGGGAAGGAAAAACTCCATTTTAACAGGGAGAAACCTCAGACAGAACCGGGCTCTGTGAGGGGACAGCCATCTGCCTCGACTGGTCAATGGGTTCTCATAAGTGACTCGATCAATTTAAAAAGAGCCATTCTAATTGTAAAAATAACCAATTTAAAATCCAGTTAGTTTTCTAGGATTCAAGCAAACTACATTAAACCCGGAGGGAGCCCTAGCTGCAGATTGTTAAAGATATCAACTTGAATATTCCGGGCAGTATTTTCATTCCTGACATTAATGGTATTAGTGCCACCAAAGGAATTGTTTACTATGTTCACAACCGTACTTTGCTGTGAAATAGCAGGTTGCCCCTGGTTTGAATCTTCTGTGTCTGAGTCATCTGGGCTCCCCATACAGCACACACACAAGCATGCAAACAGGTTTTTGCAATTTTGATTGTTTGGCCTAGATTCAGGTTCAGGAGCTGGGTCCTGTGTTGGTGACGGTGTGTGGGTGACAGTTGATGCTTTATTGGCCATCAACTGGCCATCAACTTTGCATTTTTGATTATTGAATCTAGATTCCAGTTCAGGTGGTGTCTCCTGTGTTGGGCTGGTGACAGTTGATGCTTTATTGGCCATTGCGTTTTAATATCTATTTGCAGATAATTTGTTTTCTCCGTTTGTTAAAACTAGCGTGTTACGTTTCGGTGTTGTCAGTGTGTTGTTTTTGGCGTGACTGTTATGTGTTTCCTGTGTTACTTTGAAAGTCTGTGTTATCTTAGTCTTTTTAGTTTACGTTTCCCTGTCTCGTCAGTTCTGAGTTGCCCCAGCTGTGTTTCCCTCTTGTTGTCCATTTTCCTGATTGCTCCCTCTAGGTATTTAAACCCTGTGTTTCAGTGTGTCATGGCCGGGGTGTAACATATGGGGGCTCGTCCGGGATTGCCTTCGCTGGGGGGTCTGGGGACCGCCCCAGCCTTTGTCGTCGCTGGAGGGTCCGTGGGACCGCTCCAGCCTTCATCCGCCTTCGCTGGAGGGTCCGAGGGACCGCTCCAGCCTTCGTCGTCTGCTGGAGGGTCAGTGGGACCGCTCCAGCCTTCATCAGCTTCGTCTGCCTTCGCTGAGGGGAGGGTCCGTGGGACCGCCCCAGCCTTTGTCGTCGCTGGAGGGTCCGTGGGACCGCTCCAGCCTTCATCCGCCTTCGCTGGAGGGTCCGTGGGACCGCTCCAGCCTTCGTCGGCTTCGTCTGTCTGGATCAAACTTTTCACTTGGTGTTAAATGTTTGATTTTTGGGTGGGGGGAACTGTTACGTTTCGGTGTTGTCAGTGTGTTGTTTTTGGCGTGACTGTTATGTGTTTCCTGTGTTACTTTGAAAGTCTGTGTTATCTTAGTCTTTTTAGTTTACGTTTCCCTGTCTCGTCAGTTCTGAGTTGCCCCAGCTGTGTTTCCCTCTTGTTGTCCATTTTCCTGATTGCTCCCTCTAGGTTTTTAAACCCTGTGTTTCAGTGTGTCATGGTCGCGATCTCCCCCGTGTTGTAAATAGTTTGGTGTTTTGTTGTAAATAAATAGTTTGTTGTAAATAGATTTGTCGATACTTTCGTTTCGGGATTTTGGTGGTGAGCTTTAGTGGGGGTTTTTTGTGTGTGTGTTTTTTTTTCCTTTATTTTTACTTTTTTCGTGTTGCACTCCGGTTGCCTAGGCCGGGGTGTTCCTGCAGAGGGCTATTTATAGACTTAAATCCTTTGAAGTGTATGACGTCACTGAAGCCTTTGCTCTAAGCCCCGCCCATTTCGAGAAAAAAAAAGAATGCGCTCGAAGTGTGTGGCGTGTTTGTATATGACATATATCACTAATATCCATAATACCACGGAAACACCTGACAACTCAGAGGATTATGCATCGCTGGCAGATCAAATTCAGGCTGTGATTCTACAGAAAGAAATGGATTTGTTAAACATCCCAGAAAATAGCACAACAACAGTGGCCTCAAAGGAGACAGAAACAGCTCCTGAACGTGCACAGATCTCTAACACAGTTGACCGCATCATGGAAAATCTAATCTGTGTGCCAGTTGTTATTGTACAGAAAGCAACAGTCAACGTGAACAGCACAGCAGAAAATTCCGCTGGTGCCACACTTATCACTAATGTCCAAAATACCACGGAAAGACCTGAAAACTCAGAGGATAATGCATCGCTGGCAGATCAAATTCAGGCTGTGATTCTACAGAAAACAAGGGATTTGTTCAACATCAGGGAAAATAGCACAACAACAGTGGCCTCAAAGGAGACACAGACAGCTCCTGAACAACAGAAAACAACAGACAACATGAACAACACAGCAGAAAATGTTGCCACAAATATCATTGATACAACTGACGAGCCCAGAACTCTAATAGACAAGAAAAACCGTGACACCACGCAGGCTGTAGATAAAGCAGGAACCTCTTTGGAAAATAATGTAACCCCAAAGAATTCCTCTGCTCAACATGAAGCCAGCATGCAAAATCAATTCAAAAAACACCCTTTGGCAGCAAAGGATGAATTGCCTCAAAACAAAGAAAAATACAGATTTTTTGTGGAAATATGTATGGAAGAACTAGTTAAGCGGGTTATAAAAAAATCAGGTAAAGTCACAAGTCCAGAAAGAGTTTTAGCCATCTACAAGAGGCTTAGCAAAAAGATCTGGGCTAAGATCGGGGATGAAATTGATCAAATCCCCTTAAGGAAGTTCAAAAACTTTGAGAAGGTGATTTTCAAAGCCCTGTGTAAACAGTGGCAAGAGGCAGAAGTAGTTCTGCGAAACATGGAATTAAATGAACCAACAGTCGACAATACGATTGTTAAAATTTTCACAGAAGAGGCAGCCAAACTCTCGAAGAAGCCAAGTTGCATACGTCGGTTTTTCTCATCTATAGGCCGACTGTTTTGTTTCACCAGGAGACAAAACAAGGTTGATGCACTGTAAAATGGTAAATGGCCTGTATTTGTGTAGCGCTTTCCTAGTCCCTAAGGACCCCAAAGCGCTTCACACGTCCAGTCATCCACCCATTCACACACACACACATTCACACACTGGTGATGGCAAGCTACGTTGTAGCCACAGCCGCCCTGGGGCGCACTGACAGAGGCGAGGCTGCCGGACACTGGCGCCGCCGGGCCCTCTGACCACCACCAGTAGGCGTAGGGTGAAGTGTCTTGAGCCACGATCGCCCCTGATGCACTGTAGAAAAAATTGTGATAACCCCTTGGAATGGTCGCGGCAGATGGCTGTCCCCTCACTGAGCCTGGTTCTGCCGGAAGTTTCTTCCTCTTAAAAGGGAGTTTTTCTTCCCCACTGTCGCCAAGTGCTTGCTCAGAGGGGTTTTTCTGTTGGGGTTTTCTTTTTAATAACTTTTAAAAAAGTTAACATCAATAAAAGTTATTAAATTTTACACTGATTTCTGTTTTTTTATTGTCTATAAGTTGAATAAATACATTTGTTATTTCTTACTCAGTTCAAACTGTGGGTAGAAAATGCTGTGCTGTCATGTGACCTGTTCTCACACACACACACACACACACACACACCAACATTGGTTTGATTAAACAAAAAAAGGAACAATTTAAAAAGTTTTCACACACATTTCTTTTTCTCCAGACATGAATGACACCAGAAAATCACTTTCAGATCCTCTCATGGCAATGCAGCAGAGGATTTAACACATGACTTTGACCCTCTCTAGAGAACCTCTGCTTTTCTTCTTCTCGTCCCCCCACTTGGCAGCATTACTGCCTCCGGCTGATCATCTTGCTTCTCCCCCTGCAGAGTTTGGAATCTGGTGTGAGAAGAGACGCCACCGCTCAACAGCATGCTCTCACCCAGGTGATACTTGAGCATACCTGACAGCTGCTGAGGGTCACCTGGACACAGAAACACAAACAGGTCTGATCACATTTCCTTCTTCATGCTAAGCTCTGCTATAAGCCACAACTTGCTTTGCCCCATGTTTGTAGATGACTGGAATCAGAGCAGAGTCTCTGCATGTCTTTATTAGGGTGGAAGCTGCTACTGATATTTGTGCAGCAGACTAAACAAACAGTTTGTGAACATTCAGCATGTTCAGTCCAATCAAAAAGCAGGAAAATAGCCCCACTGAGAAATCTCTACAAGGCACCGCTGAGAGGTGCCATGTAGAGATTCATACATTCGGTCTTCATACTCGACTCCAGATCTGGACTTGTGTTGAACTCGACTGAGGTGGTCTGATCAGACACAGCGCTGCTCTTCACTGCAGCTGTCCACAAATCACAGAGGAAGTCAGGAGTGTTTTTACCTCGTCTAGCTGCCTCTGTGTGTGTGTGTGTGTGTGTCTCTTTAATTCATTTTTCTTTGTAAGCTACAGAGACCTTCACAGGACAATAATTGATCCTCGTGTTCGCATGAAATCACTAAATACATGCAGCAAAGCCCAGAGGACACAGGTAACCGATACAGGAGACTTTTCCTGCCCTTCCAGGGAGAAAGTCGATTTCTTCAGTTATACTTCCTGTTGTTTTTTTTGGTTTTTACGTTGAAGATTTTAGATGTTTGGCTTTTAATTCTGGTACTCCTGTTTTAATTTCAAGGCCTGAGGTTGTTCTTCTTGCACCCGTGGACAGAATCGTCTGTTTTTATAGTTTTATAGTTGTTTTGGAGTCAATTTTGCTTCAGTTAGTTCATTTAAAATATTTTAAATAGTTGGGTTTTTTTTATTGTCAGTGGTAGTTTGCTGTGTATTGTGTTGTGTGAACTTGGCAAACTAACTAAAGGAAGCATGTCCCAGGTCTGGTTTGTGGGTGGTTGTCTGCTTAGTAATGAACTCTGCAGACCACATCAAGCTTTCTGCTTCCCACAGGTGTAGCATATGGACTGAAAGCAAACAGAGGTGTTAGTGTGTTGTTGTGTAGTTTCTATTGAAGCTGACATCATTTAATGCTGTTTCTGCATGCTGGTCAGTGCCATCCAGACAGCAGGTATGACTGAGCTTTTGAACCAGGAGAAGGTGTTTACCTTCTTCGCTCCCAACGACGATGCCTTCAATGCACTGCCGCAGGATGAACTCAGCAGGCTGATGTGTGAGTTTTATTCAACTACACAGCTTCTCTTCATTCACATTCTTAATTTATCCACATGGACACTTTCCACACACGTGTGTAAAGCGTCTCTCTTCTTTACAGCAGCTTATGCTGAGACAGCTCGTTCTCACTCCGGACGCGTAAAATAATGACGATTTGTCACGTCCCTTAACTTCTCATGCTGACACCTAAGGTACCCTTCCACATTTTTATGTGACGCTGTGGGTTGTCAATTCATTCCAATATGAACCCGCTCGCGGCGATCGGAGACGCTTCGAGCAGAGGCTCCAGCCATCCTTTTACTCCAATAATAACCCCGTCACGGCGAAACATGACACCGTGAAGCACAATCTAACTGGAGAACCGGGGACCCTCTCCGCAAACGGGTTTTTCTCCCTAATTTAATGCTTTCTTTTAATGACATCGTTAACATTTCTCAACAAAAACACATGAAAGTATCACTGATAATTCAACAATAAAAGCTTGGAGTCATTTGGCGCGGCTGCCCCTCTGTTGGTCTTCCATGGTCTCTTGTGTTCTGGGGGCCTCTGGATGTCTGGAGTTTTGATCTCCTCCATACCCGCTTCACACCCTGGAGGACGGGGCTGTGGCCCCCCCACACTCCCTAGCAGATCGTTACATGGAGAAACCTTTGGAATACAAGCGCGCTGATCCACACAGGTATGCACACGGGTGTTCACTGCTCGTAGACCCAAATTACACCTTTCTTGGCCGCTACTTCGAAGCACATCTGTCCTGCGTGCTGCACAACAACATTGAATATTTAGTATTTACTGCTGTTTACACTTAGCTAGATTAATGCGATGGTGTTGTGTTTAGTATGTTGCTTTGGTTTTTTTTGCTTGTTTTCTATTTTTCTCTCAACAGGTGATCCAGGAGATTTTTATTTTTTTTTCTCCCCCCCTTTCTCACTGTCCCTCTCCCCTTCTGTTTTTCCTTTCCTTCCTCTTTCTTTCTCCCTTTCCTATCCCTCACTCATGTCTGTCCCGTCTGTAACATCTGAAAATAAAATATAATAAATAATAAAAACAAAGATCGACCAAATGGACCAATACGGCAATGCCACGATGATCCATTTGGCAAAGTAAATCCATTGGGTATCCTTGTTGGTCTTCAGACAACAATTCTGATGGCTAAAGAACCAAATGGGACAGGCAAAAAAAAAATAATAATAATAATAACCCCGTCACGGCGAAACATGACACCGTGAAGCACAATCTAACTGGAGAACCGGGGACCCTCTCCGCGAACGGGTTTTTCTTCCTAATTTAATGCTTTCTTTTAATGACATCGTTAACATTTCTCAACAAAAACACATGAAAGTATCACTGATAATTCAACAGTAAAAGCTTGGAGTCATTTTTGACCAGGACATGTCCTTCAACGCACATATTAAACAAATATGTAAGACTGCTTTCTTCCATTTGCGCAACATCTCTAAAATTAGAAATATCCTGTCTCAGAGTGATGCTGAAAAACTAGTTCATGCATTTATTACTTCCAGGCTGGACTACTGCAATTCATTATTATCAGGATGTCCAAAAAACTCACTGAAAAGCCTCCAGCTAATCCAAAATGCTGCAGCAAGAGTCCTGACAGGGACTAGAAAGAGAGAGCAGATTTCTCCTGTTTTGGCTTCCCTTCATTGGCTTCCTGTTAAGTCCAGAATTGAATTCAAAATCCTGCTCCTCACATACAAGGTCTTAAATAATCAGGCCCCATCTTATCTTAATGACCTTGTAGTACCATATCACCCTATTAGAGCACTTTGCTCTCGCTCTGCAGGCCTACTTGTTGTTCCTGGAGTATTTAAAAGTAGAATGGGAGGGAGAGCCTTCAGTTTTCAGGCCCCACTTCTGTGGAACCAGCTTCCAGTTTGGATTCGGGAGACAGACACTATCTCTACTTTTAAGATTAGGCTTAAAACTTTCCTTTTTGCTAAAGCATATAGTTAGGGCTGGACCAGGTGACCCTGAATCCTCCCTTAGTTATGCTGCAATAGACGTAGGCTGCCGGGGGATTCCCATGATGCATTGAGTTTTTCCTTTCCAGTCACCTTTCTCACTCACTATGTATTAACAGACCTCTCTGCATTGAATCATATCTGTTATTAACCTCTGTCTCTCTTCCACAGCATGTCTTTATCCTGTCTTCCTTCTCTCACCCCAACCGGTCGCAGCAGATGGCCGCCCCTCCCTGAGCCTGGTTCTGCCGGAGGTTTCTTCCTGTTAAAAGGGAGTTTTTCCTTCCCACTGTCGCTTGCTCATAGGGGGTCATATGATTGTTGGGTTTTTCTCTGTATCTATGAAGCGCCTTGAGGCGACTTTTGTTGTGATTTGGCGCTATATAAATCAAATTGAATTGAATTAAAATCGCTTCATGTTTTGGCCACCACACAGTGTTTTCCGAACTGATTCACGATCTGAAAGTGTGCAGATCTAACGTACATAATCCTTTGTTAGGTTTATTATTTTCATTTCACACGTAAAACATTTATAGATTCATTCACCACTCCTGTTAGTTTGAGCTTCAGGCTGCTGACGAACTCCTTCAAGATATGCAGGTAACATTTTTAGTGGAATCAGTTGTTAAAGAGGGAACACGCTTGTCTAATATTTTGTACGGAGTAAACGTTATATTATTTTAAATTTTTTTTTAAAGTTTATGTCACATTAAGTTGGTTAACTTAAGCTGTTTGATAATCTTTGCTTTAATCATAGACTGTATTTTAGGCGTTCCCTTTTTTCCTTGTTAATTGCGTAGAATGATGCACAGAGTGAACCTCAGCCAAGACCAGTGCGCTGGAAAAAACGTGACAGACAGGGAGCTTTTATTCCTCAAAGATCATCAACCACTCGAAGTACTAGTTGCATGCCACGTGCTCAGTGTTCACACAACCATTGATTTTATCTCACAACTTATTTTCACCAAAGAATTTCAGTAAGTAAATATTCTTCATTTTTTTCCCCCTCCAGTGTCCAGAGAGCAGCATCAATGTCCACGTGAAGAACCTAGTTATGTTGCCAGTGTCAACCCAACAAAAGGTACTTTACCTTCTTGTATTTATTGTGATTTCTGTTTACTTTTATATTTGTTGTTATAGTTGAGTTATGCAGGGCTTTTGTGCAGTCCTAAGAAACATACTGCCTAGAGTGTTTTTCACTTTGTGGAAGAGTTTCTTCCTTTCTTTCTTTTTTTTCTGTTAGTGTATGGTGCTTCATCAGGAGCTCCTTCAGTTGTTGGAGGATGGAGAAGAGGATGCAGCCATGACTTGTGAGACGTCGTCTGAGTCAGCTGCTACTCACTGGGCGATCAGAAATATGGTGTCCTTGCAAAAGTGGAAAGAGGCCAGGCCTTGTCTTATAGACAATATGTTAGCTACTCTGGATCCACAGTCACACCGTGTGTGTCAGTGTGGCAAACAAGTAGTTGTGAGGTGTCTGGACTGCCTGCCTCTTCCATTCCTTTGTGCTGACTGTGATATTGCAGTTCACACACGCTTTGTCCTGCACAACAGAGAGGCAGTAACAGGAGGGTTTTTGCAGCCTTCATCAGAGTTTCACAAGCCAATAGGTACGGTTTTTAAGTCTTATGCATTTCTTGCTTTGTATGAGTATGAGTGGGTGCTGTTATTGTATATTTATTGGAGTGGAGTGGAGTGCTGTAAAGTTTGAGGTGGACAGGATGTGCAAGGAGCCATGCTTTAGCTGCCCTGCCTGCACTCCACACATGCTTGCCGTCTCAGTTGATGGAAACCGCAAGCTTTATCGCTTTCAGTCAAATGCAAGGTACGTTATGCATTGTGTACATAAGTCAAATATGGATTTGTAGAAAAATGTATTTTAATGTTTCTTTTCAAACAACTGTCACTGTGTTCGTTCAGCACTTCAGAGCAGGGGGACTTTGAAGGTGTCTTCATTGAAAAAGATGAGGAAGTTGCTGAGTTTGTGAAATACATCCAGAGACACACAAATCATGTAAGATACACATATATATATATATATTAGTGCTGTTAGCGTTAATCTTGTTAAAATGACGTTAATGCCATAACCATATACACATACACGTATCCAGTGATGCCCTCATGCAGACCGATATTTGGCCCTGGCAGAGCACAAGTGAACGTAAGCTCTTGATATATAAATATCCTTTTTAAACAAACTCCCAGTATCTGAGCAGTAGTTGAATGTTTTGTTCTTGAATCATAATATGCTACTATGTTTTCCCATCTGATGTTGTTAAACTGTAGCTGCTGCTGACCTCCGGACAAAGAGAAAAGTCTTTGAGAAGGTGATGGCTGTGAGGCGCCTGAGAGAGGAGGAGATGATCCTTTGCAGGGAGATGCGGCATCACTGGACAGTGTTGCGAATGCCATCTGTGGTGTTGGGAACAATCTCCTCAGACTGTAAGCACTTTATTTATTTATTAATTTTTTGATGAATCGATTGAAAATAAGAGCAGATGCTAAAGTCTTACTGGATCTTTTACCTATATCTAGATTGCTAGCTAACACTGCCTTCTCCCTTTTAAAAAAATGTTTAATTACAGCATCCTAATTCCTTGTGTTTATGAGGTGAGGTTTTTTTTTTGTTTGTTTGGTTGTTTTTTAACTTTTCTCATATTTATTTGTTTTGTTCTTTTTACAGCCTCCTTTGTTGGCATGTCGGAGGATGCACAGAAGGGACTCTGTAGCCTGGTTTTAGAAAACAAAGTGAACTGAAAGCTGAAATGCTCAAAGTAAAGGACGTGTACAAGAGAATCCTCAGCCACCAACCACTCCTGGAAATGGACTCGGAGGAGGACATTCCAGACGATGCCACTGAGAGTGATTTGAGCACTTCTGCTGAAGACTGATTGTGTCATCATTGATGTTATGTTTGGTAAAATAAAAAGTTAATCACATCTCTGTTTAATGTGATTTTTCAACAGACATTTTACATTTTGAGAAGAAAAATGGAATTTCCTTGGTGCAGTTGTTTACCCTGAATCATTATTTCCCATCTAATTTAATGACTAGTGTACATGTTCAGATACGATAACATAATTTAATTTATGGGATGCTTTCTGGGCTGCTCAAATGATCACAAAATTTAAAAGCACCAGGCAGCACACTCACAAGTACATTTTTTGTTCAGTGTTTTGTCGAAGAAATCAACAAGTACAATTGAGATGTTTGCTGTAGTGGTGTGTTTGTTAAGAAGCATGCCAGCACACTGGTGAAGTGACAGTCCCAGAATGCACCCGAGCCAGTGACTCGCCCCAGAGCAAATGAAATTGCTTATCTAGAAAGACAACCGTCATCAAAGAAGAAGTAAAAGAGTAGGAAACAAATGGTAAGGGAAGGTACTGTGGGGTAGGAAAGAAAGGCCAGAGCTGTGCAAAATGACCTCCAGCAGGCTACAAATGTGCACGTCTGCTCAAACGGTCAGAAACCGACTCCATGAGGGTGGTATGAGGGCCCGACGTCCACAGGTGGGGTTGTGCTTACAGCCCAACACCGTGCCGGATGTTTGGCATTTGCCAGACAACACAAAGATTGGCAACTTTGCCACTGGCGCCCTGTGCTCCTCACAGATGAAAGCAGGTTCACACTGAGCACTTGTGACAGAGTCTGGGGACGCCGTGGAGAACCTTCTGCTGCCTGCAACATCCTCCAGCATGAGTTTGGCAGTGGGTCAGTTTTGGTGTGGGGTGGCATTTCTTTGGGGAGCTGCACAGCCCTCCATGTGTTCGGCAGAGGTAGCCTGACTGCCATTAGGTACTGAGATGAGATCCTCAGACCCCTTGTGAGACCATATGCTGGTGCGGTTGGCCCCGGGTTCCTCCTAATGCAAGACAATCCTAGACCTCATGTGGCTGGAGTGTGTCAGCAGTTCCTGCAAGATGAAGGCAATGATGCTGTGGACTGGCCCGCCCATTCCCCAGACCTGAATCCAATTGAGGACATCTGGGACATCATGTCTCGCTCCATCCACCAACTGCACCACAAAATGTCCAGGAGTGGGCAGATGCTTTAGTCCTGGAGTCTGGGAGGAGATCCATCAGGAGAGCATCTGCCACTTCATCAGGAGCATGTCCAGGTGTTGTAGGGAGGTCATACAGGCATGTGGAGGCCACACAGACTAGTGAGCCTCATTTTGACATGTTTTAAGAACATTACATAAAACCAAATTAATGATTCTGTATTGCATTGATCAAGGAACCAACCCAATAGGAGCTAAAGGAATCCTCTTGACATTACTTCACTCAGTAAGTTTATACTATGTTTAATGTGCATTTTCTTCATCAGTTTTGAACATAACATGTTAGCGCTCCCTGGTCCTTTTTGGAGACAGATCCTGAGACAGCAGGCAGCTATGGAGAACTCGTGTCAGCTGTGGTAATTAAGGAATACTTTGATTTAATATTGATTTCATGACAACTATCCTCAGGCACATATTCCTGGATATATATGATGACATAAGTAAAGTCCCATTTTACAATCATTGCCTTCTTTGATCTGACTTATTGCCTCAGACTTTGGCCCTGTGTCCCCAAAAGTATAGAAAATCCATGACACTGAGTAAGAGGCCTTTATCATGTTATAAGTGAGAGAGTTTGGTGTAACAGTGGTTGAACATGCCAAATCAATCCACAACATACTGCCATTCCCCAGCTGTAACCTGCATATGCATCAAACCAAAATCCAGTATCATAGACATAAAGATGAGGTTAAAGGGGTTGTATCATTTTGCCAGATAGCTTCATCCCAAAAAAGATAAACATTCTTCAAAAACAAAAGTTTGTGAATATTTGCTGTATTGCCAGGCCTAAACCAACCTGTTAAACTTATCAAATTATTGTCATAGATACGAACCTATTGATTGAAACAGAATAATCCATTGAAGCCTCCATCATCATCCACGATCACTGTTACTGTTCAGATTATTTTATCTCTGTTTTCCTCTAGAATGTTTTGAAAATCAGCATTTGATCAACAGACTTTTTAAAAGTTTATTTTGATCCTATTGTTTACGTGTGTAATTGCATTTTTATTGAAATTATGACAGGAAAACCCTTAATCAAATTGTATCTTTGATATCTAATAATAATATTAACAATAATGTTACATATGTAATATGTACACAATAATAATGTGCAAACAAACAAGAAAAATAGCAAAAAATGTCAATTTTTTTCTAATACCCTGTATATAAAAACCACATATGACCACAACTCCAAATGTGCAATTGTCACTGCATCTAAACATGACATATTACAAAAAGGTAGAAACATATAATATACAATATGTTCTGAAGCTGGTACTGGTGCAGTTAACTTTGCTTTAGGCTCCCATACACAGTAGGTGTTACTTACCTTACGTGCAGTGCAGTATTACTTTACCTTGTAATATGTTATAATAAGCAAGTCACTTCTATATTTATGAGGATGTAGACAATAATGTTGGCTGATATGTAAAACTATGAGATGTCGAGTGCAGGGAAGATGTTATTGATGGATCAGATTCATGAATGTGTTAGGTACTTAAGCCACAATTAGAGAGTGAAACAGAGACTGACACTGGTTGAAATGTATTAGTAAATATTTTATTTTGAACTTTTATGCTGAACTACAAGCTGTGAACTATGCGATCTCTGCGACCTGTGGTGCCTGGTTTACTGTGTGTAAAACTGTGCAGGTTCCCATGTGTCATCCCACACTTTGCCACTGTCAGGAGAAAAACATAACAAAGAACAACCACACACAAAATAGGACAATTTAGGTTGTGACATATGACAATTTTTTAGGATGAAATATCTTCTATATTCATGTCATGCTTTATACACCTTCATTGTAATATAAATGAATCAAATCAAGTCAGACAGTAATAATATATGTAGTAGATGTCAAGCAGGACCACAGCAGCAGCCACGATCCATCGGAACCTGCTGGATGAGAGAGCACAGAAACTCCAGGGAAGAAGTTTAGTTAGTAACATGCATGAACTGCATTACTGAGACATGTATGTTTACAGATGGTGAGGGAGAGGGGGAGAGTTTTCAGTAAAACGAGACGCGACTGCATCTTCAACCAATACTGAGCCTGCATAACCCTGAAAGAGACAGACAGAGAGAGGGGGGGGGGACACTAACCCCCAGCAGTCTGGTCCCATTACAGCATAACTAAGGGCTGAGCTGAACCAGCCCTAACTATAAGCTCTATAAAGAAGTAAAGTCTTATGCCTACTCTTAAAAGTGTTGACCATGTCCACCTCCAAATCTCATAATGGACTTTGGAGGTGGACAGCTATCAAGCTCCTCACAGAAGAGGAGCTCGATAGCTAAAAGCTCTCAATTTACTTTAGTCCAAATACATGAATTCAAATTGAGGTGATAACTATTTATCAACAATATGAATGTCTGTTCCTGTCCAACAAAGTTGTTACTACATACCATGTTGAGCAAGGCTTCCACTTGACTTTAACTTCTTCTTTTTCCTGAAAAACATGATATAAACAAACAATTAATTAAGAAAGACATGCAAGTTGCATACAAAAAGGAGCTTATAAACATTTGTGTACTATTGAATGGCTCAATAAAAACATAAGAACCACTACAATGCGTGTACTGCCAGCATCGAGTGCATGTTAGCAAAGCAACACTGCTTACATTGTGGCTCACAAGCAAAACTAACTGAAGCAGATGTTACTGAATGGGAAGGAGCACCTCCACATCAATCACTCCTTCTGAGCATGATGTCAGGAGGACTTTAAAGAACGTAAACATCAGGAAGGCAGCACGACTAGGTCGTATCAGGTGGTCTGTTCTTATTTAATGTCCTATTTGGAGTGAAATCCTGACTCAGTGGCTGAATTAGTGTAGATTCATCAAATACAAAAGCTTATGGATATTCAGTCAGGCACAGTTCAAATCCAGGAAGTCCAAAGACGCAAACAAATCTGCACAACAGCAGGCTAAATTACTTACATTTACAACTCTCCTGTCTACTATCTCTTCATATTTGAAAATCTTCTGTGTACGGTGTTTTCGGCATTCTGAAAAATAACAAATGAAATATTTACATGAGTTCTGTAAAACTGGAAAAAAATGCAAAAATTAAGAAAAAGAAATCTTAACGAACATGTCATGTGTTTCGTACATTTACAATACCATAACGTCTAACCTTTCCTTGTCCTTTTTTTGTTTGGGACATCCGAGGTGTACACAGTAGAAATTGAGGGAGATGCAGGATGTGGAGATGAAGAGGAGGATGCAGGAGGAAGCAGAGATGAAGAGGAGGATGCAGGAGGAAGCAGAGACAGAGAGGAATATGCAGGAGGAAGCAGAGATGAAGAGGAGGATGCAGGAGGAAGCAGAGATGAAGAGGAGGATGCAGGAGGAAGCAGAGACAGAGAGGTTTTTCTCCCTAATTTAATGCTTTCTTTTAATGACATCGTTAACATTTCTCAACAAAAACACATGAAAGTATCACTGATAATTCAACAATAAAAGCTTGGAGTCATTTGGCGCGGCTGCCCCTCTGTTGGTCTTCCATGGTCTCTTGTGTTCTGGGGGCCTCTGGATGTCTGGAGTTTTGATCTCCTCCATACCCGCTTCACACCCTGGAGGACGGGGCTGTGGCCCCCCCACACTCCCTAGCAGATCGTTACATGGAGAAACCTTTGGAATACAAGCGCGCTGATCCACACAGGTATGCACACGGGTGTTCACTGCTCGTAGACCCAAATTACACCTTTCTTGGCCGCTACTTCGAAGCACATCTGTCCTGCGTGCTGCACAACAACATTGAATATTTAGTATTTACTGCTGTTTACACTTAGCTAGATTAATGCGATGGTGTTGTGTTTAGTATGTTGCTTTGGTTTTTTTGCTTGTTTTCTATTTTTCTCTCAACAGGTGATCCAGGAGATTTTTATTTTTTTTTCTCCCCCCCTTTCTCACTGTCCCTCTCCCCTTCTGTTTTTCCTTTCCTTCCTCTTTCTTTCTCCCTTTCCTATCCCTCACTCATGTCTGTCCCGTCTGTAACATCTGAAAATAAAATATAATAAATAATAAAAACAAAGATCGACCAAATGGACCAATACGGCAATGCCACGATGATCCATTTGGCAAAGTAAATCCATTGGGTATCCTTGTTGGTCTTCAGACAACAATTCTGATGGCTAAAGAACCAAATGGGACAGGCAAAAAAAAAAAAATAATAATAATAACCCCGTCACGGCGTAACATGACACCGTGAAGCACAATCTAACTGGAGAACCGGGGACCCTCTCCGCGAACGGGTTTTTCTTCCTAATTTAATGCTTTCTTTTAATGACATCGTTAACATTTCTCAACAAAAACACATGAAAGTATCACTGATAATTCAACAGTAAAAGCTTGGAGTCATTTTTGACCAGGACATGTCCTTCAACGTACATATTAAACAAATATGTAAGACTGCTTTCTTCCATTTGCGCAACATCTCTAAAATTAGAAATATCCTGTCTCAGAGTGATGCTGAAAAACTAGTTCATGCATTTATTACTTCCAGGCTGGACTACTGCAATTCATTATTATCAGGATGTCCAAAAAACTCACTGAAAAGCCTCCAGCTAATCCAAAATGCTGCAGCAAGAGTCCTGACAGGGGCTAGAAAGAGAGAGCAGATTTCTCCTGTTTTGGCTTCCCTTCATTGGCTTCCTGTTAAGTCCAGAATTGAATTCAAAATCCTGCTCCTCACATACAAGGTCTTAAATAATCAGGCCCCATCTTATCTTAATGACCTTGTAGTACCATATCACCCTATTAGAGCACTTTGCTCTCGCTCTGCAGGCCTACTTGTTGTTCCTGGAGTATTTAAAAGTAGAATGGGAGGGAGAGCCTTCAGTTTTCAGGCCCCACTTCTGTGGAACCAGCTTCCAGTTTGGATTCGGGAGACAGACACTATCTCTACTTTTAAGATTAGGCTTAAAACTTTCCTTTTTGCTAAAGCATATAGTTAGGGCTGGACCAGGTGACCCTGAATCCTCCCTTAGTTATGCTGCAATAGACGTAGGCTGCCGGGGGATTCCCATGATGCATTGAGTTTTTCCTTTCCAGTCACCTTTCTCACTCACTATGTATTAACAGACCTCTCTGCATTGAATCATATCTGTTATTAACCTCTGTCTCTCTTCCACAGCATGTCTTTATCCTGTCTTCCTTCTCTCACCCCAACCGGTCGCAGCAGATGGCCGCCCCTCCCTGAGCCTGGTTCTGCCGGAGGTTTCTTCCTGTTAAAAGGGAGTTTTTCCTTCCCACTGTCGCTTGCTCATAGGGGGTCATATGATTGTTGGGTTTTTCTCTGTATCTATGAAGCGCCTTGAGGCGACTTTTGTTGTGATTTGGCGCTATATAAATCAAATTGAATTGAATTGAATTAAAATCGCTTCATGTTTTGGCCACCACACAGTGTTTTCCAAACTGATTCACGATCTGAAAGTGTGCAGATCTAACGTACATAATCCTTTGTTAGGTTTATTATTTTCATTTCACACGTAAAACATTTATAGATTCATTCACCACTCCTGTTAGTTTGAGCTTCAGGCTGCTGACGAACTCCTTCAAGATATGCAGGTAACATTTTTAGTGGAATCAGTTGTTAAAGAGGGAACACGCTTGTCTAATATTTTGTACGGAGTAAACGTTATATTATTTTAAATTTTTTTTTAAAGTTTATGTCACATTAAGTTGGTTAACTTAAGCTGTTTGATAATCTTTGCTTTAATCATAGACTGTATTTTAGGCGTTCCCTTTTTTCCTTGTTAATTGCGTAGAATGATGCAGAGTGAACCTCAGCCAAGACCAGTGCGCTGGAAAAAACGTGACAGACAGGGAGCTTTTATTCCTCAAAGATCATCAACCACTCGAAGTACTAGTTGCATGCCACGTGCTCAGTGTTCACACAACCATTGATTTTATCTCACAACTTGTTTTCACCAAAGAATTTCAGTAAGTAAATATTCTTCAATTTTTTTCCCCCTCCAGTGTCCAGAGAGCAGCATCAATGTCCACGTGAAGAACCTAGTTATGTTGCCAGTGTCAACCCAACAAAAGGTACTTTACCTTCTTGTATTTATTGTGATTTCTGTTTACTTTTATATTTGTTGTTATAGTTGAGTTATGCAGGGCTTTTGTGCAGTCCTAAGAAACATACTGCCTAGAGTGTTTTTCACTTTGTGGAAGAGTTTCTTCCTTTCTTTCTTTTTTTTCTGTTAGTGTATGGTGCTTCATCAGGAGCTCCTTCAGTTGTTGGAGGATGGAGAAGAGGATGCAGCCATGACTTGTGAGACGTCGTCTGAGTCAGCTGCTACTCACTGGGCGATCAGAAATATGGTGTCCTTGCAAAAGTGGAAAGAGGCCAGGCCTTGTCTTATAGACAATATGTTAGCTACTCTGGATCCACAGTCACACCGTGTGTGTCAGTGTGGCAAACAAGTAGTTGTGAGGTGTCTGGACTGCCTGCCTCTTCCATTCCTTTGTGCTGACTGTGATATTGCAGTTCACACACGCTTTGTCCTGCACAACAGAGAGGCAGTAACAGGAGGGTTTTTGCAGCCTTCATCAGAGTTTCACAAGCCAATAGGTACGGTTTTTAAGTCTTATGCATTTCTTGCTTTGTATGAGTATGAGTGGGTGCTGTTATTGTATATTTATTGGAGTGGAGTGGAGTGCTGTAAAGTTTGAGGTGGACAGGATGTGCAAGGAGCCATGCTTTAGCTGCCCTGCCTGCACTCCACACATGCTTGCCGTCTCAGTTGATGGAAACCGCAAGCTTTATCGCTTTCAGTCAAATGCAAGGTACGTTATGCATTGTGTACATAAGTCAAATATGGATTTGTAGAAAAATGTATTTTAATGTTTCTTTTCAAACAACTGTCACTGTGTTCGTTCAGCACTTCAGAGCAGGGGGACTTTGAAGGTGTCTTCATTGAAAAAGATGAGGAAGTTGCTGAGTTTGTGAAATACATCCAGAGACACACAAATCATGTAAGATACACATATATATATATATATATTAGTGCTGTTAGCGTTAATCTTGTTAAAATGACGTTAATGCCATAACCATATACACATACACGTATCCAGTGATGCCCTCATGCAGACCGATATTTGGCCCTGGCAGAGCACAAGTGAACGTAAGCTCTTGATATATAAATATCCTTTTTAAACAAACTCCCAGTATCTGAGCAGTAGTTGAATGTTTTGTTCTTGAATCATAATATGCTACTATGTTTTCCCATCTGATGTTGTTAAACTGTAGCTGCTGCTGACCTCCGGACAAAGAGAAAAGTCTTTGAGAAGGTGATGGCTGTGAGGCGCCTGAGAGAGGAGGAGATGATCCTTTGCAGGGAGATGCGGCATCACTGGACAGTGTTGCGAATGCCATCTGTGGTGTTGGGAACAATCTCCTCAGACTGTAAGCACTTTATTTATTTATTAATTTTTTGATGAATCGATTGAAAATAAGAGCAGATGCTAAAGTCTTACTGGATCTTTTACCTATATCTAGATTGCTAGCTAACACTGCCTTCTCCCTTTTAAAAAAATGTTTAATTACAGCATCCTAATTCCTTGTGTTTATGAGGTGAGGTTTTTTTTTTGTTTGTTTGGTTGTTTTTTAACTTTTCTCATATTTATTTGTTTTGTTCTTTTTACAGCCTCCTTTGTTGGCATGTCGGAGGATGCACAGAAGGGACTCTGTAGCCTGGTTTTAGAAAACAAAGTGAACTGAAAGCTGAAATGCTCAAAGTAAAGGACGTGTACAAGAGAATCCTCAGCCACCAACCACTCCTGGAAATGGACTCGGAGGAGGACATTCCAGACGATGCCACTGAGAGTGATTTGAGCACTTCTGCTGAAGACTGATTGTGTCATCATTGATGTTATGTTTGGTAAAATAAAAAGTTAATCACATCTCTGTTTAATGTGATTTTTCAACAGACATTTTACATTTTGAGAAGAAAAATGGAATTTCCTTGGTGCAGTTGTTTACCCTGAATCATTATTTCCCATCTAATTTAATGACTAGTGTACATGTTCAGATACGATAACATAATTTAATTTATGGGATGCTTTCTGGGCTGCTCAAATGATCACAAAATTTAAAAGCACCAGGCAGCACACTCACAAGTACATTTTTTGTTCAGTGTTTTGTCGAAGAAATCAACAAGTACAATTGAGATGTTTGCTGTAGTGGTGTGTTTGTTAAGAAGCATGCCAGCACACCGGTGAAGTGACAGTCCCAGAATGCACCCGAGCCAGTGACTCGCCCCAGAGCAAATGAAATTGCTTATCTAGAAAGACAACCGTCATCAAAGAAGAAGTAAAAGAGTAGGAAACAAATGGTAAGGGAAGGTACTGTGGGGTAGGAAAGAAAGGCCAGAGCTGTGCAAAATGACCTCCAGCAGGCTACAAATGTGCACGTCTGCTCAAACGGTCAGAAACCGACTCCATGAGGGTGGTATGAGGGCCCGACGTCCACAGGTGGGGTTGTGCTTACAGCCCAACACCGTGCCGGATGTTTGGCATTTGCCAGACAACACAAAGATTGGCAACTTTGCCACTGGCGCCCTGTGCTCCTCACAGATGAAAGCAGGTTCACACTGAGCACTTGTGACAGAGTCTGGGGACGCCGTGGAGAACCTTCTGCTGCCTGCAACATCCTCCAGCATGAGTTTGGCAGTGGGTCAGTTTTGGTGTGGGGTGGCATTTCTTTGGGGAGCTGCACAGCCCTCCATGTGTTCGGCAGAGGTAGCCTGACTGCCATTAGGTACTGAGATGAGATCCTCAGACCCCTTGTGAGACCATATGCTGGTGCGGTTGGCCCCGGGTTCCTCCTAATGCAAGACAATCCTAGACCTCATGTGGCTGGAGTGTGTCAGCAGTTCCTGCAAGATGAAGGCAATGATGCTGTGGACTGGCCCGCCCATTCCCCAGACCTGAATCCAATTGAGGACATCTGGGACATCATGTCTCGCTCCATCCACCAACTGCACCACAAAATGTCCAGGAGTGGGCAGATGCTTTAGTCCTGGAGTCTGGGAGGAGATCCATCAGGAGAGCATCTGCCACTTCATCAGGAGCATGTCCAGGTGTTGTAGGGAGGTCATACAGGCATGTGGAGGCCACACAGACTAGTGAGCCTCATTTTGACATGTTTTAAGAACATTACATAAAACCAAATTAATGATTCTGTATTGCATTGATCAAGGAACCAACCCAATAGGAGCTAAAGGAATCCTCTTGACATTACTTCACTCAGTAAGTTTATACTATGTTTAATGTGCATTTTCTTCATCAGTTTTGAACATAACATGTTAGCGCTC
Organism: Mchenga conophoros; assembly: GCF_057382185.1. Classification (NCBI taxonomy): domain Eukaryota; kingdom Metazoa; phylum Chordata; class Actinopteri; order Cichliformes; family Cichlidae; genus Mchenga; species Mchenga conophoros. The sequence goes on from NC_140535.1 coordinate 13,579,123, forward strand.
CCTGGTCCTTTTTGGAGACAGATCCTGAGACAGCAGGCAGCTATGGAGAACTCGTGTCAGCTGTGGTAATTAAGGAATACTTTGATTTAATATTGATTTCATGACAACTATCCTCAGGCACATATTCCTGGATATATATGATGACATAAGTAAAGTCCCATTTTACAATCATTGCCTTCTTTGATCTGACTTATTGCCTCAGACTTTGGCCCTGTGTCCCCAAAAGTATAGAAAATCCATGACACTGAGTAAGAGGCCTTTATCATGTTATAAGTGAGAGAGTTTGGTGTAACAGTGGTTGAACATGCCAAATCAATCCACAACATACTGCCATTCCCCAGCTGTAACCTGCATATGCATCAAACCAAAATCCAGTATCATAGACATAAAGATGAGGTTAAAGGGGTTGTATCATTTTGCCAGATAGCTTCATCCCAAAAAAGATAAACATTCTTCAAAAACAAAAGTTTGTGAATATTTGCTGTATTGCCAGGCCTAAACCAACCTGTTAAACTTATCAAATTATTGTCATAGATACGAACCTATTGATTGAAACAGAATAATCCATTGAAGCCTCCATCATCATCCACGATCACTGTTACTGTTCAGATTATTTTATCTCTGTTTTCCTCTAGAATGTTTTGAAAATCAGCATTTGATCAACAGACTTTTTAAAAGTTTATTTTGATCCTATTGTTTACGTGTGTAATTGCATTTTTATTGAAATTATGACAGGAAAACCCTTAATCAAATTGTATCTTTGATATCTAATAATAATATTAACAATAATGTTACATATGTAATATGTACACAATAATAATGTGCAAACAAACAAGAAAAATAGCAAAAAATGTCAATTTTTTTCTAATACCCTGTATATAAAAACCACATATGACCACAACTCCAAATGTGCAATTGTCACTGCATCTAAACATGACATATTACAAAAAGGTAGAAACATATAATATACAATATGTTCTGAAGCTGGTACTGGTGCAGTTAACTTTGCTTTAGGCTCCCATACACAGTAGGTGTTACTTACCTTACGTGCAGTGCAGTATTACTTTACCTTGTAATATGTTATAATAAGCAAGTCACTTCTATATTTATGAGGATGTAGACAATAATGTTGGCTGATATGTAAAACTATGAGATGTCGAGTGCAGGGAAGATATTATTGATGGATCAGATTCATGAATGTGTTAGGTACTTAAGCCACAATTAGAGAGTGAAACAGAGACTGACACTGGTTGAAATGTATAGTAAATATTTTATTTTGAACTTTTATGCTGAACTACAAGCTGTGAACTGTGCGATCTCTGCGACCTGTGGTGCCTGGTTTACTGTGTGTAAAACTGCGCAGGTTCCCATGTGTCATCCCACACTTTGCCACTGTCAGGAGAAAAACATAACAAAGAACAACCACACACAAAATAGGACAATTTAGGTTGTGACATATGACAATTTTTTAGGATGAAATATCTTCTATATTCATGTCATGCTTTATACACCTTCATTGTAATATAAATGAATCAAATCAAGTCAGACAGTAATAATATATGTAGTAGATGTCAAGCAGGACCACAGCAGCAGCCACGATCCATCGGAACCTGCTGGATGAGAGAGCACAGAAACTCCAGGGAAGAAGTTTAGTTAGTAACATGCATGAACTGCATTACTGGGACATGTATGTTTACAGATGGTGAGGGAGAGGGGGAGAGTTTTCAGTAAAACGAGACGCGACTGCATCTTCAACCAATACTGAGCCTGCATAACCCTGAAAGAGACAGACAGAGAGAGGGGGGGGGGGACACTAACCCCCAGCAGTCTGGTCCCATTACAGCATAACTAAGGGCTGAGCTGAACCAGCCCTAACTATAAGCTCTATAAAGAAGTAAAGTCTTATGCCTACTCTTAAAAGTGTTGACCATGTCCACCTCCAAATCTCATAATGGACTTTGGAGGTGGACAGCTATCAAGCTCCTCACAGAAGAGGAGCTCGATAGCTAAAAGCTCTCAATTTACTTTAGTCCAAATACATGAATTCAAATTGAGGTGATAACTATTTATCAACAATATGAATGTCTGTTCCTGTCCAACAAAGTTGTTACTACATACCATGTTGAGCAAGGCTTCCACTTGACTTTAACTTCTTCTTTTTCCTGAAAAACATGATATAAACAAACAATTAATTAAGAAAGACATGCAAGTTGCATACAAAAAGGAGCTTATAAACATTTGTGTACTATTGAATGGCTCAATAAAAACATAAGAACCACTACAATGCGTGTACTGCCAGCATCGAGTGCATGTTAGCAAAGCAACACTGCTTACATTGTGGCTCACAAGCAAAACTAACTGAAGCAGATGTTACTGAATGGGAAGGAGCACCTCCACATCAATCACTCCTTCTGAGCATGATGTCAGGAGGACTTTAAAGAACGTAAACATCAGGAAGGCAGCACGACTAGGTCGTATCAGGTGGTCTGTTCTTATTTAATGTCCTATTTGGAGTGAAATCCTGACTCAGTGGCTGAATTAGTGTAGATTCATCAAATACAAAAGCTTATGGATATTCAGTCAGGCACAGTTCAAATCCGGGAAGTCCAAAGACGCAAACAAATCTGCACAACAGCAGGCTAAATTACTTACATTTACAACTCTCCTGTCTACTATCTCTTCATATTTGAAAATCTTCTGTGTACGGTGTTTTCGGCATTCTGAAAAATAACAAATGAAATATTTACATGAGTTCTGTAAAACTGGAAAAAAATGCAAAAATTAAGAAAAAGAGATCTTAACAAACTTAACGAACATGTCATGTGTTTCGTACATTTACAATACCATAACGTCTAACCTTTCCTTGTCCTTTTTTTGTTTGGGACATCCGAGGTGTACACAGTAGAAATTGAGGGAGATGCAGGATGTGGAGATGAAGAGGAGGATGCAGGAGGAAGCAGAGATGAAGAGGAGGATGCAGGAGGAAGCAGAGACAGAGAGGAATATGCAGGAGGAAGCAGAGATGAAGAGGAGGATGCAGGAGGAAGCAGAGATGAAGAGGAGGATGCAAGAGGAAGCAGAGACGGAGAGAAGGATGCAGGAGGAAGCAGAGACGGAGAGGAGGATGCAGGAGGAAGCAGAGATGAAGAGGAGGATGCAAGAGGAAGCAGAGATGAAGAGGAGGATGCAGGAGGAAGCAGAGACAGAGAGGAAGATGCAGAGGAAGCACAGACGAAGAGGAGGAAGCAGAGATGGAGAGGAGGATGCAGGAGGAAGCAGAGATGAAGAGGAGGATGCAGGAGGAAGCAGAGACAGAGAGAAAGATGCACGAGGAAGCAGAGATGAAGAGGAGGATGCAGGAGGAAGCAGAGACAGAGAGGAAGATGCAGGAGGAAGCAGAGACGGAGAGGAGGATGCAAGAGGAAGCACAGACGAAGAGGAGGAAGCAGAGATGGAGAGGAGGATGCAGGAGGAAGCAGAGATGGAGAGGAGGATGCAGGAGGAAGCACAGACAGAGAGAAAGATGCAGGAGGAAGCACAGACGAAGAGGAGGAAGCAAAGATGGAGAGGAGGATGCAGGAGGAAGCAGAGATGAAGAGGAGGATGCAGGAGGTTGACAGAGGGAAGATGTTGGTACAGGCTCTAAATGAAGAATAAATTCCTCGTTTAGAGCCTCTGGGTCTGGGACTGGTCCAGCATCGACACTGTCAGCAGAGGATGGTCCAGCTGCTGGTGTAGACCTTTTAGCAGGAGGTGAAGCTTGTAATTCTGAAAAATTTTAAATATTAAACATTCATTAAAATGGGTTGAAAAAATGTACAGTACACATAAACACATAATAAGTAGCCCAAACTTTAATAATATGTCTGCATTAGGTGCATAGTAATTACATAAATTGCAAAAAAGTGCAATAAACTACAAAAAAATTGAAAATCGTTTTTGTTTTTTTAACATATATTTCTAGTTAGAGAAATTTAAGAGGCTTATCCCTCAAAACTGTAAATACAAAAAAGTTACACAAACTAGTTTCCCACCACAGGAAATTTATTTCGAGTGTCTTCATAGTTTTATTTTTGAAATACACCAATTTTTATATACTGCAGGAAAAACGAAAATAAATATTATAGTGCAAATTTGCAAAATAACAGCATATGCATCAAAATAAACTATTTCCAGCAGTGCAATATGAGTCTTAAGCATCCCAGAAACGACACAGAAAGTCATAAAGTCAAACATAACTTTTTAAAACACATAACAAGTAAAACACAAGCTCATAAGGCCCCGATCGTAAAAACTACATTTCCGCAAAATTACGTCACTTCCGGTTTCGGGCAGGTCATGCGGTCATGTGATAGTTCGCGCTGATGGACGTAGGAAGTGTTACAAACAGCTGATGGATCGGCGAAGCGTGTTTCTGGAATATCATGTTTTTGTTGCTGCAAGTGATTTTTATGCAGTTTTTGCAAAGCTATATGTGGAAGGAAACTGTGACCTAGGACAAGCTGATGGCATAAGATGTAAGTACAACTCCTCCAGTTTCATATGCAAAAAAAATTATTGCGCTAGCTTACTTGGTTGCAGAGCTACCGGGATTTAAAAATAGTTACGCAAAACAGAGCGTGCCCGCTCCGATCGGCTGTAAAGGGTTAATAAAGTTTAATATTTTGGAAAAAAAATGTTGGCAAAGAGAGGAAGTGACGTAAGATTTGCGCATGCGGGGTACCGATCGAGTTTCCGGTAAGGATCGGGTAGCGTCAAGAGTAGCGTTGAAACTCTGTCGTGCTAGCTAGCACGCAGTATGAGTCATTGTAACTGTCAGCACAACGAAAATAAACTACACCTAAACTCGGTTTATATCTGACCCAAATAGAGTGCAGTTCATAACTTCTTACCTGAAATTCAGTTCACCTCACGCTCCGACCGGCAGCCGCCTGCTTCTCCTGCCTTCGGTTTCCCTGATCCGGGATTGAGCTCTGCGTTAGCCACCACCGGTCGATCGGCGGCCGCCTCGCCGGTGGCTAGCTGCCCTGTGTTGTAGCTCCGCGTTAGCCACCACCAAAAAGCTCAGTTATTTTTTCCACATCGACCAGCATCATCGGCCCATATAAACGAAAAATAAGTCCAGCTAAGACAAACACTGTTTGCGAGCGATCGGGGGTGAAAGGAGCCTCACTGAAAGGGTGTTTTTTAGCGAAGGGTCGCTAGCCGGCTAGCATGAGAACGGGTTGGTACAGACAGTATTCTCCAAAGAGTTGTTGTGTTGTATAATTTGTCTCCTGTCCTAATTTCCTCTCTCCCTGAGGACACTCCAGGTCCAAGCGCAGCAATGGGTAACCAAGAGTTTCCAGAAAGTCAGCCGCCCACAACAGGGAGAAAGAGGAAAAGAGACCGAAATGATGAGCTGCTAGACCTCATCAGAGAGGAGAGCGCAACAGAACAGGTCACATGACAGCACAGCATTTTCTCTGCATTTTCTACCCACAGTTTGAACTGAATAACAAATAACACAACCTACACAAACTGAAAACAAACAGAAATCACAGAGTAAAATTTGAAAACTTTTATTGATGTTAATTTAAAAGTTATTTAAAAAAAGAAAACCCATATAAAGTTAAAAAAAAAAGTTAAAAAAAAAATCGTAAAAATAAATAAAAAGAAAGGAAAAAAAAAGAAAACCCAAACAGACAAACCCCTCTGAGCAAGCAATAGGCGACAGTGGGAAGGAAAAACTCCATTTTAACAGGGAGAAACCTCAGACAGAACCGGGCTCTGTGAGGGGACAGCCATCTGCCTCGACTGGTCAATGGGTTCTCATAAGTGACTCGATCAATTTAAAAAGAGCCATTCTAATTGTAAAAATAACCAATTTAAAATCCAGTTAGTTTTCTAGGATTCAAGCAAACTACATTAAACCCGGAGGGAGCCCTAGCTGCAGATTGTTAAAGATATCAACTTGAATATTCCGGGCAGTATTTTCATTCCTGACATTAATGGTATTAGTGCCACCAAAGGAATTGTTTACTATGTTCACAACCGTACTTTGCTGTGAAATAGCAGGTTGCCCCTGGTTTGAATCTTCTGTGTCTGAGTCATCTGGGCTCCCCATACAGCACACACACAAGCATGCAAACAGGTTTTTGCAATTTTGATTGTTTGGCCTAGATTCAGGTTCAGGAGCTGGGTCCTGTGTTGGTGACGGTGTGTGGGTGACAGTTGATGCTTTATTGGCCATCAACTGGCCATCAACTTTGCATTTTTGATTATTGAATCTAGATTCCAGTTCAGGTGGTGTCTCCTGTGTTGGGCTGGTGACAGTTGATGCTTTATTGGCCATTGCGTTTTAATATCTATTTGCAGATAATTTGTTTTCTCCGTTTGTTAAAACTAGCGTGTTACGTTTCGGTGTTGTCAGTGTGTTGTTTTTGGCGTGACTGTTATGTGTTTCCTGTGTTACTTTGAAAGTCTGTGTTATCTTAGTCTTTTTAGTTTACGTTTCCCTGTCTCGTCAGTTCTGAGTTGCCCCAGCTGTGTTTCCCTCTTGTTGTCCATTTTCCTGATTGCTCCCTCTAGGTATTTAAACCCTGTGTTTCAGTGTGTCATGGCCGGGGTGTAACATATGGGGGCTCGTCCGGGATTGCCTTCGCTGGGGGGTCTGGGGACCGCCCCAGCCTTTGTCGTCGCTGGAGGGTCCGTGGGACCGCTCCAGCCTTCATCCGCCTTCGCTGGAGGGTCCGAGGGACCGCTCCAGCCTTCGTCGTCTGCTGGAGGGTCAGTGGGACCGCTCCAGCCTTCATCAGCTTCGTCTGCCTTCGCTGAGGGGAGGGTCCGTGGGACCGCCCCAGCCTTTGTCGTCGCTGGAGGGTCCGTGGGACCGCTCCAGCCTTCATCCGCCTTCGCTGGAGGGTCCGTGGGACCGCTCCAGCCTTCGTCGGCTTCGTCTGTCTGGATCAAACTTTTCACTTGGTGTTAAATGTTTGATTTTTGGGTGGGGGGAACTGTTACGTTTCGGTGTTGTCAGTGTGTTGTTTTTGGCGTGACTGTTATGTGTTTCCTGTGTTACTTTGAAAGTCTGTGTTATCTTAGTCTTTTTAGTTTACGTTTCCCTGTCTCGTCAGTTCTGAGTTGCCCCAGCTGTGTTTCCCTCTTGTTGTCCATTTTCCTGATTGCTCCCTCTAGGTTTTTAAACCCTGTGTTTCAGTGTGTCATGGTCGCGATCTCCCCCGTGTTGTAAATAGTTTGGTGTTTTGTTGTAAATAAATAGTTTGTTGTAAATAGATTTGTCGATACTTTCGTTTCGGGATTTTGGTGGTGAGCTTTAGTGGGGGTTTTTTGTGTGTGTGTTTTTTTTTCCTTTATTTTTACTTTTTTCGTGTTGCACTCCGGTTGCCTAGGCCGGGGTGTTCCTGCAGAGGGCTATTTATAGACTTAAATCCTTTGAAGTGTATGACGTCACTGAAGCCTTTGCTCTAAGCCCCGCCCATTTCGAGAAAAAAAAAGAATGCGCTCGAAGTGTGTGGCGTGTTTGTATATGACATATATCACTAATATCCATAATACCACGGAAACACCTGACAACTCAGAGGATTATGCATCGCTGGCAGATCAAATTCAGGCTGTGATTCTACAGAAAGAAATGGATTTGTTAAACATCCCAGAAAATAGCACAACAACAGTGGCCTCAAAGGAGACAGAAACAGCTCCTGAACGTGCACAGATCTCTAACACAGTTGACCGCATCATGGAAAATCTAATCTGTGTGCCAGTTGTTATTGTACAGAAAGCAACAGTCAACGTGAACAGCACAGCAGAAAATTCCGCTGGTGCCACACTTATCACTAATGTCCAAAATACCACGGAAAGACCTGAAAACTCAGAGGATAATGCATCGCTGGCAGATCAAATTCAGGCTGTGATTCTACAGAAAACAAGGGATTTGTTCAACATCAGGGAAAATAGCACAACAACAGTGGCCTCAAAGGAGACACAGACAGCTCCTGAACAACAGAAAACAACAGACAACATGAACAACACAGCAGAAAATGTTGCCACAAATATCATTGATACAACTGACGAGCCCAGAACTCTAATAGACAAGAAAAACCGTGACACCACGCAGGCTGTAGATAAAGCAGGAACCTCTTTGGAAAATAATGTAACCCCAAAGAATTCCTCTGCTCAACATGAAGCCAGCATGCAAAATCAATTCAAAAAACACCCTTTGGCAGCAAAGGATGAATTGCCTCAAAACAAAGAAAAATACAGATTTTTTGTGGAAATATGTATGGAAGAACTAGTTAAGCGGGTTATAAAAAAATCAGGTAAAGTCACAAGTCCAGAAAGAGTTTTAGCCATCTACAAGAGGCTTAGCAAAAAGATCTGGGCTAAGATCGGGGATGAAATTGATCAAATCCCCTTAAGGAAGTTCAAAAACTTTGAGAAGGTGATTTTCAAAGCCCTGTGTAAACAGTGGCAAGAGGCAGAAGTAGTTCTGCGAAACATGGAATTAAATGAACCAACAGTCGACAATACGATTGTTAAAATTTTCACAGAAGAGGCAGCCAAACTCTCGAAGAAGCCAAGTTGCATACGTCGGTTTTTCTCATCTATAGGCCGACTGTTTTGTTTCACCAGGAGACAAAACAAGGTTGATGCACTGTAAAATGGTAAATGGCCTGTATTTGTGTAGCGCTTTCCTAGTCCCTAAGGACCCCAAAGCGCTTCACACGTCCAGTCATCCACCCATTCACACACACACACATTCACACACTGGTGATGGCAAGCTACGTTGTAGCCACAGCCGCCCTGGGGCGCACTGACAGAGGCGAGGCTGCCGGACACTGGCGCCGCCGGGCCCTCTGACCACCACCAGTAGGCGTAGGGTGAAGTGTCTTGAGCCACGATCGCCCCTGATGCACTGTAGAAAAAATTGTGATAACCCCTTGGAATGGTCGCGGCAGATGGCTGTCCCCTCACTGAGCCTGGTTCTGCCGGAAGTTTCTTCCTCTTAAAAGGGAGTTTTTCTTCCCCACTGTCGCCAAGTGCTTGCTCAGAGGGGTTTTTCTGTTGGGGTTTTCTTTTTAATAACTTTTAAAAAAGTTAACATCAATAAAAGTTATTAAATTTTACACTGATTTCTGTTTTTTTATTGTCTATAAGTTGAATAAATACATTTGTTATTTCTTACTCAGTTCAAACTGTGGGTAGAAAATGCTGTGCTGTCATGTGACCTGTTCTCACACACACACACACACACACACACACCAACATTGGTTTGATTAAACAAAAAAAGGAACAATTTAAAAAGTTTTCACACACATTTCTTTTTCTCCAGACATGAATGACACCAGAAAATCACTTTCAGATCCTCTCATGGCAATGCAGCAGAGGATTTAACACATGACTTTGACCCTCTCTAGAGAACCTCTGCTTTTCTTCTTCTCGTCCCCCCACTTGGCAGCATTACTGCCTCCGGCTGATCATCTTGCTTCTCCCCCTGCAGAGTTTGGAATCTGGTGTGAGAAGAGACGCCACCGCTCAACAGCATGCTCTCACCCAGGTGATACTTGAGCATACCTGACAGCTGCTGAGGGTCACCTGGACACAGAAACACAAACAGGTCTGATCACATTTCCTTCTTCATGCTAAGCTCTGCTATAAGCCACAACTTGCTTTGCCCCATGTTTGTAGATGACTGGAATCAGAGCAGAGTCTCTGCATGTCTTTATTAGGGTGGAAGCTGCTACTGATATTTGTGCAGCAGACTAAACAAACAGTTTGTGAACATTCAGCATGTTCAGTCCAATCAAAAAGCAGGAAAATAGCCCCACTGAGAAATCTCTACAAGGCACCGCTGAGAGGTGCCATGTAGAGATTCATACATTCGGTCTTCATACTCGACTCCAGATCTGGACTTGTGTTGAACTCGACTGAGGTGGTCTGATCAGACACAGCGCTGCTCTTCACTGCAGCTGTCCACAAATCACAGAGGAAGTCAGGAGTGTTTTTACCTCGTCTAGCTGCCTCTGTGTGTGTGTGTGTGTGTGTCTCTTTAATTCATTTTTCTTTGTAAGCTACAGAGACCTTCACAGGACAATAATTGATCCTCGTGTTCGCATGAAATCACTAAATACATGCAGCAAAGCCCAGAGGACACAGGTAACCGATACAGGAGACTTTTCCTGCCCTTCCAGGGAGAAAGTCGATTTCTTCAGTTATACTTCCTGTTGTTTTTTTTGGTTTTTACGTTGAAGATTTTAGATGTTTGGCTTTTAATTCTGGTACTCCTGTTTTAATTTCAAGGCCTGAGGTTGTTCTTCTTGCACCCGTGGACAGAATCGTCTGTTTTTATAGTTTTATAGTTGTTTTGGAGTCAATTTTGCTTCAGTTAGTTCATTTAAAATATTTTAAATAGTTGGGTTTTTTTTATTGTCAGTGGTAGTTTGCTGTGTATTGTGTTGTGTGAACTTGGCAAACTAACTAAAGGAAGCATGTCCCAGGTCTGGTTTGTGGGTGGTTGTCTGCTTAGTAATGAACTCTGCAGACCACATCAAGCTTTCTGCTTCCCACAGGTGTAGCATATGGACTGAAAGCAAACAGAGGTGTTAGTGTGTTGTTGTGTAGTTTCTATTGAAGCTGACATCATTTAATGCTGTTTCTGCATGCTGGTCAGTGCCATCCAGACAGCAGGTATGACTGAGCTTTTGAACCAGGAGAAGGTGTTTACCTTCTTCGCTCCCAACGACGATGCCTTCAATGCACTGCCGCAGGATGAACTCAGCAGGCTGATGTGTGAGTTTTATTCAACTACACAGCTTCTCTTCATTCACATTCTTAATTTATCCACATGGACACTTTCCACACACGTGTGTAAAGCGTCTCTCTTCTTTACAGCAGCTTATGCTGAGACAGCTCGTTCTCACTCCGGACGCGTAAAATAATGACGATTTGTCACGTCCCTTAACTTCTCATGCTGACACCTAAGGTACCCTTCCACATTTTTATGTGACGCTGTGGGTTGTCAATTCATTCCAATATGAACCCGCTCGCGGCGATCGGAGACGCTTCGAGCAGAGGCTCCAGCCATCCTTTTACTCCAATAATAACCCCGTCACGGCGAAACATGACACCGTGAAGCACAATCTAACTGGAGAACCGGGGACCCTCTCCGCAAACGGGTTTTTCTCCCTAATTTAATGCTTTCTTTTAATGACATCGTTAACATTTCTCAACAAAAACACATGAAAGTATCACTGATAATTCAACAATAAAAGCTTGGAGTCATTTGGCGCGGCTGCCCCTCTGTTGGTCTTCCATGGTCTCTTGTGTTCTGGGGGCCTCTGGATGTCTGGAGTTTTGATCTCCTCCATACCCGCTTCACACCCTGGAGGACGGGGCTGTGGCCCCCCCACACTCCCTAGCAGATCGTTACATGGAGAAACCTTTGGAATACAAGCGCGCTGATCCACACAGGTATGCACACGGGTGTTCACTGCTCGTAGACCCAAATTACACCTTTCTTGGCCGCTACTTCGAAGCACATCTGTCCTGCGTGCTGCACAACAACATTGAATATTTAGTATTTACTGCTGTTTACACTTAGCTAGATTAATGCGATGGTGTTGTGTTTAGTATGTTGCTTTGGTTTTTTTTGCTTGTTTTCTATTTTTCTCTCAACAGGTGATCCAGGAGATTTTTATTTTTTTTTCTCCCCCCCTTTCTCACTGTCCCTCTCCCCTTCTGTTTTTCCTTTCCTTCCTCTTTCTTTCTCCCTTTCCTATCCCTCACTCATGTCTGTCCCGTCTGTAACATCTGAAAATAAAATATAATAAATAATAAAAACAAAGATCGACCAAATGGACCAATACGGCAATGCCACGATGATCCATTTGGCAAAGTAAATCCATTGGGTATCCTTGTTGGTCTTCAGACAACAATTCTGATGGCTAAAGAACCAAATGGGACAGGCAAAAAAAAAAAAAAAAATAATAACCCCGTCACGGCGAAACATGACACCGTGAAGCACAATCTAACTGGAGAACCGGGGACCCTCTCCGCGAACGGGTTTTTCTTCCTAATTTAATGCTTTCTTTTAATGACATCGTTAACATTTCTCAACAAAAACACATGAAAGTATCACTGATAATTCAACAGTAAAAGCTTGGAGTCATTTTTGACCAGGACATGTCCTTCAACGCACATATTAAACAAATATGTAAGACTGCTTTCTTCCATTTGCGCAACATCTCTAAAATTAGAAATATCCTGTCTCAGAGTGATGCTGAAAAACTAGTTCATGCATTTATTACTTCCAGGCTGGACTACTGCAATTCATTATTATCAGGATGTCCAAAAAACTCACTGAAAAGCCTCCAGCTAATCCAAAATGCTGCAGCAAGAGTCCTGACAGGGACTAGAAAGAGAGAGCAGATTTCTCCTGTTTTGGCTTCCCTTCATTGGCTTCCTGTTAAGTCCAGAATTGAATTCAAAATCCTGCTCCTCACATACAAGGTCTTAAATAATCAGGCCCCATCTTATCTTAATGACCTTGTAGTACCATATCACCCTATTAGAGCACTTTGCTCTCGCTCTGCAGGCCTACTTGTTGTTCCTGGAGTATTTAAAAGTAGAATGGGAGGGAGAGCCTTCAGTTTTCAGGCCCCACTTCTGTGGAACCAGCTTCCAGTTTGGATTCGGGAGACAGACACTATCTCTACTTTTAAGATTAGGCTTAAAACTTTCCTTTTTGCTAAAGCATATAGTTAGGGCTGGACCAGGTGACCCTGAATCCTCCCTTAGTTATGCTGCAATAGACGTAGGCTGCCGGGGGATTCCCATGATGCATTGAGTTTTTCCTTTCCAGTCACCTTTCTCACTCACTATGTATTAACAGACCTCTCTGCATTGAATCATATCTGTTATTAACCTCTGTCTCTCTTCCACAGCATGTCTTTATCCTGTCTTCCTTCTCTCACCCCAACCGGTCGCAGCAGATGGCCGCCCCTCCCTGAGCCTGGTTCTGCCGGAGGTTTCTTCCTGTTAAAAGGGAGTTTTTCCTTCCCACTGTCGCTTGCTCATAGGGGGTCATATGATTGTTGGGTTTTTCTCTGTATCTATGAAGCGCCTTGAGGCGACTTTTGTTGTGATTTGGCGCTATATAAATCAAATTGAATTGAATTAAAATCGCTTCATGTTTTGGCCACCACACAGTGTTTTCCGAACTGATTCACGATCTGAAAGTGTGCAGATCTAACGTACATAATCCTTTGTTAGGTTTATTATTTTCATTTCACACGTAAAACATTTATAGATTCATTCACCACTCCTGTTAGTTTGAGCTTCAGGCTGCTGACGAACTCCTTCAAGATATGCAGGTAACATTTTTAGTGGAATCAGTTGTTAAAGAGGGAACACGCTTGTCTAATATTTTGTACGGAGTAAACGTTATATTATTTTAATTTTTTTTTTAAAGTTTATGTCACATTAAGTTGGTTAACTTAAGCTGTTTGATAATCTTTGCTTTAATCATAGACTGTATTTTAGGCGTTCCCTTTTTTCCTTGTTAATTGCGTAGAATGATGCACAGAGTGAACCTCAGCCAAGACCAGTGCGCTGGAAAAAACGTGACAGACAGGGAGCTTTTATTCCTCAAAGATCATCAACCACTCGAAGTACTAGTTGCATGCCACGTGCTCAGTGTTCACACAACCATTGATTTTATCTCACAACTTATTTTCACCAAAGAATTTCAGTAAGTAAATATTCTTCATTTTTTTCCCCCTCCAGTGTCCAGAGAGCAGCATCAATGTCCACGTGAAGAACCTAGTTATGTTGCCAGTGTCAACCCAACAAAAGGTACTTTACCTTCTTGTATTTATTGTGATTTCTGTTTACTTTTATATTTGTTGTTATAGTTGAGTTATGCAGGGCTTTTGTGCAGTCCTAAGAAACATACTGCCTAGAGTGTTTTTCACTTTGTGGAAGAGTTTCTTCCTTTCTTTCTTTTTTTTCTGTTAGTGTATGGTGCTTCATCAGGAGCTCCTTCAGTTGTTGGAGGATGGAGAAGAGGATGCAGCCATGACTTGTGAGACGTCGTCTGAGTCAGCTGCTACTCACTGGGCGATCAGAAATATGGTGTCCTTGCAAAAGTGGAAAGAGGCCAGGCCTTGTCTTATAGACAATATGTTAGCTACTCTGGATCCACAGTCACACCGTGTGTGTCAGTGTGGCAAACAAGTAGTTGTGAGGTGTCTGGACTGCCTGCCTCTTCCATTCCTTTGTGCTGACTGTGATATTGCAGTTCACACACGCTTTGTCCTGCACAACAGAGAGGCAGTAACAGGAGGGTTTTTGCAGCCTTCATCAGAGTTTCACAAGCCAATAGGTACGGTTTTTAAGTCTTATGCATTTCTTGCTTTGTATGAGTATGAGTGGGTGCTGTTATTGTATATTTATTGGAGTGGAGTGGAGTGCTGTAAAGTTTGAGGTGGACAGGATGTGCAAGGAGCCATGCTTTAGCTGCCCTGCCTGCACTCCAGACATGCTTGCCGTCTCAGTTGATGGAAACCGCAAGCTTTATCGCTTTCAGTCAAATGCAAGGTACGTTATGCATTGTGTACATAAGTCAAATATGGATTTGTAGAAAAATGTATTTTAATGTTTCTTTTCAAACAACTGTCACTGTGTTCGTTCAGCACTTCAGAGCAGGGGGACTTTGAAGGTGTCTTCATTGAAAAAGATGAGGAAGTTGCTGAGTTTGTGAAATACATCCAGAGACACACAAATCATGTAAGATACACATATATATATATATATATATATTAGTGCTGTTAGCGTTAATCTTGTTAAAATGACGTTAATGCCATAACCATATACACATACACGTATCCAGTGATGCCCTCATGCAGACCGATATTTGGCCCTGGCAGAGCACAAGTGAACGTAAGCTCTTGATATATAAATATCCTTTTTAAACAAACTCCCAGTATCTGAGCAGTAGTTGAATGTTTTGTTCTTGAATCATAATATGCTACTATGTTTTCCCATCTGATGTTGTTAAACTGTAGCTGCTGCTGACCTCCGGACAAAGAGAAAAGTCTTTGAGAAGGTGATGGCTGTGAGGCGCCTGAGAGAGGAGGAGATGATCCTTTGCAGGGAGATGCGGCATCACTGGACAGTGTTGCGAATGCCATCTGTGGTGTTGGGAACAATCTCCTCAGACTGTAAGCACTTTATTTATTTATTAATTTTTTGATGAATCGATTGAAAATAAGAGCAGATGCTAAAGTCTTACTGGATCTTTTACCTATATCTAGATTGCTAGCTAACACTGCCTTCTCCCTTTTAAAAAAATGTTTAATTACAGCATCCTAATTCCTTGTGTTTATGAGGTGAGGTTTTTTTTTTGTTTGTTTGGTTGTTTTTTAACTTTTCTCATATTTATTTGTTTTGTTCTTTTTACAGCCTCCTTTGTTGGCATGTCGGAGGATGCACAGAAGGGACTCTGTAGCCTGGTTTTAGAAAACAAAGTGAACTGAAAGCTGAAATGCTCAAAGTAAAGGACGTGTACAAGAGAATCCTCAGCCACCAACCACTCCTGGAAATGGACTCGGAGGAGGACATTCCAGACGATGCCACTGAGAGTGATTTGAGCACTTCTGCTGAAGACTGATTGTGTCATCATTGATGTTATGTTTGGTAAAATAAAAAGTTAATCACATCTCTGTTTAATGTGATTTTTCAACAGACATTTTACATTTTGAGAAGAAAAATGGAATTTCCTTGGTGCAGTTGTTTACCCTGAATCATTATTTCCCATCTAATTTAATGACTAGTGTACATGTTCAGATACGATAACATAATTTAATTTATGGGATGCTTTCTGGGCTGCTCAAATGATCACAAAATTTAAAAGCACCAGGCAGCACACTCACAAGTACATTTTTTGTTCAGTGTTTTGTCGAAGAAATCAACAAGTACAATTGAGATGTTTGCTGTAGTGGTGTGTTTGTTAAGAAGCATGCCAGCACACCGGTGAAGTGACAGTCCCAGAATGCACCCGAGCCAGTGACTCGCCCCAGAGCAAATGAAATTGCTTATCTAGAAAGACAACCGTCATCAAAGAAGAAGTAAAAGAGTAGGAAACAAATGGTAAGGGAAGGTACTGTGGGGTAGGAAAGAAAGGCCAGAGCTGTGCAAAATGACCTCCAGCAGGCTACAAATGTGCACGTCTGCTCAAACGGTCAGAAACCGACTCCATGAGGGTGGTATGAGGGCCCGACGTCCACAGGTGGGGTTGTGCTTACAGCCCAACACCGTGCCGGATGTTTGGCATTTGCCAGACAACACAAAGATTGGCAACTTTGCCACTGGCGCCCTGTGCTCCTCACAGATGAAAGCAGGTTCACACTGAGCACTTGTGACAGAGTCTGGGGACGCCGTGGAGAACCTTCTGCTGCCTGCAACATCCTCCAGCATGAGTTTGGCAGTGGGTCAGTTTTGGTGTGGGGTGGCATTTCTTTGGGGAGCTGCACAGCCCTCCATGTGTTCGGCAGAGGTAGCCTGACTGCCATTAGGTACTGAGATGAGATCCTCAGACCCCTTGTGAGACCATATGCTGGTGCGGTTGGCCCCGGGTTCCTCCTAATGCAAGACAATCCTAGACCTCATGTGGCTGGAGTGTGTCAGCAGTTCCTGCAAGATGAAGGCAATGATGCTGTGGACTGGCCCGCCCATTCCCCAGACCTGAATCCAATTGAGGACATCTGGGACATCATGTCTCGCTCCATCCACCAACTGCACCACAAAATGTCCAGGAGTGGGCAGATGCTTTAGTCCTGGAGTCTGGGAGGAGATCCATCAGGAGAGCATCTGCCACTTCATCAGGAGCATGTCCAGGTGTTGTAGGGAGGTCATACAGGCATGTGGAGGCCACACAGACTAGTGAGCCTCATTTTGACATGTTTTAAGAACATTACATAAAACCAAATTAATGATTCTGTATTGCATTGATCAAGGAACCAACCCAATAGGAGCTAAAGGAATCCTCTTGACATTACTTCACTCAGTAAGTTTATACTATGTTTAATGTGCATTTTCTTCATCAGTTTTGAACATAACATGTTAGCGCTCCCTGGTCCTTTTTGGAGACAGATCCTGAGACAGCAGGCAGCTATGGAGAACTCGTGTCAGCTGTGGTAATTAAGGAATACTTTGATTTAATATTGATTTCATGACAACTATCCTCAGGCACATATTCCTGGATATATATGATGACATAAGTAAAGTCCCATTTTACAATCATTGCCTTCTTTGATCTGACTTATTGCCTCAGACTTTGGCCCTGTGTCCCCAAAAGTATAGAAAATCCATGACACTGAGTAAGAGGCCTTTATCATGTTATAAGTGAGAGAGTTTGGTGTAACAGTGGTTGAACATGCCAAATCAATCCACAACATACTGCCATTCCCCAGCTGTAACCTGCATATGCATCAAACCAAAATCCAGTATCATAGACATAAAGATGAGGTTAAAGGGGTTGTATCATTTTGCCAGATAGCTTCATCCCAAAAAAGATAAACATTCTTCAAAAACAAAAGTTTGTGAATATTTGCTGTATTGCCAGGCCTAAACCAACCTGTTAAACTTATCAAATTATTGTCATAGATACGAACCTATTGATTGAAACAGAATAATCCATTGAAGCCTCCATCATCATCCACGATCACTGTTACTGTTCAGATTATTTCATCTCTGTTTTCCTCTAGAATGTTTTGAAAATCAGCATTTGATCAACAGACTTTTTAAAAGTTTATTTTGATCCTATTGTTTACGTGTGTAATTGCATTTTTATTGAAATTATGACAGGAAAACCCTTAATCAAATTGTATCTTTGATATCTAATAATAATATTAACAATAATGTTACATATGTAATATGTACACAATAATAATGTGCAAACAAACAAGAAAAATAGCAAAAAATGTCAATTTTTTTCTAATACCCTGTATATAAAAACCACATATGACCACAACTCCAAATGTGCAATTGTCACTGCATCTAAACATGACATATTACAAAAAGGTAGAAACATATAATATACAATATGTTCTGAAGCTGGTACTGGTGCAGTTAACTTTGCTTTAGGCTCCCATACACAGTAGGTGTTACTTACCTTACGTGCAGTGCAGTATTACTTTACCTTGTAATATGTTATAATAAGCAAGTCACTTCTATATTTATGAGGATGTAGACAATAATGTTGGCTGATATGTAAAACTATGAGATGTCGAGTGCAGGGAAGATATTATTGATGGATCAGATTCATGAATGTGTTAGGTACTTAAGCCACAATTAGAGAGTGAAACAGAGACTGACACTGGTTGAAATGTATAGTAAATATTTTATTTTGAACTTTTATGCTGAACTACAAGCTGTGAACTGTGCGATCTCTGCGACCTGTGGTGCCTGGTTTACTGTGTGTAAAACTGCGCAGGTTCCCATGTGTCATCCCACACTTTGCCACTGTCAGGAGAAAAACATAACAAAGAACAACCACACACAAAATAGGACAATTTAGGTTGTGACATATGACAATTTTTTAGGATGAAATATCTTCTATATTCATGTCATGCTTTATACACCTTCATTGTAATATAAATGAATCAAATCAAGTCAGACAGTAATAATATATGTAGTAGATGTCAAGCAGGACCACAGCAGCAGCCACGATCCATCGGAACCTGCTGGATGAGAGAGCACAGAAACTCCAGGGAAGAAGTTTAGTTAGTAACATGCATGAACTGCATTACTGGGACATGTATGTTTACAGATGGTGAGGGAGAGGGGGAGAGTTTTCAGTAAAACGAGACGCGACTGCATCTTCAACCAATACTGAGCCTGCATAACCCTGAAAGAGACAGACAGAGAGAGGGGGAGGGGGGGGGGGGGGGGGGGGGGACACTAACCCCCAGCAGTCTGGTCCCATTACAGCATAACTAAGGGCTGAGCTGAACCAGCCCTAACTATAAGCTCTATAAAGAAGTAAAGTCTTATGCCTACTCTTAAAAGTGTTGACCATGTCCACCTCCAAATCTCATAATGGACTTTGGAGGTGGACAGCTATCAAGCTCCTCACAGAAGAGGAGCTCGATAGCTAAAAGCTCTCAATTTACTTTAGTCCAAATACATGAATTCAAATTGAGGTGATAACTATTTATCAACAATATGAATGTCTGTTCCTGTCCAACAAAGTTGTTACTACATACCATGTTGAGCAAGGCTTCCACTTGACTTTAACTTCTTCTTTTTCCTGAAAAACATGATATAAACAAACAATTAATTAAGAAAGACATGCAAGTTGCATACAAAAAGGAGCTTATAAACATTTGTGTACTATTGAATGGCTCAATAAAAACATAAGAACCACTACAATGCGTGTACTGCCAGCATCGAGTGCATGTTAGCAAAGCAACACTGCTTACATTGTGGCTCACAAGCAAAACTAACTGAAGCAGATGTTACTGAATGGGAAGGAGCACCTCCACATCAATCACTCCTTCTGAGCATGATGTCAGGAGGACTTTAAAGAACGTAAACATCAGGAAGGCAGCACGACTAGGTCGTATCAGGTGGTCTGTTCTTATTTAATGTCCTATTTGGAGTGAAATCCTGACTCAGTGGCTGAATTAGTGTAGATTCATCAAATACAAAAGCTTATGGATATTCAGTCAGGCACAGTTCAAATCCGGGAAGTCCAAAGACGCAAACAAATCTGCACAACAGCAGGCTAAATTACTTACATTTACAACTCTCCTGTCTACTATCTCTTCATATTTGAAAATCTTCTGTGTACGGTGTTTTCGGCATTCTGAAAAATAACAAATGAAATATTTACATGAGTTCTGTAAAACTGGAAAAAAATGCAAAAATTAAGAAAAAGAGATCTTAACAAACTTAACGAACATGTCATGTGTTTCGTACATTTACAATACCATAACGTCTAACCTTTCCTTGTCCTTTTTTTGTTTGGGACATCCGAGGTGTACACAGTAGAAATTGAGGGAGATGCAGGATGTGGAGATGAAGAGGAGGATGCAGGAGGAAGCAGAGATGAAGAGGAGGATGCAGGAGGAAGCAGAGATGAAGAGGAGGATGCAAGAGGAAGCAGAGACGGAGAGAAGGATGCAGGAGGAAGCAGAGACGGAGAGGAGGATGCAGGAGGAAGCAGAGATGAAGAGGAGGATGCAAGAGGAAGCAGAGATGAAGAGGAGGATGCAGGAGGAAGCAGAGACAGAGAGGAAGATGCAGAGGAAGCACAGACGAAGAGGAGGAAGCAGAGATGGAGAGGAGGATGCAGGAGGAAGCAGAGATGAAGAGGAGGATGCAAGAGGAAGCAGAGACGAAGAGGAGGATGCAGGAGGAAGCAGAGACAGAGAGAAAGATGCAGGAGGAAGCAGAGATGAAGAGGAGGATGCAGGAGGAAGCAGAGATGAAGAGGAGGATGCAAGAGGAAGCAGAGACGAAGAGGAGGATGCAGGAGGAAGCAGAGACAGAGAGAAAGATGCAGGAGGAAGCAGAGATGAAGAGGAGGATGCAGGAGGAAGCAGAGACAGAGAGGAAGATGCAGGAGGAAGCAGAGACGGAGAGGAGGATGAAAGAGGAAGCACAGACGAAGAGGAGGAAGCACAGACAGAGAGAAAGATGCAGGAGGAAGCACAGACGAAGAGGAGGAAGCAAAGATGGAGAGGAGGATGCAGGAGGAAGCAGAGATGAAGAGGAGGATGCAGGAGGCTGACAGAGGGAAGATGTTGGTACAGGCTCTAAATGAAGAATAAATTCCTCGTTTAGAGCCTCTGGGTCTGGGACTGGTCCAGCATCGACACTGTCAGCAGAGGATGGTCCAGCTGCTGGTGTAGACCTTTTAGCAGGAGGTGAAGCTTGTAATTCTGAAAAATTTTAAATATTAAACATTCATTAAAATGGGTTGAAAAAATGTACAGTACACATAAACACATAATAAGTAGCCCAAACTTTAATAATATGTCTGCATTAGGTGCATAGTAATTACATAAATTGCAAAAAAGTGCAATAAACTACAAAAAAATTGAAAATCGTTTTTGTTTTTTTAACATATATTTCTAGTTAGAGAAATTTAAGAGGCTTATCCCTCAAAACTGTAAATACAAAAAAGTTACACAAACTAGTTTCCCACCACAGGAAATTTATTTTGAGTGTCTTCATAGTTTTATTTTTGAAATACACCAATTTTTATATACTGCAGGAAAAACGAAAATAAATATTATAGTGCAAATTTGCAAAATAACAGCATATGCATCAAAATAAACTATTTCCAGCAGTGCAATATGAGTCTTAAGCATCCCAGAAACGACACAGAAAGTCATAAAGTCAAACATAACTTTTTAAAACACATAACAAGTAAAACACAAGGTCATAAGGCCCCGATCGTAAAAAACTACATTTCCGCAAAATTACGTCACTTCCGGTTTCGGGCAGGTCATGCGGTCATGTGATAGTTCGCGCTGATGGACGTAGGAAGTGTTACAAACAGCTGATGGATCGGCGAAGCCTGTTTCTGGAATATCATGTTTTTGTTGCTGCAAGTGATTTTTATGCAGTTTTTGCAAAGCTATATGTGGAAGGAAACTGTGACCTAGGACAAGCTGATGGCATAAGATGTAAGTACAACTCCTCCAGTTTCATATGCAAAAAAAATTATTGCGCTAGCTTACTTGGTTGCAGAGCTACCGGGATTTAAAAATAGTTACGCAAAACAGAGCGTGCCCGCTCCGATCGGCTGTAAAGGGTTAATAAAGTTTAATATTTTGGAAAAAAAATGTTGGCAAAGAGAGGAAGTGACGTAAGATTTGCGCATGCGGGGTACCGATCGGGTTTCCGGTAAGGATCGGGTAGCGTTGAAACTCTGTCGTGCTAGCTAGCACGCAGTATGAGTCATTGTAACTGTCAGCACAACGAAAATAAACTACACCTAAACTCGGTTTATATCTGACCCAAATAGAGTGCAGTTCATAACTTCTTACCTGAAATTCAGTTCACCTCACGCTCCGACCGGCAGCCGCCTGCTTCTCCTGCCTTCGGTTTCCCTGATCCGGGATTGAGCTCTGCGTTAGCCACCACCGGTCGATCGGCGGCCGCCTCGCCGGTGGCTAGCTGCCCTGTGTTGTAGCTCCGCGTTAGCCACCACCAAAAAGCTCAGTTATTTTTTCCACATCGACCAGCATCATCGGCCCATATAAACGAAAAATAAGTCCAGCTAAGACAAACACTGTTTGCGAGCGATCGGGGGTGAAAGGAGCCTCACTGAAAGGGTGTTTTTTAGCGAAGGGTCGCTAGCCGGCTAGCATGAGAACGGGTTGGTACAGACAGTATTCTCCAAAGAGTTGTTGTGTTGTATAATTTGTCTCCTGTCCTAATTTCCTCTCTCCCTGAGGACACTCCAGGTCCAAGCGCAGCAATGGGTAACCAAGAGTTTCCAGAAAGTCAGCCGCCCACAACAGGGAGAAAGAGGAAAAGAGACCGAAATGATGAGCTGCTAGACCTCATCAGAGAGGAGAGCGCAACAGAACAGGTCACATGACAGCACAGCATTTTCTCTGCATTTTCTACCCACAGTTTGAACTGAATAACAAATAACACAACCTACACAAACTGAAAACAAACAGAAATCACAGAGTAAAATTTGAAAACTTTTATTGATGTTAATTTAAAAGTTATTTAAAAAAAGAAAACCCATATAAAGTAAAAAAAAAAGTAAAAAAAAAATCGTAAAAATAAATAAAAAGAAAGGAAAAAAAAAAGAAAACCCAAACAGACAAACCCCTCTGAGCAAGCAATAGGCGACAGTGGGAAGGAAAAACTCCATTTTAACAGGGAGAAACCTCCGACAGAACCGGGCTCTGTGAGGGGACAGCCATCTGCCTCGACTGGTCAATGGGTTCTCATAAGTGACTCGATCAATTTAAAAAGAGCCATTCTAATTGTAAAAATAACCAATTTAAAATCCAGTTAGTTTTCTAGGATTCAAGCAAACTACATTAAACCCGGAGGGAGCCCTAGCTGCAGATTGTTAAAGATATCAACTTGAATATTCCGGGCAGTATTTTCATTCCTGACATTAATGGTATTAGTGCCACCAAAGGAATTGTTTACTATGTTCACAACCGTACTTTGCTGTGAAATAGCAGGTTGCCCCTGGTTTGAATCTTCTGTGTCTGAGTCATCTGGGCTCCCCATACAGCACACACACAAGCATGCAAACAGGTTTTTGCAATTTTGATTGTTTGGCCTAGATTCAGGTTCAGGAGCTGGGTCCTGTGTTGGTGACGGTGTGTGGGTGACAGTTGATGCTTTATTGGCCATCAACTGGCCATCAACTTTGCATTTTTGATTATTGAATCTAGATTCCAGTTCAGGTGGTGTCTCCTGTGTTGGGCTGGTGACAGTTGATGCTTTATTGGCCATTGCGTTTTAATATCTATTTGCAGATAATTTGTTTTCTCCGTTTGTTAAAACTAGCGTGTTACGTTTCGGTGTTGTCAGTGTGTTGTTTTTGGCGTGACTGTTATGTGTTTCCTGTGTTACTTTGAAAGTCTGTGTTATCTTAGTCTTTTTAGTTTACGTTTCCCTGTCTCGTCAGTTCTGAGTTGCCCCAGCTGTGTTTCCCTCTTGTTGTCCATTTTCCTGATTGCTCCCTCTAGGTATTTAAACCCTGTGTTTCAGTGTGTCATGGCCGGGGTGTAACATATGGGGGCTCGTCCGGGATTGCCTTCGCTGGGGGGTCTGGGGACCGCCCCAGCCTTTGTCGTCGCTGGAGGGTCCGTGGGACCGCTCCAGCCTTCATCCGCCTTCGCTGGAGGGTCCGAGGGACCGCTCCAGCCTTCGTCGTCTGCTGGAGGGTCAGTGGGACCGCTCCAGCCTTCATCAGCTTCGTCTGCCTTCGCTGAGGGGAGGGTCCGTGGGACCGCCCCAGCCTTTGTCGTCGCTGGAGGGTCCGTGGGACCGCTCCAGCCTTCATCCGCCTTCGCTGGAGGGTCCGTGGGACCGCTCCAGCCTTCATCCGCCTTCGCTGGAGGGTCCGAGGGACCGCTCCAGCCTTCGTCGTCTGCTGGAGGGTCAGTGGGACCGCTCCAGCCTTCATCAGCTTCGTCTGCCTTCGCTGAGGGGAGGGTCCGTGGGACCGCCCCAGCCTTTGTCGTCGCTGGAGGGTCCGTGGGACCGCTCCAGCCTTCATCCGCCTTCGCTGGAGGGTCCGTGGGACCGCTCCAGCCTTCGTCGGCTTCGTCTGTCTGGATCAAACTTTTCACTTGGTGTTAAATGTTTGATTTTTGGGTGGGGGGAACTGTTACGTTTCGGTGTTGTCAGTGTGTTGTTTTTGGCGTGACTGTTATGTGTTTCCTGTGTTACTTTGAAAGTCTGTGTTATCTTAGTCTTTTTAGTTTACGTTTCCCTGTCTCGTCAGTTCTGAGTTGCCCCAGCTGTGTTTCCCTCTTGTTGTCCATTTTCCTGATTGCTCCCTCTAGGTATTTAAACCCTGTGTTTCAGTGTGTCATGGTCGCGATCTCCCCCGTGTTGTAAATAGTTTGGTGTTTTGTTGTAAATAAATAGTTTGTTGTAAATAGATTTGTCGATACTTTCGTTTCGGGATTTTGGTGGTGAGCTTTAGTGGGGGTTTTTTGTGTGTGTTTTTTTTTTCCTTTATTTTTACTTTTTTCGTGTTGCACTCCGGTTGCCTAGGCCGGGGTGTTCCTGCAGAGGGCTATTTATAGACTTAAATCCTTTGAAGTGTATGACGTCACTGAAGCCTTTGCTCTAAGCCCCGCCCATTTCGAGAAAAAAAAAGAATGCGCTCGAAGTGTGTGGCGTGTTTGTATATGACATATATCACTAATATCCATAATACCACGGAAACACCTGACAACTCAGAGGATTATGCATCGCTGGCAGATCAAATTCAGGCTGTGATTCTACAGAAAGAAATGGATTTGTTAAACATCCCAGAAAATAGCACAACAACAGTGGCCTCAAAGGAGACAGAAACAGCTCCTGAACGTGCACAGACCTCTAACACAGTTGACCGCATCATGGAAAATCTAATCTGTGTGCCAATTGTTATTGTACAGAAAGCAACAGTCAACGTGAACAGCACAGCAGAAAATTCCGCTGGTGCCACACTTATCACTAATGTCCAAAATACCACGGAAAGACCTGAAAACTCAGAGGATAATGCATCGCTGGCAGATCAAATTCAGGCTGTGATTCTACAGAAAACAAGGGATTTGTTCAACATCAGGGAAAATAGCACAACAACAGTGGCCTCAAAGGAGACACAGACAGCTCCTGAACAACAGAAAACAACAGACAACATGAACAACACAGCAGAAAATGTTGCCACAAATATCATTGATACAACTGACGAGCCCAGAACTCTAATAGACAAGAAAAACCGTGACACCACGCAGGCTGTAGATAAAGCAGGAACCTCTTTGGAAAATAATGTAACCCCAAAGAATTCCTCTGCTCAACATGAAGCCAGCATGCAAAATCAATTCAAAAAACACCCTTTGGCAGCAAAGGATGAATTGCCTCAAAACAAAGAAAAATACAGATTTTTTGTGGAAATATGTATGGAAGAACTAGTTAAGCGGGTTATAAAAAAATCAGGTAAAGTCACAAGTCCAGAAAGAGTTTTAGCCATCTACAAGAGGCTTAGCAAAAAGATCTGGGCTAAGATCGGGGATGAAATTGATCAAATCCCCTTAAGGAAGTTCAAAAACTTTGAGAAGGTGATTTTCAAAGCCCTGTGTAAACAGTGGCAAGAGGCAGAAGTAGTTCTGCGAAACATGGAATTAAATGAACCAACAGTCGACAATACGATTGTTAAAATTTTCACAGAAGAGGCAGCCAAACTCTCGAAGAAGCCAAGTTGCATACGTCGGTTTTTCTCATCTATAGGCCGACTGTTTTGTTTCACCAGGAGACAAAACAAGGTTGATGCACTGTAAAATGGTAAATGGCCTGTATTTGTGTAGCGCTTTCCTAGTCCCTAAGGACCCCAAAGCGCTTCACACGTCCAGTCATCCACCCATTCACACACACATTCACACACTGGTGATGGCAAGCTACGTTGTAGCCACAGCCGCCCTGGGGCGCACTGACAGAGGCGAGGCTGCCGGACACTGGCGCCGCCGGGCCCTCTGACCACCACCAGTAGGCGTAGGGTGAAGTGTCTTGAGCCACGATCGCCCCTGATGCACTGTAGAAAAAATTGTGATAACCCCTTGGAATGGTCGCGGCAGATGGCTGTCCCCTCACTGAGCCTGGTTCTGCCGGAAGTTTCTTCCTCTTAAAAGGGAGTTTTTCTTCCCCACTGTCGCCAAGTGCTTGCTCAGAGGGGTTTTTCTGTTGGGGTTTTCTTTTTAATAACTTTTAAAAAAGTTAACATCAATAAAAGTTATTAAATTTTACACTGATTTCTGTTTTTTTATTGTCTATAAGTTGAATAAATACATTTGTTATTTCTTACTCAGTTCAAACTGTGGGTAGAAAATGCTGTGCTGTCATGTGACCTGTTCACTCACACACACACACACACACACACACACACACACACACACACACACACACACACACACACACACACACACATTGGTTTGATTAAACAAAAAAAGGAACAATTTAAAAAGTTTTCACACACATTTCTTTTTCTCCAGACATGAATGACACCAGAAAATCACTTTCAGATCCTCTCATGGCAATGCAGCAGAGGATTTAACACATGACCTTTGACCCTCTCTAGAGAACCTCTGCTTTTCTTCTTCTCGTCCCCCCACTTGGCAGCATTACTGCCTCCGGCTGATCATCTTGCTTCTCCCCCTGCAGAGTTTGGAATCTGGTGTGAGAAGAGACGCCACCGCTCAACAGCATGCTCTCACCCAGGTGATACTTGAGCATACCTGACAGCTGCTGAGGGTCACCTGGACACAGAAACACAAATAGGTCTGATCACATTTCCTTCTTCATGCTAAGCTCTGCTATAAGCCACAACTTGCTTTGCCCCATGTTTGTAGATGACTGGAATCAGAGCAGAGTCTCTGCATGTCTTTATTAGGGTGGAAGCTGCTACTGATATTTGTGCAGCAGACTAAACAAACAGTTTGTGAACATTCAGCATGTTCAGTCCAATCAAAAAGCAGGAAAATAGCCCCACTGAGAAATCTCTACAAGGCACCGCTGAGAGGTGCCATGTAGAGATTCATACATTCGGTCTTCATACTCGACTCCAGATCTGGACTTGTGTTGAACTCGACTGAGGTGGTCTGATCAGACACAGCGCTGCTCTTCACTGCAGCTGTCCACAAATCACAGAGGAAGTCAGGAGTGTTTTTACCTCGTCTAGCTGCCTCTGTGTGTGTGTGTGTGTGTCTCTTTAATTCATTTTTCTTTGTAAGCTACAGAGACCTTCACAGGACAATAATTGATCCTCGTGTTCGCATGAAATCACTAAATACATGCAGCAAAGCCCAGAGGACACAGGTAACCGATACAGGAGACTTTTCCTGCCCTTCCAGGGAGAAAGTCGATTTCTTCAGTTATACTTCCTGTTGTTTTTTTTGGTTTTTACATTGAAGATTTTAGATGTTTGGCTTTTAATTCTGGTACTCCTGTTTTAATTTCAAGGCCTGAGGTTGTTCTTCTTGCACCCGTGGACAGAATCGTCTGTTTTTATAGTTTTATAGTTGTTTTGGAGTCAATTTTGCTTCAGTTAGTTCATTTAAAATATTTTAAATAGTTGGGTTTTTTTTATTGTCAGTGGTAGTTTGCTGTGTATTGTGTTGTGTGAACTTGGCAAACTAACTAAAGGAAGCATGTCCCAGGTCTGGTTTGTGGGTGGTTGTCTGCTTAGTAATGAACTCTGCAGACCACATCAAGCTTTCTGCTTCCCACAGGTGTAGCATATGGACTGAAAGCAAACAGAGGTGTTAGTGTGTTGTTGTGTAGTTTCTATTGAAGCTGACATCATTTAATGCTGTTTCTGCATGCTGGTCAGTGCCATCCAGACAGCAGGTATGACTGAGCTTTTGAACCAGGAGAAGGTGTTTACCTTCTTCGCTCCCAACGACGATGCCTTCAATGCACTGCCGCAGGATGAACTCAGCAGGCTGATGTGTGAGTTTTATTCAACTACACAGCTTCTCTTCATTCACATTCTTAATTTATCCACATGGACACTTTCCACACACGTGTGTAAAGCGTCTCTCTTCTTTACAGCAGCTTATGCTGAGACAGCTCGTTCTCACTCCGGACGCGTAAAATAATGACGATTTGTCACGTCCCTTAACTTCTCATGCTGACACCTAAGGTACCCTTCCACATTTTTATGTGACGCTGTGGGTTGTCAATTCATTCCAATATGAACCCGCTCGCGGCGATCGGAGACGCTTCGAGCAGAGGCTCCAGCCATCCTTTTACTCCAATAATAACCCCGTCACGGCGAAACATGACACCGTGAAGCACAATCTAACTGGAGAACCGGGGACCCTCTCCGCGAACGGGTTTTTCTCCCTAATTTAATGCTTTCTTTTAATGACATCGTTAACATTTCTCAACAAAAACACATGAAAGTATCACTGATAATTCAACAATAAAAGCTTGGAGTCATTTGGCGCGGCTGCCCCTCTGTTGGTCTTCCATGGTCTCTTGTGTTCTGGGGGCCTCTGGATGTCTGGAGTTTTGATCTCCTCCATACCCGCTTCACACCCTGGAGGACGGGGCTGTGGCCCCCCCACACTCCCTAGCAGATCGTTACATGGAGAAACCTTTGGAATACAAGCGCGCTGATCCACACAGGTATGCACACGGGTGTTCACTGCTCGTAGACCCAAATTACACCTTTCTTGGCCGCTACTTCGAAGCACATCTGTCCTGCGTGCTGCACAACAACATTGAATATTTAGTATTTACTGCTGTTTACACTTAGCTAGATTAATGCGATGGTGTTGTGTTTAGTATGTTGCTTTGGTTTTTTTTGCTTGTTTTCTATTTTTCTCTCAACAGGTGATCCAGGAGATTTTTATTTTTTTTTCTCCCCCCCTTTCTCACTGTCCCTCTCCCCTTCTGTTTTTCCTTTCCTTCCTCTTTCTTTCTCCCTTTCCTATCCCTCACTCATGTCTGTCCCGTCTGTAACATCTGAAAATAAAATATAATAAATAATAAAAACAAAGATCGACCAAATGGACCAATACGGCAATGCCACGATGATCCATTTGGCAAAGTAAATCCATTGGGTATCCTTGTTGGTCTTCAGACAACAATTCTGATGGCTAAAGAACCAAATGGGACAGGCAAAAAAAAAAAAAAAAAATAATAACCCCGTCACGGCGAAACATGACACCGTGAAGCACAATCTAACTGGAGAACCGGGGACCCTCTCCGCGAACGGGTTTTTCTTCCTAATTTAATGCTTTCTTTTAATGACATCGTTAACATTTCTCAACAAAAACACATGAAAGTATCACTGATAATTCAACAGTAAAAGCTTGGAGTCATTTTTGACCAGGACATGTCCTTCAACGCACATATTAAACAAATATGTAAGACTGCTTTCTTCCATTTGCGCAACATCTCTAAAATTAGAAATATCCTGTCTCAGAGTGATGCTGAAAAACTAGTTCATGCATTTATTACTTCCAGGCTGGACTACTGCAATTCATTATTATCAGGATGTCCAAAAAACTCACTGAAAAGCCTCCAGCTAATCCAAAATGCTGCAGCAAGAGTCCTGACAGGGACTAGAAAGAGAGAGCAGATTTCTCCTGTTTTGGCTTCCCTTCATTGGCTTCCTGTTAAGTCCAGAATTGAATTCAAAATCCTGCTCCTCACATACAAGGTCTTAAATAATCAGGCCCCATCTTATCTTAATGACCTTGTAGTACCATATCACCCTATTAGAGCACTTTGCTCTCGCTCTGCAGGCCTACTTGTTGTTCCTGGAGTATTTAAAAGTAGAATGGGAGGGAGAGCCTTCAGTTTTCAGGCCCCACTTCTGTGGAACCAGCTTCCAGTTTGGATTCGGGAGACAGACACTATCTCTACTTTTAAGATTAGGCTTAAAACTTTCCTTTTTGCTAAAGCATATAGTTAGGGCTGGACCAGGTGACCCTGAATCCTCCCTTAGTTATGCTGCAATAGACGTAGGCTGCCGGGGGATTCCCATGATGCATTGAGTTTTTCCTTTCCAGTCACCTTTCTCACTCACTATGTATTAACAGACCTCTCTGCATTGAATCATATCTGTTATTAACCTCTGTCTCTCTTCCACAGCATGTCTTTATCCTGTCTTCCTTCTCTCACCCCAACCGGTCGCAGCAGATGGCCGCCCCTCCCTGAGCCTGGTTCTGCCGGAGGTTTCTTCCTGTTAAAAGGGAGTTTTTCCTTCCCACTGTCGCTTGCTCATAGGGGGTCATATGATTGTTGGGTTTTTCTCTGTATCTATGAAGCGCCTTGAGGCGACTTTTGTTGTGATTTGGCGCTATATAAATCAAATTGAATTGAATTGAATTAAAATCGCTTCATGTTTTGGCCACCACACAGTGTTTTCCAAACTGATTCACGATCTGAAAGTGTGCAGATCTAACGTACATAATCCTTTGTTAGGTTTATTATTTTCATTTCACACGTAAAACATTTATAGATTCATTCACCACTCCTGTTAGTTTGAGCTTCAGGCTGCTGACGAACTCCTTCAAGATATGCAGGTAACATTTTTAGTGGAATCAGTTGTTAAAGAGGGAACACGCTTGTCTAATATTTTGTACGGAGTAAACGTTATATTATTTTAATTTTTTTTTTAAAGTTTATGTCACATTAAGTTGGTTAACTTAAGCTGTTTGATAATCTTTGCTTTAATCATAGACTGTATTTTAGGCGTTCCCTTTTTTCCTTGTTAATTGCGTAGAATGATGCACAGAGTGAACCTCAGCCAAGACCAGTGCGCTGGAAAAAACGTGACAGACAGGGAGCTTTTATTCCTCAAAGATCATCAACCACTCGAAGTACTAGTTGCATGCCACGTGCTCAGTGTTCACACAACCATTGATTTTATCTCACAACTTGTTTTCACCAAAGAATTTCAGTAAGTAAATATTCTTCAATTTTTTTCCCCCTCCAGTGTCCAGAGAGCAGCATCAATGTCCACGTGAAGAACCTAGTTATGTTGCCAGTGTCAACCCAACAAAAGGTACTTTACCTTCTTGTATTTATTGTGATTTCTGTTTACTTTTATATTTGTTGTTATAGTTGAGTTATGCAGGGCTTTTGTGCAGTCCTAAGAAACATACTGCCTAGAGTGTTTTTCACTTTGTGGAAGAGTTTCTTCCTTTCTTTCTTTTTTTTCTGTTAGTGTATGGTGCTTCATCAGGAGCTCCTTCAGTTGTTGGAGGATGGAGAAGAGGATGCAGCCATGACTTGTGAGACGTCGTCTGAGTCAGCTGCTACTCACTGGGCGATCAGAAATATGGTGTCCTTGCAAAAGTGGAAAGAGGCCAGGCCTTGTCTTATAGACAATATGTTAGCTACTCTGGATCCACAGTCACACCGTGTGTGTCAGTGTGGCAAACAAGTAGTTGTGAGGTGTCTGGACTGCCTGCCTCTTCCATTCCTTTGTGCTGACTGTGATATTGCAGTTCACACACGCTTTGTCCTGCACAACAGAGAGGCAGTAACAGGAGGGTTTTTGCAGCCTTCATCAGAGTTTCACAAGCCAATAGGTACGGTTTTTAAGTCTTATGCATTTCTTGCTTTGTATGAGTATGAGTGGGTGCTGTTATTGTATATTTATTGGAGTGGAGTGGAGTGCTGTAAAGTTTGAGGTGGACAGGATGTGCAAGGAGCCATGCTTTAGCTGCCCTGCCTGCACTCCAGACATGCTTGCCGTCTCAGTTGATGGAAACCGCAAGCTTTATCGCTTTCAGTCAAATGCAAGGTACGTTATGCATTGTGTACATAAGTCAAATATGGATTTGTAGAAAAATGTATTTTAATGTTTCTTTTCAAACAACTGTCACTGTGTTCGTTCAGCACTTCAGAGCAGGGGGACTTTGAAGGTGTCTTCATTGAAAAAGATGAGGAAGTTGCTGAGTTTGTGAAATACATCCAGAGACACACAAATCATGTAAGATACACATATATATATATATATATTAGTGCTGTTAGCGTTAATCTTGTTAAAATGACGTTAATGCCATAACCATATACACATACACGTATCCAGTGATGCCCTCATGCAGACCGATATTTGGCCCTGGCAGAGCACAAGTGAACGTAAGCTCTTGATATATAAATATCCTTTTTAAACAAACTCCCAGTATCTGAGCAGTAGTTGAATGTTTTGTTCTTGAATCATAATATGCTACTATGTTTTCCCATCTGATGTTGTTAAACTGTAGCTGCTGCTGACCTCCGGACAAAGAGAAAAGTCTTTGAGAAGGTGATGGCTGTGAGGCGCCTGAGAGAGGAGGAGATGATCCTTTGCAGGGAGATGCGGCATCACTGGACAGTGTTGCGAATGCCATCTGTGGTGTTGGGAACAATCTCCTCAGACTGTAAGCACTTTATTTATTTATTAATTTTTTGATGAATCGATTGAAAATAAGAGCAGATGCTAAAGTCTTACTGGATCTTTTACCTATATCTAGATTGCTAGCTAACACTGCCTTCTCCCTTTTAAAAAAATGTTTAATTACAGCATCCTAATTCCTTGTGTTTATGAGGTGAGGTTTTTTTTTTGTTTGTTTGTTTGTTTTTTAACTTTTCTCATATTTATTTGTTTTGTTCTTTTTACAGCCTCCTTTGTTGGCATGTCGGAGGATGCACAGAAGGGACTCTGTAGCCTGGTTTTAGAAAACAAAGTGAACTGAAAGCTGAAATGCTCAAAGTAAAGGACGTGTACAAGAGAATCCTCAGCCACCAACCACTCCTGGAAATGGACTCGGAGGAGGACATTCCAGACGATGCCACTGAGAGTGATTTGAGCACTTCTGCTGAAGACTGATTGTGTCATCATTGATGTTATGTTTGGTAAAATAAAAAGTTAATCACATCTCTGTTTAATGTGATTTTTCAACAGACATTTTACATTTTGAGAAGAAAAATGGAATTTCCTTGGTGCAGTTGTTTACCCTGAATCATTATTTCCCATCTAATTTAATGACTAGTGTACATGTTCAGATACGATAACATAATTTAATTTATGGGATGCTTTCTGGGCTGCTCAAATGATCACAAAATTTAAAAGCACCAGGCAGCACACTCACAAGTACATTTTTTGTTCAGTGTTTTGTCGAAGAAATCAACAAGTACAATTGAGATGTTTGCTGTAGTGGTGTGTTTGTTAAGAAGCATGCCAGCACACCGGTGAAGTGACAGTCCCAGAATGCACCCGAGCCAGTGACTCGCCCCAGAGCAAATGAAATTGCTTATCTAGAAAGACAACCGTCATCAAAGAAGAAGTAAAAGAGTAGGAAACAAATGGTAAGGGAAGGTACTGTGGGGTAGGAAAGAAAGGCCAGAGCTGTGCAAAATGACCTCCAGCAGGCTACAAATGTGCACGTCTGCTCAAACGGTCAGAAACCGACTCCATGAGGGTGGTATGAGGGCCCGACGTCCACAGGTGGGGTTGTGCTTACAGCCCAACACCGTGC
This sequence comes from Mchenga conophoros, assembly GCF_057382185.1. Lineage (NCBI taxonomy): Eukaryota > Metazoa > Chordata > Actinopteri > Cichliformes > Cichlidae > Mchenga > Mchenga conophoros. Next base: position 13,612,854 of record NC_140535.1, read on the forward strand.
CGGATGTTTGGCATTTGCCAGACAACACAAAGATTGGCAACTTTGCCACTGGCGCCCTGTGCTCCTCACAGATGAAAGCAGGTTCACACTGAGCACTTGTGACAGAGTCTGGGGACGCCGTGGAGAACCTTCTGCTGCCTGCAACATCCTCCAGCATGAGTTTGGCAGTGGGTCAGTTTTGGTGTGGGGTGGCATTTCTTTGGGGAGCTGCACAGCCCTCCATGTGTTCGGCAGAGGTAGCCTGACTGCCATTAGGTACTGAGATGAGATCCTCAGACCCCTTGTGAGACCATATGCTGGTGCGGTTGGCCCCGGGTTCCTCCTAATGCAAGACAATCCTAGACCTCATGTGGCTGGAGTGTGTCAGCAGTTCCTGCAAGATGAAGGCAATGATGCTGTGGACTGGCCCGCCCATTCCCCAGACCTGAATCCAATTGAGGACATCTGGGACATCATGTCTCGCTCCATCCACCAACTGCACCACAAAATGTCCAGGAGTGGGCAGATGCTTTAGTCCTGGAGTCTGGGAGGAGATCCATCAGGAGAGCATCTGCCACTTCATCAGGAGCATGTCCAGGTGTTGTAGGGAGGTCATACAGGCATGTGGAGGCCACACAGACTAGTGAGCCTCATTTTGACATGTTTTAAGAACATTACATAAAACCAAATTAATGATTCTGTATTGCATTGATCAAGGAACCAACCCAATAGGAGCTAAAGGAATCCTCTTGACATTACTTCACTCAGTAAGTTTATACTATGTTTAATGTGCATTTTCTTCATCAGTTTTGAACATAACATGTTAGCGCTCCCTGGTCCTTTTTGGAGACAGATCCTGAGACAGCAGGCAGCTATGGAGAACTCGTGTCAGCTGTGGTAATTAAGGAATACTTTGATTTAATATTGATTTCATGACAACTATCCTCAGGCACATATTCCTGGATATATATGATGACATAAGTAAAGTCCCATTTTACAATCATTGCCTTCTTTGATCTGACTTATTGCCTCAGACTTTGGCCCTGTGTCCCCAAAAGTATAGAAAATCCATGACACTGAGTAAGAGGCCTTTATCATGTTATAAGTGAGAGAGTTTGGTGTAACAGTGGTTGAACATGCCAAATCAATCCACAACATACTGCCATTCCCCAGCTGTAACCTGCATATGCATCAAACCAAAATCCAGTATCATAGACATAAAGATGAGGTTAAAGGGGTTGTATCATTTTGCCAGATAGCTTCATCCCAAAAAAGATAAACATTCTTCAAAAACAAAAGTTTGTGAATATTTGCTGTATTGCCAGGCCTAAACCAACCTGTTAAACTTATCAAATTATTGTCATAGATACGAACCTATTGATTGAAACAGAATAATCCATTGAAGCCTCCATCATCATCCACGATCACTGTTACTGTTCAGATTATTTCATCTCTGTTTTCCTCTAGAATGTTTTGAAAATCAGCATTTGATCAACAGACTTTTTAAAAGTTTATTTTGATCCTATTGTTTACGTGTGTAATTGCATTTTTATTGAAATTATGACAGGAAAACCCTTAATCAAATTGTATCTTTGATATCTAATAATAATATTAACAATAATGTTACATATGTAATATGTACACAATAATAATGTGCAAACAAACAAGAAAAATAGCAAAAAATGTCAATTTTTTTCTAATACCCTGTATATAAAAACCACATATGACCACAACTCCAAATGTGCAATTGTCACTGCATCTAAACATGACATATTACAAAAAGGTAGAAACATATAATATACAATATGTTCTGAAGCTGGTACTGGTGCAGTTAACTTTGCTTTAGGCTCCCATACACAGTAGGTGTTACTTACCTTACGTGCAGTGCAGTATTACTTTACCTTGTAATATGTTATAATAAGCAAGTCACTTCTATATTTATGAGGATGTAGACAATAATGTTGGCTGATATGTAAAACTATGAGATGTCGAGTGCAGGGAAGATATTATTGATGGATCAGATTCATGAATGTGTTAGGTACTTAAGCCACAATTAGAGAGTGAAACAGAGACTGACACTGGTTGAAATGTATAGTAAATATTTTATTTTGAACTTTTATGCTGAACTACAAGCTGTGAACTGTGCGATCTCTGCGACCTGTGGTGCCTGGTTTACTGTGTGTAAAACTGTGCAGGTTCCCATGTGTCATCCCACACTTTGCCACTGTCAGGAGAAAAACATAACAAAGAACAACCACACACAAAATAGGACAATTTAGGTTGTGACATATGACAATTTTTTAGGATGAAATATCTTCTATATTCATGTCATGCTTTATACACCTTCATTGTAATATAAATGAATCAAATCAAGTCAGACAGTAATAATATATGTAGTAGATGTCAAGCAGGACCACAGCAGCAGCCACGATCCATCGGAACCTGCTGGATGAGAGAGCACAGAAACTCCAGGGAAGAAGTTTAGTTAGTAACATGCATGAACTGCATTACTGAGACATGTATGTTTACAGATGGTGAGGGAGAGGGGGAGAGTTTTCAGTAAAACGAGACGCGACTGCATCTTCAACCAATACTGAGCCTGCATAACCCTGAAAGAGACAGACAGAGAGAGGGGGGGGGGACACTAACCCCCAGCAGTCTGGTCCCATTACAGCATAACTAAGGGCTGAGCTGAACCAGCCCTAACTATAAGCTCTATAAAGAAGTAAAGTCTTATGCCTACTCTTAAAAGTGTTGACCATGTCCACCTCCAAATCTCATAATGGACTTTGGAGGTGGACAGCTATCAAGCTCCTCACAGAAGAGGAGCTCGATAGCTAAAAGCTCTCAATTTACTTTAGTCCAAATACATGAATTCAAATTGAGGTGATAACTATTTATCAACAATATGAATGTCTGTTCCTGTCCAACAAAGTTGTTACTACATACCATGTTGAGCAAGGCTTCCACTTGACTTTAACTTCTTCTTTTTCCTGAAAAACATGATATAAACAAACAATTAATTAAGAAAGACATGCAAGTTGCATACAAAAAGGAGCTTATAAACATTTGTGTACTATTGAATGGCTCAATAAAAACATAAGAACCACTACAATGCGTGTACTGCCAGCATCGAGTGCATGTTAGCAAAGCAACACTGCTTACATTGTGGCTCACAAGCAAAACTAACTGAAGCAGATGTTACTGAATGGGAAGGAGCACCTCCACATCAATCACTCCTTCTGAGCATGATGTCAGGAGGACTTTAAAGAACGTAAACATCAGGAAGGCAGCACGACTAGGTCGTATCAGGTGGTCTGTTCTTATTTAATGTCCTATTTGGAGTGAAATCCTGACTCAGTGGCTGAATTAGTGTAGATTCATCAAATACAAAAGCTTATGGATATTCAGTCAGGCACAGTTCAAATCCAGGAAGTCCAAAGACGCAAACAAATCTGCACAACAGCAGGCTAAATTACTTACATTTACAACTCTCCTGTCTACTATCTCTTCATATTTGAAAATCTTCTGTGTACGGTGTTTTCGGCATTCTGAAAAATAACAAATGAAATATTTACATGAGTTCTGTAAAACTGGAAAAAAATGCAAAAATTAAGAAAAAGAAATCTTAACGAACATGTCATGTGTTTCGTACATTTACAATACCATAACGTCTAACCTTTCCTTGTCCTTTTTTTGTTTGGGACATCCGAGGTGTACACAGTAGAAATTGAGGGAGATGCAGGATGTGGAGATGAAGAGGAGGATGCAGGAGGAAGCAGAGATGAAGAGGAGGATGCAGGAGGAAGCAGAGACAGAGAGGAATATGCAGGAGGAAGCAGAGATGAAGAGGAGGATGCAGGAGGAAGCAGAGATGAAGAGGAGGATGCAGGAGGAAGCAGAGACAGAGAGGTTTTTCTCCCTAATTTAATGCTTTCTTTTAATGACATCGTTAACATTTCTCAACAAAAACACATGAAAGTATCACTGATAATTCAACAATAAAAGCTTGGAGTCATTTGGCGCGGCTGCCCCTCTGTTGGTCTTCCATGGTCTCTTGTGTTCTGGGGGCCTCTGGATGTCTGGAGTTTTGATCTCCTCCATACCCGCTTCACACCCTGGAGGACGGGGCTGTGGCCCCCCCACACTCCCTAGCAGATCGTTACATGGAGAAACCTTTGGAATACAAGCGCGCTGATCCACACAGGTATGCACACGGGTGTTCACTGCTCGTAGACCCAAATTACACCTTTCTTGGCCGCTACTTCGAAGCACATCTGTCCTGCGTGCTGCACAACAACATTGAATATTTAGTATTTACTGCTGTTTACACTTAGCTAGATTAATGCGATGGTGTTGTGTTTAGTATGTTGCTTTGGTTTTTTTTGCTTGTTTTCTATTTTTCTCTCAACAGGTGATCCAGGAGATTTTTTTTTCTCCCCCCCTTTCTCACTGTCCCTCTCCCCTTCTGTTTTTCCTTTCCTTCCTCTTTCTTTCTCCCTTTCCTATCCCTCACTCATGTCTGTCCCATCTGTAACATCTGAAAATAAAATATAATAAATAATAAAAACAAAGATCGACCAAATGGACCAATACGGCAATGCCACGATGATCCATTTGGCAAAGTAAATCCATTGGGTATCCTTGTTGGTCTTCAGACAACAATTCTGATGGCTAAAGAACCAAATGGGACAGGCAAAAAAAAAATAATAATAATAATAACCCCGTCACGGCGAAACATGACACCGTGAAGCACAATCTAACTGGAGAACCGGGGACCCTCTCCGCGAACGGGTTTTTCTTCCTAATTTAATGCTTTCTTTTAATGACATCGTTAACATTTCTCAACAAAAACACATGAAAGTATCACTGATAATTCAACAGTAAAAGCTTGGAGTCATTTTTGACCAGGACATGTCCTTCAACGCACATATTAAACAAATATGTAAGACTGCTTTCTTCCATTTGCGCAACATCTCTAAAATTAGAAATATCCTGTCTCAGAGTGATGCTGAAAAACTAGTTCATGCATTTATTACTTCCAGGCTGGACTACTGTAATTCATTATTATCAGGATGTCCAAAAAACTCACTGAAAAGCCTCCAGCTAATCCAAAATGCTGCAGCAAGAGTCCTGACAGGGGCTAGAAAGAGAGAGCAGATTTCTCCTGTTTTGGCTTCCCTTCATTGGCTTCCTGTTAAGTCCAGAATTGAATTCAAAATCCTGCTCCTCACATACAAGGTCTTAAATAATCAGGCCCCATCTTATCTTAATGACCTTGTAGTACCATATCACCCTATTAGAGCACTTTGCTCTCGCTCTGCAGGCCTACTTGTTGTTCCTGGAGTATTTAAAAGTAGAATGGGAGGGAGAGCCTTCAGTTTTCAGGCCCCACTTCTGTGGAACCAGCTTCCAGTTTGGATTCGGGAGACAGACACTATCTCTACTTTTAAGATTAGGCTTAAAACTTTCCTTTTTGCTAAAGCATATAGTTAGGGCTGGACCAGGTGACCCTGAATCCTCCCTTAGTTATGCTGCAATAGACGTAGGCTGCCGGGGGATTCCCATGATGCATTGAGTTTTTCCTTTCCAGTCACCTTTCTCACTCACTATGTATTAACAGACCTCTCTGCATTGAATCATATCTGTTATTAATCTCTGTCTCTCTTCCACAGCATGTCTTTATCCTGTCTTCCTTCTCTCACCCCAACCGGTCGCAGCAGATGGCCGCCCCTCCCTGAGCCTGGTTCTGCCGGAGGTTTCTTCCTGTTAAAAGGGAGTTTTTCCTTCCCACTGTCGCTTGCTCATAGGGGGTCATATGATTGTTGGGTTTTTCTCTGTATCTATGAAGCGCCTTGAGGCGACTTTTGTTGTGATTTGGCGCTATATAAATCAAATTGAATTGAATTGAATTAAAATCGCTTCATGTTTTGGCCACCACACAGTGTTTTCCGAACTGATTCACGATCTGAAAGTGTGCAGATCTAACGTACATAATCCTTTGTTAGGTTTATTATTTTCATTTCACACGTAAAACATTTATAGATTCATTCACCACTCCTGTTAGTTTGAGCTTCAGGCTGCTGACGAACTCCTTCAAGATATGCAGGTAACATTTTTAGTGGAATCAGTTGTTAAAGAGGGAACACGCTTGTCTAATATTTTGTACGGAGTAAACGTTATATTATTTTAAATTTTTTTTTAAAGTTTATGTCACATTAAGTTGGTTAACTTAAGCTGTTTGATAATCTTTGCTTTAATCATAGACTGTATTTTAGGCGTTCCCTTTTTTCCTTGTTAATTGCGTAGAATGATGCACAGAGTGAACCTCAGCCAAGACCAGTGCGCTGGAAAAAACGTGACAGACAGGGAGCTTTTATTCCTCAAAGATCATCAACCACTCGAAGTACTAGTTGCATGCCACGTGCTCAGTGTTCACACAACCATTGATTTTATCTCACAACTTGTTTTCACCAAAGAATTTCAGTAAGTAAATATTCTTCAATTTTTTTCCCCCTCCAGTGTCCAGAGAGCAGCATCAATGTCCACGTGAAGAACCTAGTTATGTTGCCAGTGTCAACCCAACAAAAGGTACTTTACCTTCTTGTATTTATTGTGATTTCTGTTTACTTTTATATTTGTTGTTATAGTTGAGTTATGCAGGGCTTTTGTGCAGTCCTAAGAAACATACTGCCTAGAGTGTTTTTCACTTTGTGGAAGAGTTTCTTCCTTTCTTTCTTTTTTTTCTGTTAGTGTATGGTGCTTCATCAGGAGCTCCTTCAGTTGTTGGAGGATGGAGAAGAGGATGCAGCCATGACTTGTGAGACGTCGTCTGAGTCAGCTGCTACTCACTGGGCGATCAGAAATATGGTGTCCTTGCAAAAGTGGAAAGAGGCCAGGCCTTGTCTTATAGACAATATGTTAGCTACTCTGGATCCACAGTCACACCGTGTGTGTCAGTGTGGCAAACAAGTAGTTGTGAGGTGTCTGGACTGCCTGCCTCTTCCATTCCTTTGTGCTGACTGTGATATTGCAGTTCACACACGCTTTGTCCTGCACAACAGAGAGGCAGTAACAGGAGGGTTTTTGCAGCCTTCATCAGAGTTTCACAAGCCAATAGGTACGGTTTTTAAGTCTTATGCATTTCTTGCTTTGTATGAGTATGAGTGGGTGCTGTTATTGTATATTTATTGGAGTGGAGTGGAGTGCTGTAAAGTTTGAGGTGGACAGGATGTGCAAGGAGCCATGCTTTAGCTGCCCTGCCTGCACTCCAGACATGCTTGCCGTCTCAGTTGATGGAAACCGCAAGCTTTATCGCTTTCAGTCAAATGCAAGGTACGTTATGCATTGTGTACATAAGTCAAATATGGATTTGTAGAAAAATGTATTTTAATGTTTCTTTTCAAACAACTGTCACTGTGTTCGTTCAGCACTTCAGAGCAGGGGGACTTTGAAGGTGTCTTCATTGAAAAAGATGAGGAAGTTGCTGAGTTTGTGAAATACATCCAGAGACACACAAATCATGTAAGATACACATATATATATATATTAGTGCTGTTAGCGTTAATCTTGTTAAAATGACGTTAATGCCATAACCATATACACATACACGTATCCAGTGATGCCCTCATGCAGACCGATATTTGGCCCTGGCAGAGCACAAGTGAACGTAAGCTCTTGATATATAAATATCCTTTTTAAACAAACTCCCAGTATCTGAGCAGTAGTTGAATGTTTTGTTCTTGAATCATAATATGCTACTATGTTTCCCATCTGATGTTGTTAAACTGTAGCTGCTGCTGACCTCCGGACAAAGAGAAAAGTCTTTGAGAAGGTGATGGCTGTGAGGCGCCTGAGAGAGGAGGAGATGATCCTTTGCAGGGAGATGCGGCATCACTGGACAGTGTTGCGAATGCCATCTGTGGTGTTGGGAACAATCTCCTCAGACTGTAAGCACTTTATTTATTTATTAATTTTTTGATGAATCGATTGAAAATAAGAGCAGATGCTAAAGTCTTACTGGATCTTTTACCTATATCTAGATTGCTAGCTAACACTGCCTTCTCCCTTTTAAAAAAATGTTTAATTACAGCATCCTAATTCCTTGTGTTTATGAGGTGAGGTTTTTTTTTTGTTTGTTTGTTTGTTTTTTAACTTTTCTCATATTTATTTGTTTTGTTCTTTTTACAGCCTCCTTTGTTGGCATGTCGGAGGATGCACAGAAGGGACTCTGTAGCCTGGTTTTAGAAAACAAAGTGAACTGAAAGCTGAAATGCTCAAAGTAAAGGACGTGTACAAGAGAATCCTCAGCCACCAACCACTCCTGGAAATGGACTCGGAGGAGGACATTCCAGACGATGCCACTGAGAGTGATTTGAGCACTTCTGCTGAAGACTGATTGTGTCATCATTGATGTTATGTTTGGTAAAATAAAAAGTTAATCACATCTCTGTTTAATGTGATTTTTCAACAGACATTTTACATTTTGAGAAGAAAAATGGAATTTCCTTGGTGCAGTTGTTTACCCTGAATCATTATTTCCCATCTAATTTAATGACTAGTGTACATGTTCAGATACGATAACATAATTTAATTTATGGGATGCTTTCTGGGCTGCTCAAATGATCACAAAATTTAAAAGCACCAGGCAGCACACTCACAAGTACATTTTTTGTTCAGTGTTTTGTCGAAGAAATCAACAAGTACAATTGAGATGTTTGCTGTAGTGGTGTGTTTGTTAAGAAGCATGCCAGCACACCGGTGAAGTGACAGTCCCAGAATGCACCCGAGCCAGTGACTCGCCCCAGAGCAAATGAAATTGCTTATCTAGAAAGACAACCGTCATCAAAGAAGAAGTAAAAGAGTAGGAAACAAATGGTAAGGGAAGGTACTGTGGGGTAGGAAAGAAAGGCCAGAGCTGTGCAAAATGACCTCCAGCAGGCTACAAATGTGCACGTCTGCTCAAACGGTCAGAAACCGACTCCATGAGGGTGGTATGAGGGCCCGACGTGGGGTTGTGCTTACAGCCCAACACCGTGCCGGATGTTTGGCATTTGCCAGACAACACAAAGATTGGCAACTTTGCCACTGGCGCCCTGTGCTCCTCACAGATGAAAGCAGGTTCACACTGAGCACTTGTGACAGAGTCTGGGGACGCCGTGGAGAACCTTCTGCTGCCTGCAACATCCTCCAGCATGAGTTTGGCAGTGGGTCAGTTTTGGTGTGGGGTGGCATTTCTTTGGGGAGCTGCACAGCCCTCCATGTGTTCGGCAGAGGTAGCCTGACTGCCATTAGGTACTGAGATGAGATCCTCAGACCCCTTGTGAGACCATATGCTGGTGCGGTTGGCCCCGGGTTCCTCCTAATGCAAGACAATCCTAGACCTCATGTGGCTGGAGTGTGTCAGCAGTTCCTGCAAGATGAAGGCAATGATGCTGTGGACTGGCCCGCCCATTCCCCAGACCTGAATCCAATTGAGGACATCTGGGACATCATGTCTCGCTCCATCCACCAACTGCACCACAAAATGTCCAGGAGTGGGCAGATGCTTTAGTCCTGGAGTCTGGGAGGAGATCCATCAGGAGAGCATCTGCCACTTCATCAGGAGCATGTCCAGGTGTTGTAGGGAGGTCATACAGGCATGTGGAGGCCACACAGACTAGTGAGCCTCATTTTGACATGTTTTAAGAACATTACATAAAACCAAATTAATGATTCTGTATTGCATTGATCAAGGAACCAACCCAATAGGAGCTAAAGGAATCCTCTTGACATTACTTCACTCAGTAAGTTTATACTATGTTTAATGTGCATTTTCTTCATCAGTTTTGAACATAACATGTTAGCGCTCCCTGGTCCTTTTTGGAGACAGATCCTGAGACAGCAGGCAGCTATGGAGAACTCGTGTCAGCTGTGGTAATTAAGGAATACTTTGATTTAATATTGATTTCATGACAACTATCCTCAGGCACATATTCCTGGATATATATGATGACATAAGTAAAGTCCCATTTTACAATCATTGCCTTCTTTGATCTGACTTATTGCCTCAGACTTTGGCCCTGTGTCCCCAAAAGTATAGAAAATCCATGACACTGAGTAAGAGGCCTTTATCATGTTATAAGTGAGAGAGTTTGGTGTAACAGTGGTTGAACATGCCAAATCAATCCACAACATACTGCCATTCCCCAGCTGTAACCTGCATATGCATCAAACCAAAATCCAGTATCATAGACATAAAGATGAGGTTAAAGGGGTTGTATCATTTTGCCAGATAGCTTCATCCCAAAAAAGATAAACATTCTTCAAAAACAAAAGTTTGTGAATATTTGCTGTATTGCCAGGCCTAAACCAACCTGTTAAACTTATCAAATTATTGTCATAGATACGAACCTATTGATTGAAACAGAATAATCCATTGAAGCCTCCATCATCATCCACGATCACTGTTACTGTTCAGATTATTTCATCTCTGTTTTCCTCTAGAATGTTTTGAAAATCAGCATTTGATCAACAGACTTTTTAAAAGTTTATTTTGATCCTATTGTTTACGTGTGTAATTGCATTTTTATTGAAATTATGACAGGAAAACCCTTAATCAAATTGTATCTTTGATATCTAATAATAATATTAACAATAATGTTACATATCGTTAGCTTCATAGCATAATTGCCTAAGTCATTTGACTAAGTCAATGACTTAGGCACTTATGCTATGAAGCTAACGATATGTAATATGTACACAATAATAATGTGCAAACAAACAAGAAAAATAGCAAAAAATGTCAATTTTTTTCTAATACCCTGTATATAAAAACCACATATGACCACAACTCCAAATGTGCAATTGTCACTGCATCTAAACATGACATATTACAAAAAGGTAGAAACATATAATATACAATATGTTCTGAAGCTGGTACTGGTGCAGTTAACTTTGCTTTAGGCTCCCATACACAGTAGGTGTTACTTACCTTACGTGCAGTGCAGTATTACTTTACCTTGTAATATGTTATAATAAGCAAGTCACTTCTATATTTATGAGGATGTAGACAATAATGTTGGCTGATATGTAAAACTATGAGATGTCGAGTGCAGGGAAGATATTATTGATGGATCAGATTCATGAATGTGTTAGGTACTTAAGCCACAATTAGAGAGTGAAACAGAGACTGACACTGGTTGAAATGTATAGTAAATATTTTATTTTGAACTTTTATGCTGAACTACAAGCTGTGAACTGTGCGATCTCTGCGACCTGTGGTGCCTGGTTTACTGTGTGTAAAACTGCGCAGGTTCCCATGTGTCATCCCACACTTTGCCACTGTCAGGAGAAAAACATAACAAAGAACAACCACACACAAAATAGGACAATTTAGGTTGTGACATATGACAATTTTTTAGGATGAAATATCTTCTATATTCATGTCATGCTTTATACACCTTCATTGTAATATAAATGAATCAAATCAAGTCAGACAGTAATAATATATGTAGTAGATGTCAAGCAGGACCACAGCAGCAGCCACGATCCATCGGAACCTGCTGGATGAGAGAGCACAGAAACTCCAGGGAAGAAGTTTAGTTAGTAACATGCATGAACTGCATTACTGAGACATGTATGTTTACAGATGGTGAGGGAGAGGGGGAGAGTTTTCAGTAAAACGAGACGCGACTGCATCTTCAACCAATACTGAGCCTGCATAACCCTGAAAGAGACAGACAGAGAGAGGGGGGGGGGGGACACTAACCCCCAGCAGTCTGGTCCCATTACAGCATAACTAAGGGCTGAGCTGAACCAGCCCTAACTATAAGCTCTATAAAGAAGTAAAGTCTTATGCCTACTCTTAAAAGTGTTGACCATGTCCACCTCCAAATCTCATAATGGACTTTGGAGGTGGACAGCTATCAAGCTCCTCACAGAAGAGGAGCTCGATAGCTAAAAGCTCTCAATTTACTTTAGTCCAAATACATGAATTCAAATTGAGGTGATAACTATTTATCAACAATATGAATGTCTGTTCCTGTCCAACAAAGTTGTTACTACATACCATGTTGAGCAAGGCTTCCACTTGACTTTAACTTCTTCTTTTTCCTGAAAAACATGATATAAACAAACAATTAATTAAGAAAGACATGCAAGTTGCATACAAAAAGGAGCTTATAAACATTTGTGTACTATTGAATGGCTCAATAAAAACATAAGAACCACTACAATGCGTGTACTGCCAGCATCGAGTGCATGTTAGCAAAGCAACACTGCTTACATTGTGGCTCACAAGCAAAACTAACTGAAGCAGATGTTACTGAATGGGAAGGAGCACCTCCACATCAATCACTCCTTCTGAGCATGATGTCAGGAGGACTTTAAAGAACGTAAACATCAGGAAGGCAGCACGACTAGGTCGTATCAGGTGGTCTGTTCTTATTTAATGTCCTATTTGGAGTGAAATCCTGACTCAGTGGCTGAATTAGTGTAGATTCATCAAATACAAAAGCTTATGGATATTCAGTCAGGCACAGTTCAAATCCAGGAAGTCCAAAGACACAAACAAATCTGCACAACAGCAGGCTAAATTACTTACATTTACAACTCTCCTGTCTACTATCTCTTCATATTTGAAAATCTTCTGTGTACGGTGTTTTCGGCATTCTGAAAAATAACAAATGAAATATTTACATGAGTTCTGTAAAACTGGAAAAAAAATGCAAAAATTAAGAAAAAGAGATCTTAACAAACTTAACGAACATGTCATGTGTTTCGTACATTTACAATACCATAACGTCTAACCTTTCCTTGTCCTTTTTTTGTTTGGGACATCCGAGGTGTACACAGTAGAAATTGAGGGAGATGCAGGATGTGGAGATGAAGAGGAGGATGCAGGAGGAAGCAGAGATGAAGAGGAGGATGCAGGAGGAAGCAGAGACAGAGAGGAATATGCAGGAGGAAGCAGAGATGAAGAGGAGGATGCAGGAGGAAGCAGAGATGAAGAGGAGGATGCAAGAGGAAGCAGAGACGGAGAGAAGGATGCAGGAGGAAGCAGAGACGGAGAGGAGGATGCAGGAGGAAGCAGAGATGAAGAGGAGGATGCAAGAGGAAGCAGAGATGAAGAGGAGGATGCAGGAGGAAGCAGAGACAGAGAGGAAGATGCAGAGGAAGCACAGACGAAGAGGAGGAAGCAGAGATGGAGAGGAGGATGCAGGAGGAAGCAGAGATGAAGAGGAGGATGCAAGAGGAAGCAGAGACGAAGAGGAGGATGCAGGAGGAAGCAGAGACAGAGAGAAAGATGCAGGAGGAAGCAGAGATGAAGAGGAGGATGCAGGAGGAAGCAGAGACAGAGAGGAAGATGCAAGAGGAAGCACAGACGGAGAGGAGGATGAAAGAGGAAGCACAGACGAAGAGGAGGAAGCACAGACAGAGAGAAAGATGCAGGAGGAAGCACAGACGAAGAGGAGGAAGCAAAGATGGAGAGGAGGATGCAGGAGGAAGCAGAGATGAAGAGGAGGATGCAGGAGGCTGACAGAGGGAAGATGTTGGTACAGGCTCTAAATGAAGAATAAATTCCTCGTTTAGAGCCTCTGGGTCTGGGACTGGTCCAGCATCGACACTGTCAGCAGAGGATGGTCCAGCTGCTGGTGTAGACCTTTTAGCAGGAGGTGAAGCTTGTAATTCTGAAAAATTTTAAATATTAAACATTCATTAAAATGGGTTGAAAAAATGTACAGTACACATAAACACATAATAAGTAGCCCAAACTTTAATAATATGTCTGCATTAGGTGCATAGTAATTACATAAATTGCAAAAAAGTGCAATAAACTACAAAAAAATTGAAAATCGTTTTTGTTTTTTTAACATATATTTCTAGTTAGAGAAATTTAAGAGGCTTATCCCTCAAAACTGTAAATACAAAAAAGTTACACAAACTAGTTTCCCACCACAGGAAATTTATTTTGAGTGTCTTCATAGTTTTATTTTTGAAATACACCAATTTTTATATACTGCAGGAAAAACGAAAATAAATATTATAGTGCAAATTTGCAAAATAACAGCATATGCATCAAAATAAACTATTTCCAGCAGTGCAATATGAGTCTTAAGCATCCCAGAAACGACACAGAAAGTCATAAAGTCAAACATAACTTTTTAAAACACATAACAAGTAAAACACAAGCTCATAAGGCCCCGATCGTAAAAAACTACATTTCCGCAAAATTACGTCACTTCCGGTTTCGGGCAGGTCATGCGGTCATGTGATAGTTCGCGCTGATGGACGTAGGAAGTGTTACAAACAGCTGATGGATCGGCGAAGCCTGTTTCTGGAATATCATGTTTTTGTTGCTGCAAGTGATTTTTATGCAGTTTTTGCAAAGCTATATGTGGAAGGAAACTGTGACCTAGGACAAGCTGATGGCATAAGATGTAAGTACAACTCCTCCAGTTTCATATGCAAAAAAAATTATTGCGCTAGCTTACTTGGTTGCAGAGCTACCGGGATTTAAAAATAGTTACGCAAAACAGAGCGTGCCCGCTCCGATCGGCTGTAAAGGGTTAATAAAGTTTAATATTTTGGAAAAAAAATGTTGGCAAAGAGAGGAAGTGACGTAAGATTTGCGCATGCGGGGTACCGATCGGGTTTCCGGTAAGGATCGGGTAGCGTTGAAACTCTGTCGTGCTAGCTAGCACGCAGTATGAGTCATTGTAACTGTCAGCACAACGAAAATAAACTACACCTAAACTCGGTTTATATCTGACCCAAATAGAGTGCAGTTCATAACTTCTTACCTGAAATTCAGTTCACCTCACGCTCCGACCGGCAGCCGCCTGCTTCTCCTGCCTTCGGTTTCCCTGATCCGGGATTGAGCTCTGCGTTAGCCACCACCGGTCGATCGGCGGCCGCCTCGCCGGTGGCTAGCTGCCCTGTGTTGTAGCTCCGCGTTAGCCACCACCAAAAAGCTCAGTTATTTTTTCCACATCGACCAGCATCATCGGCCCATATAAACGAAAAATAAGTCCAGCTAAGACAAACACTGTTTGCGAGCGATCGGGGGTGAAAGGAGCCTCACTGAAAGGGTGTTTTTTAGCGAAGGGTCGCTAGCCGGCTAGCATGAGAACGGGTTGGTACAGACAGTATTCTCCAAAGAGTTGTTGTGTTGTATAATTTGTCTCCTGTCCTAATTTCCTCTCTCCCTGAGGACACTCCAGGTCCAAGCGCAGCAATGGGTAACCAAGAGTTTCCAGAAAGTCAGCCGCCCACAACAGGGAGAAAGAGGAAAAGAGACCGAAATGATGAGCTGCTAGACCTCATCAGAGAGGAGAGCGCAACAGAACAGGTCACATGACAGCACAGCATTTTCTCTGCATTTTCTACCCACAGTTTGAACTAAATAACAAATAACACAACCTACACAAACTGAAAACAAACAGAAATCACAGAGTAAAATTTGAAAACTTTTATTGATGTTAATTTAAAAGTTATTTAAAAAAAGAAAACCCATATAAAGTTAAAAAAAAAGTAAAAAAAAAATCGTAAAAATAAATAAAAAGAAAGGAAAAAAAGAAAAGAAAACCCAAACAGACAAACCCCTCTGAGCAAGCAATAGGCGACAGTGGGAAGGAAAAACTCCATTTTAACAGGGAGAAACCTCCGACAGAACCGGGCTCTGTGAGGGGACAGCCATCTGCCTCGACTGGTCAATGGGTTCTCATAAGTGACTCGATCAATTTAAAAAGAGCCATTCTAATTGTAAAAATAACCAATTTAAAATCCAGTTAGTTTTCTAGGATTCAAGCAAACTACATTAAACCCGGAGGGAGCCCTAGCTGCAGATTGTTAAAGATATCAACTTGAATATTCCGGGCAGTATTTTCATTCCTGACATTAATGGTATTAGTGCCACCAAAGGAATTGTTTACTATGTTCACAACCGTACTTTGCTGTGAAATAGCAGGTTGCCCCTGGTTTGAATCTTCTGTGTCTGAGTCATCTGGGCTCCCCATACAGCACACACACAAGCATGCAAACAGGTTTTTGCAATTTTGATTGTTTGGCCTAGATTCAGGTTCAGGAGCTGGGTCCTGTGTTGGTGACGGTGTGTGGGTGACAGTTGATGCTTTATTGGCCATCAACTGGCCATCAACTTTGCATTTTTGATTATTGAATCTAGATTCCAGTTCAGGTGGTGTCTCCTGTGTTGGGCTGGTGACAGTTGATGCTTTATTGGCCATTGCGTTTTAATATCTATTTGCAGATAATTTGTTTTCTCCGTTTGTTAAAACTAGCGTGTTACGTTTCGGTGTTGTCAGTGTGTTGTTTTTGGCGTGACTGTTATGTGTTTCCTGTGTTACTTTGAAAGTCTGTGTTATCTTAGTCTTTTTAGTTTACGTTTCCCTGTCTCGTCAGTTCTGAGTTGCCCCAGCTGTGTTTCCCTCTTGTTGTCCATTTTCCTGATTGCTCCCTCTAGGTATTTAAACCCTGTGTTTCAGTGTGTCATGGCCGGGGTGTAACATATGGGGGCTCGTCCGGGATTGCCTTCGCTGGGGGGTCTGGGGACCGCCCCAGCCTTTGTCGTCGCTGGAGGGTCCGAGGGACCGCTCCAGCCTTCGTCGTCTGCTGGAGGGTCAGTGGGACCGCTCCAGCCTTCATCAGCTTCGTCTGCCTTCGCTGAGGGGAGGGTCCGTGGGACCGCCCCAGCCTTTGTCGTCGCTGGAGGGTCCGTGGGACCGCTCCAGCCTTCATCCGCCTTCGCTGGAGGGTCCGTGGGACCGCTCCAGCCTTCATCCGCCTTCGCTGGAGGGTCCGAGGGACCGCTCCAGCCTTCGTCGTCTGCTGGAGGGTCAGTGGGACCGCTCCAGCCTTCATCAGCTTCGTCTGCCTTCGCTGAGGGGAGGGTCCGTGGGACCGCCCCAGCCTTTGTCGTCGCTGGAGGGTCCGTGGGACCGCTCCAGCCTTCATCCGCCTTCGCTGGAGGGTCCGTGGTACCGCTCCAGCCTTCGTCGGCTTCGTCTGTCTGGATCAAACTTTTCACTTGGTGTTAAATGTTTGATTTTTGGGTGGGGGGAACTGTTACGTTTCGGTGTTGTCAGTGTGTTGTTTTTGGCGTGACTGTTATGTGTTTCCTGTGTTACTTTGAAAGTCTGTGTTATCTTAGTCTTTTTTGTTTACGTTTCCCTGTCTCGTCAGTTCTGAGTTGCCCCAGCTGTGTTTCCCTCTTGTTGTCCATTTTCCTGATTGCTCCCTCTAGGTATTTAAACCCTGTGTTTCAGTGTGTCATGGTCGCGATCTCCCCCGTGTTGTAAATAGTTTGGTGTTTTGTTGTAAATAAATAGTTTGTTGTAAATAGATTTGTCGATACTTTCGTTTCGGGATTTTGGTGGTGAGCTTTAGTGGGGGTTTTTTGTGTGTGTTTTTTTTTTCCTTTATTTTTACTTTTTTCGTGTTGCACTCCGGTTGCCTAGGCCGGGGTGTTCCTGCAGAGGGCTATTTATAGACTTAAATCCTTTGAAGTGTATGACGTCACTGAAGCCTTTGCTCTAAGCCCCGCCCATTTCGAGAAAAAAAAAGAATGCGCTCGAAGTGTGTGGCGTGTTTGTATATGACATATATCACTAATATCCATAATACCACGGAAACACCTGACAACTCAGAGGATTATGCATCGCTGGCAGATCAAATTCAGGCTGTGATTCTACAGAAAGAAATGGATTTGTTAAACATCCCAGAAAATAGCACAACAACAGTGGCCTCAAAGGAGACAGAAACAGCTCCTGAACGTGCACAGACCTCTAACACAGTTGACCGCATCATGGAAAATCTAATCTGTGTGCCAGTTGTTATTGTACAGAAAGCAACAGTCAACGTGAACAGCACAGCAGAAAATTCCGCTGGTGCCACACTTATCACTAATGTCCAAAATACCACGGAAAGACCTGAAAACTCAGAGGATAATGCATCGCTGGCAGATCAAATTCAGGCTGTGATTCTACAGAAAACAAGGGATTTGTTCAACATCAGGGAAAATAGCACAACAACAGTGGCCTCAAAGGAGACACAGACAGCTCCTGAACAACAGAAAACAACAGACAACATGAACAACACAGCAGAAAATGTTGCCACAAATATCATTGATACAACTGACGAGCCCAGAACTCTAATAGACAAGAAAAACCGTGACACCACGCAGGCTGTAGATAAAGCAGGAACCTCTTTGGAAAATAATGTAACCCCAAAGAATTCCTCTGCTCAACATGAAGCCAGCATGCAAAATCAATTCAAAAAACACCCTTTGGCAGCAAAGGATGAATTGCCTCAAAACAAAGAAAAATACAGATTTTTTGTGGAAATATGTATGGAAGAACTAGTTAAGCGGGTTATAAAAAAATCAGGTAAAGTCACAAGTCCAGAAAGAGTTTTAGCCATCTACAAGAGGCTTAGCAAAAAGATCTGGGCTAAGATCGGGGATGAAATTGATCAAATCCCCTTAAGGAAGTTCAAAAACTTTGAGAAGGTGATTTTCAAAGCCCTGTGTAAACAGTGGCAAGAGGCAGAAGTAGTTCTGCGAAACATGGAATTAAATGAACCAACAGTCGACAATACGATTGTTAAAATTTTCACAGAAGAGGCAGCCAAACTCTCGAAGAAGCCAAGTTGCATACGTCGGTTTTTCTCATCTATAGGCCGACTGTTTTGTTTCACCAGGAGACAAAACAAGGTTGATGCACTGTAAAATGGTAAATGGCCTGTATTTGTGTAGAGCTTTCCTAGTCCATAAGGACCCCAAAGCGCTTCACGCGTCCAGTCATCCACCCATTCACACACACATTCACACACTGGTGATGGCAAGCTACGTTGTAGCCACAGCCGCCCTGGGGCGCACTGACAGAGGCGAGGCTGCCGGACACTGGCGCCGCCGGGCCCTCTGACCACCACCAGTAGGCGTAGGGTGAAGTGTCTTGAGCCACGATCGCCCCTGATGCACTGTAGAAAAAATTGTGATAACCCCTTGGAACGGTCGCGGCAGATGGCTGTCCCCTCACTGAGCCTGGTTCTGCCGGAAGTTTCTTCCTCTTAAAAGGGAGTTTTTCTTCCCCACTGTCGCCAAGTGCTTGCTCAGAGGGGTTTTTCTGTTGGGGTTTTCTTTTTAATAACTTTTAAAAAAGTTAACATCAATAAAAGTTATTAAATTTTACACTGATTTCTGTTTTTTTATTGTCTATAAGTTGAATAAATACATTTGTTATTTCTTACTCAGTTCAAACTGTGGGTAGAAAATGCTGTGCTGTCATGTGACCTGTTCACACACACACACACACACACACACACACACACACCAACATTGGTTTGATTAAACAAAAAAAGGAACAATTTAAAAAGTTTTCACACACATTTCTTTTTCTCCAGACATGAATGACACCAGAAAATCACTTTCAGATCCTCTCATGGCAATGCAGCAGAGGATTTAACACATGACCTTTGACCCTCTCTAGAGAACCTCTGCTTTTCTTCTTCTCGTCCCCCCACTTGGCAGCATTACTGCCTCCGGCTGATCATCTTGCTTCTCCCCCTGCAGAGTTTGGAATCTGGTGTGAGAAGAGACGCCACCGCTCAACAGCATGCTCTCACCCAGGTGATACTTGAGCATACCTGACAGCTGCTGAGGGTCACCTGGACACAGAAACACAAACAGGTCTGATCACATTTCCTTCTTCATGCTAAGCTCTGCTATAAGCCACAACTTGCTTTGCCCCATGTTTGTAGATGACTGGAATCAGAGCAGAGTCTCTGCATGTCTTTATTAGGGTGGAAGCTGCTACTGATATTTGTGCAGCAGACTAAACAAACAGTTTGTGAACATTCAGCATGTTCAGTCCAATCAAAAAGCAGGAAAATAGCCCCACTGAGAAATCTCTACAAGGCACCGCTGAGAGGTGCCATGTAGAGATTCATACATTCGGTCTTCATACTCGACTCCAGATCTGGACTTGTGTTGAACTCGACTGAGGTGGTCTGATCAGACACAGCGCTGCTCTTCACTGCAGCTGTCCACAAATCACAGAGGAAGTCAGGAGTGTTTTTACCTCGTCTAGCTGCCTCTGTGTGTGTGTGTGTGTGTGTCTCTTTAATTCATTTTTCTTTGTAAGCTACAGAGACCTTCACAGGACAATAATTGATCCTCGTGTTCGCATGAAATCACTAAATACATGCAGCAAAGCCCAGAGGACACAGGTAACCGATACAGGAGACTTTTCCTGCCCTTCCAGGGAGAAAGTCGATTTCTTCAGTTATACTTCCTGTTGTTTTTTTTGGTTTTTACGTTGAAGATTTTAGATGTTTGGCTTTTAATTCTGGTACTCCTGTTTTAATTTCAAGGCCTGAGGTTGTTCTTCTTGCACCCGTGGACAGAATCGTCTGTTTTTATAGTTTTATAGTTGTTTTGGAGTCAATTTTGCCTCAGTTAGTTCATTTAAAATATTTTAAATAGTTGGGTTTTTTTTTATTGTCAGTGGTAGTTTGCTGTGTATTGTGTTGTGTGAACTTGGCAAACTAACTAAAGGAAGCATGTCCCAGGTCTGGTTTGTGGGTGGTTGTCTGCTTAGTAATGAACTCTGCAGACCACATCAAGCTTTCTGCTTCCCACAGGTGTAGCATATGGACTGAAAGCAAACAGAGGTGTTAGTGTGTTGTTGTGTAGTTTCTATTGAAGCTGACATCATTTAATGCTGTTTCTGCATGCTGGTCAGTGCCATCCAGACAGCAGGTATGACTGAGCTTTTGAACCAGGAGAAGGTGTTTACCTTCTTCGCTCCCAACGACGATGCCTTCAATGCACTGCCGCAGGATGAACTCAGCAGGCTGATGTGTGAGTTTTATTCAACTACACAGCTTCTCTTCATTCACATTCTTAATTTATCCACATGGACACTTTCCACACACGTGTGTAAAGCGTCTCTCTTCTTTACAGCAGCTTATGCTGAGACAGCTCGTTCTCACTCCGGACGCGTAAAATAATGACGATTTGTCACGTCCCTTAACTTCTCATGCTGACACCTAAGGTACCCTTCCACATTTTTATGTGACGCTGTGGGTTGTCAATTCATTCCAATATGAACCCGCTCGCGGCGATCGGAGACGCTTCGAGCAGAGGCTCCAGCCATCCTTTTACTCCAATAATAACCCCGTCACGGCGAAACATGACACCGTGAAGCACAATCTAACTGGAGAACCGGGGACCCTCTCCGCGAACGGGTTTTTCTCCCTAATTTAATGCTTTCTTTTAATGACATCGTTAACATTTCTCAACAAAAACACATGAAAGTATCACTGATAATTCAACAATAAAAGCTTGGAGTCATTTGGCGCGGCTGCCCCTCTGTTGGTCTTCCATGGTCTCTTGTGTTCTGGGGGCCTCTGGATGTCTGGAGTTTTGATCTCCTCCATACCCGCTTCACACCCTGGAGGACGGGGCTGTGGCCCCCCCACACTCCCTAGCAGATCGTTACATGGAGAAACCTTTGGAATACAAGCGCGCTGATCCACACAGGTATGCACACGGGTGTTCACTGCTCGTAGACCCAAATTACACCTTTCTTGGCCGCTACTTCGAAGCACATCTGTCCTGCGTGCTGCACAACAACATTGAATATTTAGTATTTACTGCTGTTTACACTTAGCTAGATTAATGCGATGGTGTTGTGTTTAGTATGTTGCTTTGGTTTTTTTTGCTTGTTTTCTATTTTTCTCTCAACAGGTGATCCAGGAGATTTTTATTTTTTTTTCTCCCCCCCTTTCTCACTGTCCCTCTCCCCTTCTGTTTTTCCTTTCCTTCCTCTTTCTTTCTCCCTTTCCTATCCCTCACTCATGTCTGTCCCGTCTGTAACATCTGAAAATAAAATATAATAAATAATAAAAACAAAGATCGACCAAATGGACCAATACGGCAATGCCACGATGATCCATTTGGCAAAGTAAATCCATTGGGTATCCTTGTTGGTCTTCAGACAACAATTCTGATGGCTAAAGAACCAAATGGGACAGGCAAAAAAAAAATAATAATAATAATAACCCCGTCACGGCGAAACATGACACCGTGAAGCACAATCTAACTGGAGAACCGGGGACCCTCTCCGCGAACGGGTTTTTCTTCCTAATTTAATGCTTTCTTTTAATGACATCGTTAACATTTCTCAACAAAAACACATGAAAGTATCACTGATAATTCAACAGTAAAAGCTTGGAGTCATTTTTGACCAGGACATGTCCTTCAACGCACATATTAAACAAATATGTAAGACTGCTTTCTTCCATTTGCGCAACATCTCTAAAATTAGAAATATCCTGTCTCAGAGTGATGCTGAAAAACTAGTTCATGCATTTATTACTTCCAGGCTGGACTACTGCAATTCATTATTATCAGGATGTCCAAAAAACTCACTGAAAAGCCTCCAGCTAATCCAAAATGCTGCAGCAAGAGTCCTGACAGGGACTAGAAAGAGAGAGCAGATTTCTCCTGTTTTGGCTTCCCTTCATTGGCTTCCTGTTAAGTCCAGAATTGAATTCAAAATCCTGCTCCTCACATACAAGGTCTTAAATAATCAGGCCCCATCTTATCTTAATGACCTTGTAGTACCATATCACCCTATTAGAGCACTTTGCTCTCGCTCTGCAGGCCTACTTGTTGTTCCTGGAGTATTTAAAAGTAGAATGGGAGGGAGAGCCTTCAGTTTTCAGGCCCCACTTCTGTGGAACCAGCTTCCAGTTTGGATTCGGGAGACAGACACTATCTCTACTTTTAAGATTAGGCTTAAAACTTTCCTTTTTGCTAAAGCATATAGTTAGGGCTGGACCAGGTGACCCTGAATCCTCCCTTAGTTATGCTGCAATAGACGTAGGCTGCCGGGGGATTCCCATGATGCATTGAGTTTTTCCTTTCCAGTCACCTTTCTCACTCACTATGTATTAACAGACCTCTCTGCATTGAATCATATCTGTTATTAACCTCTGTCTCTCTTCCACAGCATGTCTTTATCCTGTCTTCCTTCTCTCACCCCAACCGGTCGCAGCAGATGGCCGCCCCTCCCTGAGCCTGGTTCTGCCGGAGGTTTCTTCCTGTTAAAAGGGAGTTTTTCCTTCCCACTGTCGCTTGCTCATAGGGGGTCATATGATTGTTGGGTTTTTCTCTGTATCTATGAAGCGCCTTGAGGCGACTTTTGTTGTGATTTGGCGCTATATAAATCAAATTGAATTGAATTGAATTAAAATCGCTTCATGTTTTGGCCACCACACAGTGTTTTCCAAACTGATTCACGATCTGAAAGTGTGCAGATCTAACGTACATAATCCTTTGTTAGGTTTATTATTTTCATTTCACACGTAAAACATTTATAGATTCATTCACCACTCCTGTTAGTTTGAGCTTCAGGCTGCTGACGAACTCCTTCAAGATATGGAGGTAACATTTTTAGTGGAATCAGTTGTTAAAGAGGGAACACGCTTGTCTAATATTTTGTACGGAGTAAACGTTATATTATTTTAAATTTTTTTTTAAAGTTTATGTCACATTAAGTTGGTTAACTTAAGCTGTTTGATAATCTTTGCTTTAATCATAGACTGTATTTTAGGCGTTCCCTTTTTTCCTTGTTAATTGCGTAGAATGATGCAGAGTGAACCTCAGCCAAGACCAGTGCGCTGGAAAAAACGTGACAGACAGGGAGCTTTTATTCCTCAAAGATCATCAACCACTCGAAGTACTAGTTGCATGCCACGTGCTCAGTGTTCACACAACCATTGATTTTATCTCACAACTTGTTTTCACCAAAGAATTTCAGTAAGTAAATATTCTTCAATTTTTTTCCCCCTCCAGTGTCCAGAGAGCAGCATCAATGTCCACGTGAAGAACCTAGTTATGTTGCCAGTGTCAACCCAACAAAAGGTACTTTACCTTCTTGTATTTATTGTGATTTCTGTTTACTTTTATATTTGTTGTTATAGTTGAGTTATGCAGGGCTTTTGTGCAGTCCTAAGAAACATACTGCCTAGAGTGTTTTTCACTTTGTGGAAGAGTTTCTTCCTTTCTTTCTTTTTTTTCTGTTAGTGTATGGTGCTTCATCAGGAGCTCCTTCAGTTGTTGGAGGATGGAGAAGAGGATGCAGCCATGACTTGTGAGACGTCGTCTGAGTCAGCTGCTACTCACTGGGCGATCAGAAATATGGTGTCCTTGCAAAAGTGGAAAGAGGCCAGGCCTTGTCTTATAGACAATATGTTAGCTACTCTGGATCCACAGTCACACCGTGTGTGTCAGTGTGGCAAACAAGTAGTTGTGAGGTGTCTGGACTGCCTGCCTCTTCCATTCCTTTGTGCTGACTGTGATATTGCAGTTCACACACGCTTTGTCCTGCACAACAGAGAGGCAGTAACAGGAGGGTTTTTGCAGCCTTCATCAGAGTTTCACAAGCCAATAGGTACGGTTTTTAAGTCTTATGCATTTCTTGCTTTGTATGAGTATGAGTGGGTGCTGTTATTGTATATTTATTGGAGTGGAGTGGAGTGCTGTAAAGTTTGAGGTGGACAGGATGTGCAAGGAGCCATGCTTTAGCTGCCCTGCCTGCACTCCAGACATGCTTGCCGTCTCAGTTGATGGAAACCGCAAGCTTTATCGCTTTCAGTCAAATGCAAGGTACGTTATGCATTGTGTACATAAGTCAAATATGGATTTGTAGAAAAATGTATTTTAATGTTTCTTTTCAAACAACTGTCACTGTGTTCGTTCAGCACTTCAGAGCAGGGGGACTTTGAAGGTGTCTTCATTGAAAAAGATGAGGAAGTTGCTGAGTTTGTGAAATACATCCAGAGACACACAAATCATGTAAGATACACATATATATATATATATTAGTGCTGTTAGCGTTAATCTTGTTAAAATGACGTTAATGCCATAACCATATACACATACACGTATCCAGTGATGCCCTCATGCAGACCGATATTTGGCCCTGGCAGAGCACAAGTGAACGTAAGCTCTTGATATATAAATATCCTTTTTAAACAAACTCCCAGTATCTGAGCAGTAGTTGAATGTTTTGTTCTTGAATCATAATATGCTACTATGTTTTCCCATCTGATGTTGTTAAACTGTAGCTGCTGCTGACCTCCGGACAAAGAGAAAAGTCTTTGAGAAGGTGATGGCTGTGAGGCGCCTGAGAGAGGAGGAGATGATCCTTTGCAGGGAGATGCGGCATCACTGGACAGTGTTGCGAATGCCATCTGTGGTGTTGGGAACAATCTCCTCAGACTGTAAGCACTTTATTTATTTATTAATTTTTTGATGAATCGATTGAAAATAAGAGCAGATGCTAAAGTCTTACTGGATCTTTTACCTATATCTAGATTGCTAGCTAACACTGCCTTCTCCCTTTTAAAAAAATGTTTAATTACAGCATCCTAATTCCTTGTGTTTATGAGGTGAGGTTTTTTTTTTGTTTGTTTGTTTGTTTTTTAACTTTTCTCATATTTATTTGTTTTGTTCTTTTTACAGCCTCCTTTGTTGGCATGTCGGAGGATGCACAGAAGGGACTCTGTAGCCTGGTTTTAGAAAACAAAGTGAACTGAAAGCTGAAATGCTCAAAGTAAAGGACGTGTACAAGAGAATCCTCAGCCACCAACCACTCCTGGAAATGGACTCGGAGGAGGACATTCCAGACGATGCCACTGAGAGTGATTTGAGCACTTCTGCTGAAGACTGATTGTGTCATCATTGATGTTATGTTTGGTAAAATAAAAAGTTAATCACATCTCTGTTTAATGTGATTTTTCAACAGACATTTTACATTTTGAGAAGAAAAATGGAATTTCCTTGGTGCAGTTGTTTACCCTGAATCATTATTTCCCATCTAATTTAATGACTAGTGTACATGTTCAGATACGATAACATAATTTAATTTATGGGATGCTTTCTGGGCTGCTCAAATGATCACAAAATTTAAAAGCACCAGGCAGCACACTCACAAGTACATTTTTTGTTCAGTGTTTTGTCGAAGAAATCAACAAGTACAATTGAGATGTTTGCTGTAGTGGTGTGTTTGTTAAGAAGCATGCCAGCACACCGGTGAAGTGACAGTCCCAGAATGCACCCGAGCCAGTGACTCGCCCCAGAGCAAATGAAATTGCTTATCTAGAAAGACAACCGTCATCAAAGAAGAAGTAAAAGAGTAGGAAACAAATGGTAAGGGAAGGTACTGTGGGGTAGGAAAGAAAGGCCAGAGCTGTGCAAAATGACCTCCAGCAGGCTACAAATGTGCACGTCTGCTCAAACGGTCAGAAACCGACTCCATGAGGGTGGTATGAGGGCCCGACGTCCACAGGTGGGGTTGTGCTTACAGCCCAACACCGTGCCGGATGTTTGGCATTTGCCAGACAACACAAAGATTGGCAACTTTGCCACTGGCGCCCTGTGCTCCTCACAGATGAAAGCAGGTTCACACTGAGCACTTGTGACAGAGTCTGGGGACGCCGTGGAGAACCTTCTGCTGCCTGCAACATCCTCCAGCATGAGTTTGGCAGTGGGTCAGTTTTGGTGTGGGGTGGCATTTCTTTGGGGAGCTGCACAGCCCTCCATGTGTTCGGCAGAGGTAGCCTGACTGCCATTAGGTACTGAGATGAGATCCTCAGACCCCTTGTGAGACCATATGCTGGTGCGGTTGGCCCCGGGTTCCTCCTAATGCAAGACAATCCTAGACCTCATGTGGCTGGAGTGTGTCAGCAGTTCCTGCAAGATGAAGGCAATGATGCTGTGGACTGGCCCGCCCATTCCCCAGACCTGAATCCAATTGAGGACATCTGGGACATCATGTCTCGCTCCATCCACCAACTGCACCACAAAATGTCCAGGAGTGGGCAGATGCTTTAGTCCTGGAGTCTGGGAGGAGATCCATCAGGAGAGCATCTGCCACTTCATCAGGAGCATGTCCAGGTGTTGTAGGGAGGTCATACAGGCATGTGGAGGCCACACAGACTAGTGAGCCTCATTTTGACATGTTTTAAGAACATTACATAAAACCAAATTAATGATTCTGTATTGCATTGATCAAGGAACCAACCCAATAGGAGCTAAAGGAATCCTCTTGACATTACTTCACTCAGTAAGTTTATACTATGTTTAATGTGCATTTTCTTCATCAGTTTTGAACATAACATGTTAGCGCTCCCTGGTCCTTTTTGGAGACAGATCCTGAGACAGCAGGCAGCTATGGAGAACTCGTGTCAGCTGTGGTAATTAAGGAATACTTTGATTTAATATTGATTTCATGACAACTATCCTCAGGCACATATTCCTGGATATATATGATGACATAAGTAAAGTCCCATTTTACAATCATTGCCTTCTTTGATCTGACTTATTGCCTCAGACTTTGGCCCTGTGTCCCCAAAAGTATAGAAAATCCATGACACTGAGTAAGAGGCCTTTATCATGTTATAAGTGAGAGAGTTTGGTGTAACAGTGGTTGAACATGCCAAATCAATCCACAACATACTGCCATTCCCCAGCTGTAACCTGCATATGCATCAAACCAAAATCCAGTATCATAGACATAAAGATGAGGTTAAAGGGGTTGTATCATTTTGCCAGATAGCTTCATCCCAAAAAAGATAAACATTCTTCAAAAACAAAAGTTTGTGAATATTTGCTGTATTGCCAGGCCTAAACCAACCTGTTAAACTTATCAAATTATTGTCATAGATACGAACCTATTGATTGAAACAGAATAATCCATTGAAGCCTCCATCATCATCCACGATCACTGTTACTGTTCAGATTATTTCATCTCTGTTTTCCTCTAGAATGTTTTGAAAATCAGCATTTGATCAACAGACTTTTTAAAAGTTTATTTTGATCCTATTGTTTACGTGTGTAATTGCATTTTTATTGAAATTATGACAGGAAAACCCTTAATCAAATTGTATCTTTGATATC
Source organism: Mchenga conophoros (assembly GCF_057382185.1). Lineage (NCBI taxonomy): Eukaryota > Metazoa > Chordata > Actinopteri > Cichliformes > Cichlidae > Mchenga > Mchenga conophoros. The sequence continues at coordinate 13,640,797 of NC_140535.1, forward strand.
TAATAATAATATTAACAATAATGTTACATATGTAATATGTACACAATAATAATGTGCAAACAAACAAGAAAAATAGCAAAAAATGTCAATTTTTTCTAATACCCTGTATATAAAAACCACATATGACCACAACTCCAAATGTGCAATTGTCACTGCATCTAAACATGACATATTACAAAAAGGTAGAAACATATAATATACAATATGTTCTGAAGCTGGTACTGGTGCAGTTAACTTTGCTTTAGGCTCCCATACACAGTAGGTGTTACTTACCTTACGTGCAGTGCAGTATTACTTTACCTTGTAATATGTTATAATAAGCAAGTCACTTCTATATTTATGAGGATGTAGACAATAATGTTGGCTGATATGTAAAACTATGAGATGTCGAGTGCAGGGAAGATATTATTGATGGATCAGATTCATGAATGTGTTAGGTACTTAAGCCACAATTAGAGAGTGAAACAGAGACTGACACTGGTTGAAATGTATAGTAAATATTTTATTTTGAACTTTTATGCTGAACTACAAGCTGTGAACTGTGCGATCTCTGCGACCTGTGGTGCCTGGTTTACTGTGTGTAAAACTGTGCAGGTTCCCATGTGTCATCCCACACTTTGCCACTGTCAGGAGAAAAACATAACAAAGAACAACCACACACAAAATAGGACAATTTAGGTTGTGACATATGACAATTTTTTAGGATGAAATATCTTCTATATTCATGTCATGCTTTATACACCTTCATTGTAATATAAATTAATCAAATCAAGTCAGACAGTAATAATATATGTAGTAGATGTCAAGCAGGACCACAGCAGCAGCCACGATCCATCGGAACCTGCTGGATGAGAGAGCACAGAAACTCCAGGGAAGAAGTTTAGTTAGTAACATGCATGAACTGCATTACTGAGACATGTATGTTTACAGATGGTGAGGGAGAGGGGGAGAGTTTTCAGTAAAACGAGACGCGACTGCATCTTCAACCAATACTGAGCCTGCATAACCCTGAAAGAGACAGACAGAGAGAGGGGGGGGGGGACACTAACCCCCAGCAGTCTGGTCCCATTACAGCATAACTAAGGGCTGAGCTGAACCAGCCCTAACTATAAGCTCTATAAAGAAGTAAAGTCTTATGCCTACTCTTAAAAGTGTTGACCATGTCCACCTCCAAATCTCATAATGGACTTTGGAGGTGGACAGCTATCAAGCTCCTCACAGAAGAGGAGCTCGATAGCTAAAAGCTCTCAATTTACTTTAGTCCAAATACATGAATTCAAATTGAGGTGATAACTATTTATCAACAATATGAATGTCTGTTCCTGTCCAACAAAGTTGTTACTACATACCATGATGAGCAAGGCTTCCACTTGACTTTAACTTCTTCTTTTTCCTGAAAAACATGATATAAACAAACAATTAATTAAGAAAGACATGCAAGTTGCATACAAAAAGGAGCTTATAAACATTTGTGTACTATTGAATGGCTCAATAAAAACATAAGAACCACTACAATGCGTGTACTGCCAGCATCGAGTGCATGTTAGCAAAGCAACACTGCTTACATTGTGGCTCACAAGCAAAACTAACTGAAGCAGATGTTACTGAATGGGAAGGAGCACCTCCACATCAATCACTCCTTCTGAGCATGATGTCAGGAGGACTTTAAAGAACGTAAACATCAGGAAGGCAGCACGACTAGGTCGTATCAGGTGGTCTGTTCTTATTTAATGTCCTATTTGGAGTGAAATCCTGACTCAGTGGCTGAATTAGTGTAGATTCATCAAATACAAAAGCTTATGGATATTCAGTCAGGCACAGTTCAAATCCAGGAAGTCCAAAGACGCAAACAAATCTGCACAACAGCAGGCTAAATTACTTACATTTACAACTCTCCTGTCTACTATCTCTTCATATTTGAAAATCTTCTGTGTACGGTGTTTTCGGCATTCTGAAAAATAACAAATGAAATATTTACATGAGTTCTGTAAAACTGGAAAAAAATGCAAAAATTAAGAAAAAGAAATCTTAACGAACATGTCATGTGTTTCGTACATTTACAATACCATAACGTCTAACCTTTCCTTGTCCTTTTTTTGTTTGGGACATCCGAGGTGTACACAGTAGAAATTGAGGGAGATGCAGGATGTGGAGATGAAGAGGAGGATGCAGGAGGAAGCAGAGATGAAGAGGAGGATGCAGGAGGAAGCAGAGACAGAGAGGAATATGCAGGAGGAAGCAGAGATGAAGAGGAGGATGCAGGAGGAAGCAGAGATGAAGAGGAGGATGCAGGAGGAAGCAGAGACAGAGAGGTTTTTCTCCCTAATTTAATGCTTTCTTTTAATGACATCGTTAACATTTCTCAACAAAAACACATGAAAGTATCACTGATAATTCAACAATAAAAGCTTGGAGTCATTTGGCGCGGCTGCCCCTCTGTTGGTCTTCCATGGTCTCTTGTGTTCTGGGGGCCTCTGGATGTCTGGAGTTTTGATCTCCTCCATACCCGCTTCACACCCTGGAGGACGGGGCTGTGGCCCCCCCACACTCCCTAGCAGATCGTTACATGGAGAAACCTTTGGAATACAAGCGCGCTGATCCACACAGGTATGCACACGGGTGTTCACTGCTCGTAGACCCAAATTACACCTTTCTTGGCCGCTACTTCGAAGCACATCTGTCCTGCGTGCTGCACAACAACATTGAATATTTAGTATTTACTGCTGTTTACACTTAGCTAGATTAATGCGATGGTGTTGTGTTTAGTATGTTGCTTTGGTTTTTTTTGCTTGTTTTCTATTTTTCTCTCAACAGGTGATCCAGGAGATTTTTATTTTTTTTTCTCCCCCCCTTTCTCACTGTCCCTCTCCCCTTCTGTTTTTCCTTTCCTTCCTCTTTCTTTCTCCCTTTCCTATCCCTCACTCATGTCTGTCCCGTCTGTAACATCTGAAAATAAAATATAATAAATAATAAAAACAAAGATCGACCAAATGGACCAATACGGCAATGCCACGATGATCCATTTGGCAAAGTAAATCCATTGGGTATCCTTGTTGGTCTTCAGACAACAATTCTGATGGCTAAAGAACCAAATGGGACAGGCAAAAAAAAAATAATAATAATAATAACCCCGTCACGGCGAAACATGACACCGTGAAGCACAATCTAACTGGAGAACCGGGGACCCTCTCCGCGAACGGGTTTTTCTTCCTAATTTAATGCTTTCTTTTAATGACATCGTTAACATTTCTCAACAAAAACACATGAAAGTATCACTGATAATTCAACAGTAAAAGCTTGGAGTCATTTTTGACCAGGACATGTCCTTCAACGCACATATTAAACAAATATGTAAGACTGCTTTCTTCCATTTGCGCAACATCTCTAAAATTAGAAATATCCTGTCTCAGAGTGATGCTGAAAAACTAGTTCATGCATTTATTACTTCCAGGCTGGACTACTGCAATTCATTATTATCAGGATGTCCAAAAAACTCACTGAAAAGCCTCCAGCTAATCCAAAATGCTGCAGCAAGAGTCCTGACAGGGACTAGAAAGAGAGAGCAGATTTCTCCTGTTTTGGCTTCCCTTCATTGGCTTCCTGTTAAGTCCAGAATTGAATTCAAAATCCTGCTCCTCACATACAAGGTCTTAAATAATCAGGCCCCATCTTATCTTAATGACCTTGTAGTACCATATCACCCTATTAGAGCACTTTGCTCTCGCTCTGCAGGCCTACTTGTTGTTCCTGGAGTATTTAAAAGTAGAATGGGAGGGAGAGCCTTCAGTTTTCAGGCCCCACTTCTGTGGAACCAGCTTCCAGTTTGGATTCGGGAGACAGACACTATCTCTACTTTTAAGATTAGGCTTAAAACTTTCCTTTTTGCTAAAGCATATAGTTAGGGCTGGACCAGGTGACCCTGAATCCTCCCTTAGTTATGCTGCAATAGACGTAGGCTGCCGGGGGATTCCCATGATGCATTGAGTTTTTCCTTTCCAGTCACCTTTCTCACTCACTATGTATTAACAGACCTCTCTGCATTGAATCATATCTGTTATTAACCTCTGTCTCTCTTCCACAGCATGTCTTTATCCTGTCTTCCTTCTCTCACCCCAACCGGTCGCAGCAGATGGCCGCCCCTCCCTGAGCCTGGTTCTGCCGGAGGTTTCTTCCTGTTAAAAGGGAGTTTTTCCTTCCCACTGTCGCTTGCTCATAGGGGGTCATATGATTGTTGGGTTTTTCTCTGTATCTATGAAGCGCCTTGAGGCGACTTTTGTTGTGATTTGGCGCTATATAAATCAAATTGAATTGAATTGAATTAAAATCGCTTCATGTTTTGGCCACCACACAGTGTTTTCCAAACTGATTCACGATCTGAAAGTGTGCAGATCTAACGTACATAATCCTTTGTTAGGTTTATTATTTTCATTTCACACGTAAAACATTTATAGATTCATTCACCACTCCTGTTAGTTTGAGCTTCAGGCTGCTGACGAACTCCTTCAAGATATGGAGGTAACATTTTTAGTGGAATCAGTTGTTAAAGAGGGAACACGCTTGTCTAATATTTTGTACGGAGTAAACGTTATATTATTTTAAATTTTTTTTTAAAGTTTATGTCACATTAAGTTGGTTAACTTAAGCTGTTTGATAATCTTTGCTTTAATCATAGACTGTATTTTAGGCGTTCCCTTTTTTCCTTGTTAATTGCGTAGAATGATGCAGAGTGAACCTCAGCCAAGACCAGTGCGCTGGAAAAAACGTGACAGACAGGGAGCTTTTATTCCTCAAAGATCATCAACCACTCGAAGTACTAGTTGCATGCCACGTGCTCAGTGTTCACACAACCATTGATTTTATCTCACAACTTGTTTTCACCAAAGAATTTCAGTAAGTAAATATTCTTCAATTTTTTTCCCCCTCCAGTGTCCAGAGAGCAGCATCAATGTCCACGTGAAGAACCTAGTTATGTTGCCAGTGTCAACCCAACAAAAGGTACTTTACCTTCTTGTATTTATTGTGATTTCTGTTTACTTTTATATTTGTTGTTATAGTTGAGTTATGCAGGGCTTTTGTGCAGTCCTAAGAAACATACTGCCTAGAGTGTTTTTCACTTTGTGGAAGAGTTTCTTCCTTTCTTTCTTTTTTTTCTGTTAGTGTATGGTGCTTCATCAGGAGCTCCTTCAGTTGTTGGAGGATGGAGAAGAGGATGCAGCCATGACTTGTGAGACGTCGTCTGAGTCAGCTGCTACTCACTGGGCGATCAGAAATATGGTGTCCTTGCAAAAGTGGAAAGAGGCCAGGCCTTGTCTTATAGACAATATGTTAGCTACTCTGGATCCACAGTCACACCGTGTGTGTCAGTGTGGCAAACAAGTAGTTGTGAGGTGTCTGGACTGCCTGCCTCTTCCATTCCTTTGTGCTGACTGTGATATTGCAGTTCACACACGCTTTGTCCTGCACAACAGAGAGGCAGTAACAGGAGGGTTTTTGCAGCCTTCATCAGAGTTTCACAAGCCAATAGGTACGGTTTTTAAGTCTTATGCATTTCTTGCTTTGTATGAGTATGAGTGGGTGCTGTTATTGTATATTTATTGGAGTGGAGTGGAGTGCTGTAAAGTTTGAGGTGGACAGGATGTGCAAGGAGCCATGCTTTAGCTGCCCTGCCTGCACTCCAGACATGCTTGCCGTCTCAGTTGATGGAAACCGCAAGCTTTATCGCTTTCAGTCAAATGCAAGGTACGTTATGCATTGTGTACATAAGTCAAATATGGATTTGTAGAAAAATGTATTTTAATGTTTCTTTTCAAACAACTGTCACTGTGTTCGTTCAGCACTTCAGAGCAGGGGGACTTTGAAGGTGTCTTCATTGAAAAAGATGAGGAAGTTGCTGAGTTTGTGAAATACATCCAGAGACACACAAATCATGTAAGATACACATATATATATATATATTAGTGCTGTTAGCGTTAATCTTGTTAAAATGACGTTAATGCCATAACCATATACACATACACGTATCCAGTGATGCCCTCATGCAGACCGATATTTGGCCCTGGCAGAGCACAAGTGAACGTAAGCTCTTGATATATAAATATCCTTTTTAAACAAACTCCCAGTATCTGAGCAGTAGTTGAATGTTTTGTTCTTGAATCATAATATGCTACTATGTTTTCCCATCTGATGTTGTTAAACTGTAGCTGCTGCTGACCTCCGGACAAAGAGAAAAGTCTTTGAGAAGGTGATGGCTGTGAGGCGCCTGAGAGAGGAGGAGATGATCCTTTGCAGGGAGATGCGGCATCACTGGACAGTGTTGCGAATGCCATCTGTGGTGTTGGGAACAATCTCCTCAGACTGTAAGCACTTTATTTATTTATTAATTTTTTGATGAATCGATTGAAAATAAGAGCAGATGCTAAAGTCTTACTGGATCTTTTACCTATATCTAGATTGCTAGCTAACACTGCCTTCTCCCTTTTAAAAAAATGTTTAATTACAGCATCCTAATTCCTTGTGTTTATGAGGTGAGGTTTTTTTTTTGTTTGTTTGTTTGTTTTTTAACTTTTCTCATATTTATTTGTTTTGTTCTTTTTACAGCCTCCTTTGTTGGCATGTCGGAGGATGCACAGAAGGGACTCTGTAGCCTGGTTTTAGAAAACAAAGTGAACTGAAAGCTGAAATGCTCAAAGTAAAGGACGTGTACAAGAGAATCCTCAGCCACCAACCACTCCTGGAAATGGACTCGGAGGAGGACATTCCAGACGATGCCACTGAGAGTGATTTGAGCACTTCTGCTGAAGACTGATTGTGTCATCATTGATGTTATGTTTGGTAAAATAAAAAGTTAATCACATCTCTGTTTAATGTGATTTTTCAACAGACATTTTACATTTTGAGAAGAAAAATGGAATTTCCTTGGTGCAGTTGTTTACCCTGAATCATTATTTCCCATCTAATTTAATGACTAGTGTACATGTTCAGATACGATAACATAATTTAATTTATGGGATGCTTTCTGGGCTGCTCAAATGATCACAAAATTTAAAAGCACCAGGCAGCACACTCACAAGTACATTTTTTGTTCAGTGTTTTGTCGAAGAAATCAACAAGTACAATTGAGATGTTTGCTGTAGTGGTGTGTTTGTTAAGAAGCATGCCAGCACACCGGTGAAGTGACAGTCCCAGAATGCACCCGAGCCAGTGACTCGCCCCAGAGCAAATGAAATTGCTTATCTAGAAAGACAACCGTCATCAAAGAAGAAGTAAAAGAGTAGGAAACAAATGGTAAGGGAAGGTACTGTGGGGTAGGAAAGAAAGGCCAGAGCTGTGCAAAATGACCTCCAGCAGGCTACAAATGTGCACGTCTGCTCAAACGGTCAGAAACCGACTCCATGAGGGTGGTATGAGGGCCCGACGTCCACAGGTGGGGTTGTGCTTACAGCCCAACACCGTGCCGGATGTTTGGCATTTGCCAGACAACACAAAGATTGGCAACTTTGCCACTGGCGCCCTGTGCTCCTCACAGATGAAAGCAGGTTCACACTGAGCACTTGTGACAGAGTCTGGGGACGCCGTGGAGAACCTTCTGCTGCCTGCAACATCCTCCAGCATGAGTTTGGCAGTGGGTCAGTTTTGGTGTGGGGTGGCATTTCTTTGGGGAGCTGCACAGCCCTCCATGTGTTCGGCAGAGGTAGCCTGACTGCCATTAGGTACTGAGATGAGATCCTCAGACCCCTTGTGAGACCATATGCTGGTGCGGTTGGCCCCGGGTTCCTCCTAATGCAAGACAATCCTAGACCTCATGTGGCTGGAGTGTGTCAGCAGTTCCTGCAAGATGAAGGCAATGATGCTGTGGACTGGCCCGCCCATTCCCCAGACCTGAATCCAATTGAGGACATCTGGGACATCATGTCTCGCTCCATCCACCAACTGCACCACAAAATGTCCAGGAGTGGGCAGATGCTTTAGTCCTGGAGTCTGGGAGGAGATCCATCAGGAGAGCATCTGCCACTTCATCAGGAGCATGTCCAGGTGTTGTAGGGAGGTCATACAGGCATGTGGAGGCCACACAGACTAGTGAGCCTCATTTTGACATGTTTTAAGAACATTACATAAAACCAAATTAATGATTCTGTATTGCATTGATCAAGGAACCAACCCAATAGGAGCTAAAGGAATCCTCTTGACATTACTTCACTCAGTAAGTTTATACTATGTTTAATGTGCATTTTCTTCATCAGTTTTGAACATAACATGTTAGCGCTCCCTGGTCCTTTTTGGAGACAGATCCTGAGACAGCAGGCAGCTATGGAGAACTCGTGTCAGCTGTGGTAATTAAGGAATACTTTGATTTAATATTGATTTCATGACAACTATCCTCAGGCACATATTCCTGGATATATATGATGACATAAGTAAAGTCCCATTTTACAATCATTGCCTTCTTTGATCTGACTTATTGCCTCAGACTTTGGCCCTGTGTCCCCAAAAGTATAGAAAATCCATGACACTGAGTAAGAGGCCTTTATCATGTTATAAGTGAGAGAGTTTGGTGTAACAGTGGTTGAACATGCCAAATCAATCCACAACATACTGCCATTCCCCAGCTGTAACCTGCATATGCATCAAACCAAAATCCAGTATCATAGACATAAAGATGAGGTTAAAGGGGTTGTATCATTTTGCCAGATAGCTTCATCCCAAAAAAGATAAACATTCTTCAAAAACAAAAGTTTGTGAATATTTGCTGTATTGCCAGGCCTAAACCAACCTGTTAAACTTATCAAATTATTGTCATAGATACGAACCTATTGATTGAAACAGAATAATCCATTGAAGCCTCCATCATCATCCACGATCACTGTTACTGTTCAGATTATTTCATCTCTGTTTTCCTCTAGAATGTTTTGAAAATCAGCATTTGATCAACAGACTTTTTAAAAGTTTATTTTGATCCTATTGTTTACGTGTGTAATTGCATTTTTATTGAAATTATGACAGGAAAACCCTTAATCAAATTGTATCTTTGATATCTAATAATAATATTAACAATAATGTTACATATGTAATATGTACACAATAATAATGTGCAAACAAACAAGAAAAATAGCAAAAAATGTCAATTTTTTCTAATACCCTGTATATAAAAACCACATATGACCACAACTCCAAATGTGCAATTGTCACTGCATCTAAACATGACATATTACAAAAAGGTAGAAACATATAATATACAATATGTTCTGAAGCTGGTACTGGTGCAGTTAACTTTGCTTTAGGCTCCCATACACAGTAGGTGTTACTTACCTTACGTGCAGTGCAGTATTACTTTACCTTGTAATATGTTATAATAAGCAAGTCACTTCTATATTTATGAGGATGTAGACAATAATGTTGGCTGATATGTAAAACTATGAGATGTCGAGTGCAGGGAAGATATTATTGATGGATCAGATTCATGAATGTGTTAGGTACTTAAGCCACAATTAGAGAGTGAAACAGAGACTGACACTGGTTGAAATGTATAGTAAATATTTTATTTTGAACTTTTATGCTGAACTACAAGCTGTGAACTGTGCGATCTCTGCGACCTGTGGTGCCTGGTTTACTGTGTGTAAAACTGTGCAGGTTCCCATGTGTCATCCCACACTTTGCCACTGTCAGGAGAAAAACATAACAAAGAACAACCACACACAAAATAGGACAATTTAGGTTGTGACATATGACAATTTTTTAGGATGAAATATCTTCTATATTCATGTCATGCTTTATACACCTTCATTGTAATATAAATTAATCAAATCAAGTCAGACAGTAATAATATATGTAGTAGATGTCAAGCAGGACCACAGCAGCAGCCACGATCCATCGGAACCTGCTGGATGAGAGAGCACAGAAACTCCAGGGAAGAAGTTTAGTTAGTAACATGCATGAACTGCATTACTGAGACATGTATGTTTACAGATGGTGAGGGAGAGGGGGAGAGTTTTCAGTAAAACGAGACGCGACTGCATCTTCAACCAATACTGAGCCTGCATAACCCTGAAAGAGACAGACAGAGAGAGGGGGGGGGGGACACTAACCCCCAGCAGTCTGGTCCCATTACAGCATAACTAAGGGCTGAGCTGAACCAGCCCTAACTATAAGCTCTATAAAGAAGTAAAGTCTTATGCCTACTCTTAAAAGTGTTGACCATGTCCACCTCCAAATCTCATAATGGACTTTGGAGGTGGACAGCTATCAAGCTCCTCACAGAAGAGGAGCTCGATAGCTAAAAGCTCTCAATTTACTTTAGTCCAAATACATGAATTCAAATTGAGGTGATAACTATTTATCAACAATATGAATGTCTGTTCCTGTCCAACAAAGTTGTTACTACATACCATGATGAGCAAGGCTTCCACTTGACTTTAACTTCTTCTTTTTCCTGAAAAACATGATATAAACAAACAATTAATTAAGAAAGACATGCAAGTTGCATACAAAAAGGAGCTTATAAACATTTGTGTACTATTGAATGGCTCAATAAAAACATAAGAACCACTACAATGCGTGTACTGCCAGCATCGAGTGCATGTTAGCAAAGCAACACTGCTTACATTGTGGCTCACAAGCAAAACTAACTGAAGCAGATGTTACTGAATGGGAAGGAGCACCTCCACATCAATCACTCCTTCTGAGCATGATGTCAGGAGGACTTTAAAGAACGTAAACATCAGGAAGGCAGCACGACTAGGTCGTATCAGGTGGTCTGTTCTTATTTAATGTCCTATTTGGAGTGAAATCCTGACTCAGTGGCTGAATTAGTGTAGATTCATCAAATACAAAAGCTTATGGATATTCAGTCAGGCACAGTTCAAATCCAGGAAGTCCAAAGACGCAAACAAATCTGCACAACAGCAGGCTAAATTACTTACATTTACAACTCTCCTGTCTACTATCTCTTCATATTTGAAAATCTTCTGTGTACGGTGTTTTCGGCATTCTGAAAAATAACAAATGAAATATTTACATGAGTTCTGTAAAACTGGAAAAAAATGCAAAAATTAAGAAAAAGAAATCTTAACGAACATGTCATGTGTTTCGTACATTTACAATACCATAACGTCTAACCTTTCCTTGTCCTTTTTTTGTTTGGGACATCCGAGGTGTACACAGTAGAAATTGAGGGAGATGCAGGATGTGGAGATGAAGAGGAGGATGCAGGAGGAAGCAGAGATGAAGAGGAGGATGCAGGAGGAAGCAGAGACAGAGAGGAATATGCAGGAGGAAGCAGAGATGAAGAGGAGGATGCAGGAGGAAGCAGAGATGAAGAGGAGGATGCAGGAGGAAGCAGAGACAGAGAGGTTTTTCTCCCTAATTTAATGCTTTCTTTTAATGACATCGTTAACATTTCTCAACAAAAACACATGAAAGTATCACTGATAATTCAACAATAAAAGCTTGGAGTCATTTGGCGCGGCTGCCCCTCTGTTGGTCTTCCATGGTCTCTTGTGTTCTGGGGGCCTCTGGATGTCTGGAGTTTTGATCTCCTCCATACCCGCTTCACACCCTGGAGGACGGGGCTGTGGCCCCCCCACACTCCCTAGCAGATCGTTACATGGAGAAACCTTTGGAATACAAGCGCGCTGATCCACACAGGTATGCACACGGGTGTTCACTGCTCGTAGACCCAAATTACACCTTTCTTGGCCGCTACTTCGAAGCACATCTGTCCTGCGTGCTGCACAACAACATTGAATATTTAGTATTTACTGCTGTTTACACTTAGCTAGATTAATGCGATGGTGTTGTGTTTAGTATGTTGCTTTGGTTTTTTTTGCTTGTTTTCTATTTTTCTCTCAACAGGTGATCCAGGAGATTTTTATTTTTTTTTCTCCCCCCCTTTCTCACTGTCCCTCTCCCCTTCTGTTTTTCCTTTCCTTCCTCTTTCTTTCTCCCTTTCCTATCCCTCACTCATGTCTGTCCCGTCTGTAACATCTGAAAATAAAATATAATAAATAATAAAAACAAAGATCGACCAAATGGACCAATACGGCAATGCCACGATGATCCATTTGGCAAAGTAAATCCATTGGGTATCCTTGTTGGTCTTCAGACAACAATTCTGATGGGTAAAGAACCAAATGGGACAGGCAAAAAAAAAAAATAATAATAATAACCCCGTCACGGCGAAACATGACACCGTGAAGCACAATCTAACTGGAGAACCGGGGACCCTCTCCGCGAACGGGTTTTTCTTCCTAATTTAATGCTTTCTTTTAATGACATCGTTAACATTTCTCAACAAAAACACATGAAAGTATCACTGATAATTCAACAGTAAAAGCTTGGAGTCATTTTTGACCAGGACATGTCCTTCAACGCACATATTAAACAAATATGTAAGACTGCTTTCTTCCATTTGCGCAACATCTCTAAAATTAGAAATATCCTGTCTCAGAGTGATGCTGAAAAACTAGTTCATGCATTTATTACTTCCAGGCTGGACTACTGCAATTCATTATTATCAGGATGTCCAAAAAACTCACTGAAAAGCCTCCAGCTAATCCAAAATGCTGCAGCAAGAGTCCTGACAGGGACTAGAAAGAGAGAGCAGATTTCTCCTGTTTTGGCTTCCCTTCATTGGCTTCCTGTTAAGTCCAGAATTGAATTCAAAATCCTGCTCCTCACATACAAGGTCTTAAATAATCAGGCCCCATCTTATCTTAATGACCTTGTAGTACCATATCACCCTATTAGAGCACTTTGCTCTCGCTCTGCAGGCCTACTTGTTGTTCCTGGAGTATTTAAAAGTAGAATGGGAGGGAGAGCCTTCAGTTTTCAGGCCCCACTTCTGTGGAACCAGCTTCCAGTTTGGATTCGGGAGACAGACACTATCTCTACTTTTAAGATTAGGCTTAAAACTTTCCTTTTTGCTAAAGCATATAGTTAGGGCTGGACCAGGTGACCCTGAATCCTCCCTTAGTTATGCTGCAATAGACGTAGGCTGCCGGGGGATTCCCATGATGCATTGAGTTTTTCCTTTCCAGTCACCTTTCTCACTCACTATGTATTAACAGACCTCTCTGCATTGAATCATATCTGTTATTAACCTCTGTCTCTCTTCCACAGCATGTCTTTATCCTGTCTTCCTTCTCTCACCCCAACCGGTCGCAGCAGATGGCCGCCCCTCCCTGAGCCTGGTTCTGCCGGAGGTTTCTTCCTGTTAAAAGGGAGTTTTTCCTTCCCACTGTCGCTTGCTCATAGGGGGTCATATGATTGTTGGGTTTTTCTCTGTATCTATGAAGCGCCTTGAGGCGACTTTTGTTGTGATTTGGCGCTATATAAATCAAATTGAATTGAATTGAATTAAAATCGCTTCATGTTTTGGCCACCACACAGTGTTTTCCAAACTGATTCACGATCTGAAAGTGTGCAGATCTAACGTACATAATCCTTTGTTAGGTTTATTATTTTCATTTCACACGTAAAACATTTATAGATTCTGAAGGAAATTGCCTTCCCGGGTTTCCTCCGTGGCGTGAGCGATAAGCAGAGTTCTGTCCTTTCCTTCTAAGATTCCTAATTATTTAAAGTAACACTCAGGTATGCCATTCAGCGTGTTAGTACGAGCTCGGGAGCAGCTTGGGAGAACAAGAAAACAGAGACTGCTTTAGGTTGCCTTCCCAATCGACTCAAAGGTTTATTTGATACACAGCAGTTTATATAGAGGAAAAAAGGTTCGTGTGTCAGCTTTCCCAGTTCAAACCGGTACAGACTAAATAAGGAAACGTCTTCCTGCCTTGTGAGCAAAGAAGTATCCTGTGTGTAGTTTATCAGCTCAGCTACAATTTATGATCATCCCAGCAAAATACACTCCTAGACATAAAATACAGAGTTCTTTCATTAGTGAATTCTGAAACAAACCACCTAGCCTTTAACGAGCCTTTTCCAGGAGATAAAGAAAAAGGGAGGATGGGAGTAAGGAAGTGGTCTCATCTCTGTGGTGTTTTCGACCTTGGGGTACCAGCTTGTGAGTCCTACACATTAATTCTTGGGTCACAGAGAAAGAGAAAAACAACTAGTAGATCGGCCTTATTGAGTAACAGTTTTCCTGTATAAAACAATATCCTGTAAATGCTTACCGTGGTATCAAAATACCTAACAGTTCCCCTCTTTTATTATTTTTTAAAAATAATAACTCAAATAGAAAGGAAAAATCACAAATGTAATAACATAATATAAAAAGCAAATCATAAAATGTAATAGTTCACAACCTAATGTTCAATATACACATCAGGAACATCATTGGTAACATCTGGCACATCCTCAGGATCAATTTGTGCCAATTGCAAATACATTGAAGTAGCTGTACTAGTAGCTATACGGGTTATCATTGAACGTACACAGGGTACCACACAACAGACAATAATCATCAAAAACATGCTGCAACGGTTACAAAGGCTACAATTAGTTCCTTCCATCTTCCAAACGTGTCCTGTAGCCACTTATGTAGCCACTGACCGTGACCTGTATTGGCAATTAGTTCTATCTGCAATGCTTCAAGTTTATTCATAGCTTGTGTGAATGAACCGTTAGGAGCGGTATTATTGGGAATGAAAGTACAGCATACATCAACGGTTACTAGACCACAGGTACCGGTCCAATTAACAGGTAAAGCTAATCTAAGGGTATTATTGCACATCCAATAAGCATGTGGGATTGGTCTGGTCAGGCGCGTGACCATGTGTGATTTAACTAACTCCCCCCAGTCAGTATCATTTAAGACACCCTCTGGGGGAACAATGATCGATTCTCCGCTCAAACTTGAACTGTGTGTGTGTTCCTCCAGATATGATAAAACTTCAGCCATAGAGACAGCTAGCCATGTCTCATTACAGCGTGCACCTGGGGAGTCAGAGAAGAATGTATAGTTATCCTTTGTATAATCTATGTGTGTGTCTGGGCCAGTTAACTTTAGTCTGCGCAGACATATCATACTAGTATTAAAATGGAGAGGGATCTGTCCTAAGGGCAGTGAGGGCTTTAACCTATTCTTAGGGCGTTTCATTGGGGCGCAGGTCCCTGCGGTGTCATCAGATAACTTCAATAATTCGCCTAATGGAGTCTCAGGGTTAGTTGGTGTGTGTGTGTGTCTAAGTAAGCAGTCGAGAGGGCTCAGAGTCAACTGTAAAGCGTCTTTAAAGAGAGCATTATTTCCGCTGATTTTCTCTAGTCCCTCAGTGAGGGGGAAACCGGATATGGGGTATCCTACTATTACCTGTTCTGGATTAGCCTTTGAACAGACATAACAGTTACTGTTTCCTAAATCACGAGCGGCTGTTCTGGCATTTTCATACCAGGCGTTAGCTCCTGTTCTAGAGGGTGCATAAAATGGTTTATTAGTGGCGTCTATGTTGCTGTTTACTGATTTTAGGGAGCGTGAGGAGTGCATTAAGTAGGTGTCTTGCAAAATGGAGCATGAGGTATAGTCAGCAAAATATGACCTGCAGAAATGTGAACATGGTTGCAGTTTACAATACAAAATAGCAAAGAGAAATCCTAAGGTTACTGCGATAGATGTGATAAATTACCTAAATATATAAGACAATATATAAGAAAAACAGTTCTTCAGTTGTCTCCTGGCCTGGTCCCAGGTTCGAGAGACACAGAATAAGCGTCGTATGATGACAATGGGCATTTCATTTTCTCCATTATCAGGATGAAATGAGTCTGGCTTTATCAGGTTAGACATCATGTGGTACTTTTGGCTTTCTGTTCCTGCTGGATGTTTGAGTACCTTGTTGTTGTTCTTTCAGGCGTTGTGTGTTAATCAGTGATTGCGTGTGTGCACTGGATCCGGGCGCTGGCTCGCCTGAGATGTCATCTACCCGTGTGTTTATTTGCTCTAGTTCCGGGCGCTGGCTCGCCGGAGATGTCGTCTGCTTGATCCGACGCCTGAGATGGTCCGATTGGGCTGGTCTTAACCCTGCTGGCATGAATCCACTGAGGTTGTCCGTCTGTGAGGATGCTGGTTCTTCGTCACTGCCAGTACAGTCTGGGGGCTGGAACACGCGCGGCCTCCCAGAGAGTCCTTGGGTTTAGTGACTTCTCCAACATGCATCTCCTTGTCTCCACTGGTGGAACTGTGGAGGGGAAAGGCTGAGAGAGACAAACTTTCTGATAGTTATTATTCAGTTTTTCTACCAGGTTGTGAACATCAGTGGACAATGCAATATACATCACCTTCTACTAGCGGTGCCCCTCTGGAAGCTGACCATGGTGTTGGAAATAGTCTTATTTCAAATGGAGATAATTTGGTTACTGCAGATTGAGTCATTCCAATCTCACAGAGGACTTGAGGAAGTAATTTGACCCAGGTCATTAAAGTTTTAGCACACTTTTGAATTACTTCTAATGTGAATGAAGATCCTCTATCACTGTTAATCTGGTGAGGTATTCCGAATCTGGGTATTATTTCATTGCTCAACTTTTGACAGACTACTTCTGCAGTTTCTTTTGAGGTTGGATAAGCTTCTACTCATTTACTAAATTGATCCACTATTACCAGTAAGTACTTGATGCTTCCTTGTGCTGGCATATGTGTAAAATCAATTTGTAATGTATGAAATGGAAAATCTGGTTGTGGTAAATGCTGATGTTTCGCTTTTGAGCTACCTACATTAGTTCGCGCACATGTTAGACAGGTTGCTAATATGCTTTTTACTGCATGTGATGTTTTCTCAATTACAAATCTTGATTTTATTGCCCCTATTACCCCTCTTTGTCCGACATGACTCACACAGTGAAAATGTCGGACAAGGACTGGCAGTAGGGAAGATGGGAGGGCAATCAAACCCTTAAGATTTTGTATAAGCCATCTCTGTCATCTAAGGTACAGCCATTATTCTCCCAATAGGTGTAATCACATGCAGAGGCTTGCTCTTGTATGAATTTTAAATCAACATTTGTGTCTAAATAGTCTGGGAGTGTAACAAGTGGCAGCTGTATGGGCACAGATAATACTTCCTGCGGAGGTGGGAGCTGTGATGCAGCTGCAGCCTTGGCTGTCACGTCTGCTAAGGCATTACCTGTTGCTTCGTCTGTGTCAGCTGTACTGTGTCCCTTCGTTTTTACAACTGCAACGGCCGATGGCAGCTGTATAGCCTGAAAAAGTCTTTGAACAAAATCAGAATTTAGCAATTTATTTTCCATCAGCAGATCTAAATCCTCTTTGTCTCCACAATGTGCCAAAGTCATGCACAACGCCAAATGCATAGCGGCTGTCTGTGTAAATCGTCACATGCTTATCCAAATGTAGCTCACAGGCGCGTATTAAAGCCATGAGCTCTGCTTTTTGTGCTGAGTGAAATGGTAATGAGTGAGCCTCTAGTATGATGTCAGGCAATGTCACCACTGAATAGCCACAAAGAAATGAGTTGTCACTCGGCCTTGAACAGGACCCGTCCACATAAACCGTGGCTGAGTCTGGGATAGGTGTTTGCTCTAAATCTGGACGTGGTGCTGTGGATTCCTGTATACGTGTCATGCAGTCACGAACGTCAAGCCTGTCTGAGCCATCCTGTCGGTCAGAAGAACACAGAATAGTATCAATAAATGTCATGGCGAATCAGGTGTGCTGCTCGCTTTTATAGTGAGATTTGCATATGTTGTGTAGTTATGTTTGCTAGAATGGTCGTGACCTGGTGATTGGTGTGTAGAATAGTGTCATGTGAGAGTGTGAGCTTCTCGCAGTCCCTTATCATGATAGAGCAAGCTGCTACTGCCCTCAGGCAGGCCGGCATTCCTGAACAATTCAGGCAGCACCTTTGAGTGGCGGAGGTCAGCACTCCCTGTAATGCATTGAAAGAGGCAGTCATTTCTGTGGATCACAGTATTCGAGGAGGCTTCTCTTTTTTTACAACAGTCACGCAGAATGTGGTCATGAAAAGAACAGTCTGGTATCCACTGTCTGCAATAGTTCACCATGCCCAGGAAGGACAACATTTCCTTCTGTGTAGTGGGACGAGGGACGGAGGTCACAGCTTTGACCCTGTCTGCAGTCATGGAACGTTTTCCGTGAGACAGTGTGAATCCCAAATATTGAACAGAAGTCTGACAGTACTGCATTTTCTTTGCAGATGCTTTGTGGCCAGTCTTTTGGAGGTGCTGGAGAAGCATGTGTGTAGCAGTTTGACATAGTTTTTCACTTTCAGCACAGAGGAGGAGGTCATCCACATGTGGATCAGGGTGCAGCCCTGGAGGAGTGCAGCACCACTGAGAAAGCAGCAGAGCCGTCTATCATGCCTTGGGGCAAACGAGTCCAAGTGTACTGCTTATTTCTATGTGTGAATGCAAATAACGGCTGTGTGTCTTACTGAGAAAAAGGAGCGGAGCATAAATCCACCACGGGAAAATGTGTATGCAATGCATGTCAATATGCTGTGAACATCTGAAACGAGAGGTGGCAGAGGAATGTTGACTGCATTAATTTGCCTTAAGTCTTGTATGAAACGCCATACGCCAGGTTTGTTAGGCTTTGGCACAGGATTGACAGGAGTGTGGGCTTTATTGCTCCTGTAGTCAATAAATCTCCTATCATGACATCTAGGGCTGCGGCTTTTTCGGCAGAAATGGGATGTTGCTTGACATATACTGGCTCGTTGTGTTTTAATAGGTGTACGTGATAAAGTGTACAGTCAATAAATCCTATATCATTCTCACTTCTTGACCACAATGTCATATTCTGGTATTCAGCTGGCAACATAAGTGCAGAAATAGTACAGTGGATAGGATAGGTTAGATCTATGTGACGACATGGTGTAGTTATATCATAACCTATGTCTGAGTTATGTGACAAAATCACTGTTTGACCTTCACTTGTGTGAGCAGTTATCATGTTGTTGAACAGTGTGAGAGAAACAAAAGTGTGGCTCCCAGTCATGGGATTACCTGTTAGTGGCGTCTGTACACGTTTTTTTTTGGCACAGTGTGTGACATAGAGTACCGGACAAAAGGATGTTGAGTTCATTCTCTGCTGAGGGTCCAGCTGACACAGAGGATGTTCCTTCTCCATCATGTCGGTACATAGGGCAGAGAAAACATAAGCTGTTATCAGTGTCAGCAAACATTTCACCCTTTGTGTTAAATTAAATACACAAATTCATTTTTGCTTTGGGTGTCTGCGGCTGCTGGAAAACTGAGCTAAATTTGCACCTCTAGCTTGTCCAACAGTGCATAAAGCGTTTTATGAATACTAGGATAGATTCATCAGGCTTCTGTTTACACATAGTTACTGCATTTAAGTCAATTTTGTCTCTGGACATTGTTAGCAGGAATTTCTTTAGATTCTTAAAGAAATCGGCGACTTTGTCATTATTTACCCTCCTTTTGTCCATAGCGGTAACATTTGATGCATCACGTCGCGGCATTCTATCATATATTTTCTACAGGACTTTTTAAGCAGACTACTTTTCTTATCACAAATGATATTCAACATTTCTACTGACCTGTTTTCTGGCGATAATCGTTCGGGATAAGGCTCCGGAAATAAATTAGAATGCATTGAACTTCTTAAGTTGTAAACAAAGTCAGTCACATAAGCACTCCCGCATGTTCTGGATACGTGATCATGGACGTCTTCACCGATTCGCGGACGTAGGTTACACGTAACCGGAAATGGGAGTTATACTGAGCCGTTATTTGAGACTTTATTTTGTATTTTATTAATTTTTGGTTTTACAGGTACTTTAGATTTTTTATCGGACCTGTCTGTGGTCTTTGAATTATTCTGACCCATGTTCAGTGATTTCCAGAGGGGTTTACACGCTAGGAGGATTTATGTTAGTATTTTCGCTGCGGCACAGCTGAGGTCACTTTAAATTTATTGCTAGCAATTTTTTGTTTGTGTGAGCAACTCTCACTTAGCGAGCAACTTCTCGCTTAACGAGCAACTTCTCGTAAAACAACAGGCAACTTCCTGTGTCTTTCTGCTTTTAATTTACTGCTTTTAACCCTTGTATGGTAATCGGGTCTGTGAGACCCGTTTTCAGTTTTCTTTCGTTTTTTTTTGTTTTTGTTTTTTTTTAACAAAATTAAATTTAATTATTTACTAGCTTTCTGTGAGTGAGCAACTTCTCACTTCTTAACGTACGTTTCAAGATAACAGGCAACTCCCTGTGTCACTCTTTGGTGAGCAACTTCTCACTTAACGAGAAGTATTTAAGACAACAGGCAACTTTCTGTGTCACTTTTCTAAGTGAGCAACTTCTCACTTTTTAACGTACGTTTAATTAAACAATTAATTATTATTATTTTTTTAAACAAAATTAAAATATTCAAGACAACAGGCAACTTCCTGTGTCCACCAACACCACACAAGGGTTAATTTACTTTATTCGGGGACTGAGGAAGTCGTCAGTGTATCTCTCTGGATCACTAAGTGAAACTTCGTCAGCATATCCCGTTTCTTTATGGATCAATCACTGAGAGAGGTATAATAGGTCTTTATATAAATATGAAAGACGCATATTTACCTTCTGTCAGGGATCCCACTTCTGACACCAAAATTGAAGGAAATTGCCTTCCCGGGTTTCCTCCGTGGCGTGAGCGATAAGCAGAGTTCTGTCCTTTCCTTCTAAGATTCCTAATTATTTAAAGTAACACTCAGGTATGCCATTCAGCGTGTTAGTACGAGCTCGGGAGCAGCTTGGGAGAACAAGAAAACAGAGACTGCTTTAGGTTGCCTTCCCAATCGACTCAAAGGTTTATTTGATACACAGCAGTTTATATAGAGGAAAAAAGGTTCGTGTGTCAGCTTTCCCAGTTCAAACCGGTACAGACTAAATAAGGAAACGTCTTCCTGCCTTGTGAGCAAAGAAGTATCCTGTGTGTAGTTTATCAGCTCAGCTACAATTTATGATCATCCCAGCAAAATACACTCCTAGACATAAAATACAGAGTTCTTTCATTAGTGAATTCTGAAACAAACCACCTAGCCTTTAACGAGCCTTTTCCAGGAGATAAAGAAAAAGGGAGGATGGGAGTAAGGAAGTGGTCTCATCTCTGTGGTGTTTTCGACCTTGGGGTACCAGCTTGTGAGTCCTACACATTAATTCTTGGGTCACAGAGAAAGAGAAAAACAACTAGTAGATCGGCCTTATTGAGTAACAGTTTTCCTGTATAAAACAATATCCTGTAAATGCTTACCGTGGTATCAAAATACCTAACAGTTCCCCTCTTTTATTATTTTTTAAAAATAATAACTCAAATAGAAAGGAAAAATCACAAATGTAATAACATAATATAAAAAGCAAATCATAAAATGTAATAGTTCACAACCTAATGTTCAATATACACATCAGGAACATCATTGGTAACATCTGGCACATCCTCAGGATCAATTTGTGCCAATTGCAAATACATTGAAGTAGCTGTACTAGTAGCTATACGGGTTATCATTGAACGTACACAGGGTACCACACAACAGACAATAATCATCAAAAACATGCTGCAACGGTTACAAAGGCTACAATTAGTTCCTTCCATCTTCCAAACGTGTCCTGTAGCCACTTATGTAGCCACTGACCGTGACCTGTATTGGCAATTAGTTCTATCTGCAATGCTTCAAGTTTATTCATAGCTTGTGTGAATGAACCGTTAGGAGCGGTATTATTGGGAATGAAAGTACAGCATACATCAACGGTTACTAGACCACAGGTACCGGTCCAATTAACAGGTAAAGCTAATCTAAGGGTATTATTGCACATCCAATAAGCATGTGGGATTGGTCTGGTCAGGCGCGTGACCATGTGTGATTTAACTAACTCCCCCCAGTCAGTATCATTTAAGACACCCTCTGGGGGAACAATGATCGATTCTCCGCTCAAACTTGAACTGTGTGTGTGTTCCTCCAGATATGATAAAACTTCAGCCATAGAGACAGCTAGCCATGTCTCATTACAGCGTGCACCTGGGGAGTCAGAGAAGAATGTATAGTTATCCTTTGTATAATCTATGTGTGTGTCTGGGCCAGTTAACTTTAGTCTGCGCAGACATATCATACTAGTATTAAAATGGAGAGGGATCTGTCCTAAGGGCAGTGAGGGCTTTAACCTATTCTTAGGGCGTTTCATTGGGGCGCAGGTCCCTGCGGTGTCATCAGATAACTTCAATAATTCGCCTAATGGAGTCTCAGGGTTAGTTGGTGTGTGTGTGTGTCTAAGTAAGCAGTCGAGAGGGCTCAGAGTCAACTGTAAAGCGTCTTTAAAGAGAGCATTATTTCCGCTGATTTTCTCTAGTCCCTCAGTGAGGGGGAAACCGGATATGGGGTATCCTACTATTACCTGTTCTGGATTAGCCTTTGAACAGACATAACAGTTACTGTTTCCTAAATCACGAGCGGCTGTTCTGGCATTTTCATACCAGGCGTTAGCTCCTGTTCTAGAGGGTGCATAAAATGGTTTATTAGTGGCGTCTATGTTGCTGTTTACTGATTTTAGGGAGCGTGAGGAGTGCATTAAGTAGGTGTCTTGCAAAATGGAGCATGAGGTATAGTCAGCAAAATATGACCTGCAGAAATGTGAACATGGTTGCAGTTTACAATACAAAATAGCAAAGAGAAATCCTAAGGTTACTGCGATAGATGTGATAAATAACCTAAATATATAAGACAATATATAAGAAAAACAGTTCTTCAGTTGTCTCCTGGCCTGGTCCCAGGTTCGAGAGACACAGAATAAGCGTCGTATGATGACAATGGGCATTTCATTTTCTCCATTATCAGGATGAAATGAGTCTGGCTTTATCAGGTTAGACATCATGTGGTACTTTTGGCTTTCTGTTCCTGCTGGATGTTTGAGTACCTTGTTGTTGTTCTTTCAGGCGTTGTGTGTTAATCAGTGATTGCGTGTGTGCACTGGATCCGGGCGCTGGCTCGCCTGAGATGTCATCTACCCGTGTGTTTATTTGCTCTAGTTCCGGGCGCTGGCTCGCCGGAGATGTCGTCTGCTTGATCCGACGCCTGAGATGGTCCGATTGGGCTGGTCTTAACCCTGCTGGCATGAATCCACTGAGGTTGTCCGTCTGTGAGGATGCTGGTTCTTCGTCACTGCCAGTACAGTCTGGGGGCTGGAACACGCGCGGCCTCCCAGAGAGTCCTTGGGTTTAGTGACTTCTCCAACATGCATCTCCTTGTCTCCACTGGTGGAACTGTGGAGGGGAAAGGCTGAGAGAGACAAACTTTCTGATAGTTATTATTCAGTTTTTCTACCAGGTTGTGAACATCAGTGGACAATGCAATATACATCACCTTCTACTAGCGGTGCCCCTCTGGAAGCTGACCATGGTGTTGGAAATAGTCTTATTTCAAATGGAGATAATTTGGTTACTGCAGATTGAGTCATTCCAATCTCACAGAGGACTTGAGGAAGTAATTTGACCCAGGTCATTAAAGTTTTAGCACACTTTTGAATTACTTCTAATGTGAATGAAGATCCTCTATCACTGTTAATCTGGTGAGGTATTCCGAATCTGGGTATTATTTCATTGCTCAACTTTTGACAGACTACTTCTGCAGTTTCTTTTGAGGTTGGATAAGCTTCTACTCATTTACTAAATTGATCCACTATTACCAGTAAGTACTTGATGCTTCCTTGTGCTGGCATATGTGTAAAATCAATTTGTAATGTATGAAATGGAAAATCTGGTTGTGGTAAATGCTGATGTTTCGCTTTTGAGCTACCTACATTAGTTCGCGCACATGTTAGACAGGTTGCTAATATGCTTTTTACTGCATGTGATGTTTTCTCAATTACAAATCTTGATTTTATTGCCCCTATTACCCCTCTTTGTCCGACATGACTCACACAGTGAAAATGTCGGACAAGGACTGGCAGTAGGGAAGATGGGAGGGCAATCAAACCCTTAAGATTTTGTATAAGCCATCTCTGTCATCTAAGGTACAGCCATTATTCTCCCAATAGGTGTAATCACATGCAGAGGCTTGCTCTTGTATGAATTTTAAATCAACATTTGTGTCTAAATAGTCTGGGAGTGTAACAAGTGGCAGCTGTATGGGCACAGATAATACTTCCTGCGGAGGTGGGAGCTGTGATGCAGCTGCAGCCTTGGCTGTCACGTCTGCTAAGGCATTACCTGTTGCTTCGTCTGTGTCAGCTGTACTGTGTCCCTTCGTTTTTACAACTGCAACGGCCGATGGCAGCTGTATAGCCTGAAAAAGTCTTTGAACAAAATCAGAATTTAGCAATTTATTTTCCATCAGCAGATCTAAATCCTCTTTGTCTCCACAATGTGCCAAAGTCATGCACAACGCCAAATGCATAGCGGCTGTCTGTGTAAATCGTCACATGCTTATCCAAATGTAGCTCACAGGCGCGTATTAAAGCCATGAGCTCTGCTTTTTGTGCTGAGTGAAATGGTAATGAGTGAGCCTCTAGTATGATGTCAGGCAATGTCACCACTGAATAGCCACAAAGAAATGAGTTGTCACTCGGCCTTGAACAGGACCCGTCCACATAAACCGTGGCTGAGTCTGGGATAGGTGTTTGCTCTAAATCTGGACGTGGTGCTGTGGATTCCTGTATACGTGTCATGCAGTCACGAACGTCAAGCCTGTCTGAGCCATCCTGTCGGTCAGAAGAACACAGAATAGTATCAATAAATGTCATGGCGAATCAGGTGTGCTGCTCGCTTTTATAGTGAGATTTGCATATGTTGTGTAGTTATGTTTGCTAGAATGGTCGTGACCTGGTGATTGGTGTGTAGAATAGTGTCATGTGAGAGTGTGAGCTTCTCGCAGTCCCTTATCATGATAGAGCAAGCTGCTACTGCCCTCAGGCAGGCCGGCATTCCTGAACAATTCAGGCAGCACCTTTGAGTGGCGGAGGTCAGCACTCCCTGTAATGCATTGAAAGAGGCAGTCATTTCTGTGGATCACAGTATTCGAGGAGGCTTCTCTTTTTTTACAACAGTCACGCAGAATGTGGTCATGAAAAGAACAGTCTGGTATCCACTGTCTGCAATAGTTCACCATGCCCAGGAAGGACAACATTTCCTTCTGTGTAGTGGGACGAGGGACGGAGGTCACAGCTTTGACCCTGTCTGCAGTCATGGAACGTTTTCCGTGAGACAGTGTGAATCCCAAATATTGAACAGAAGTCTGACAGTACTGCATTTTCTTTGCAGATGCTTTGTGGCCAGTCTTTTGGAGGTGCTGGAGAAGCATGTGTGTAGCAGTTTGACATAGTTTTTCACTTTCAGCACAGAGGAGGAGGTCATCCACATGTGGATCAGGGTGCAGCCCTGGAGGAGTGCAGCACCACTGAGAAAGCAGCAGAGCCGTCTATCATGCCTTGGGGCAAACGAGTCCAAGTGTACTGCTTATTTCTATGTGTGAATGCAAATAACGGCTGTGTGTCTTACTGAGAAAAAGGAGCGGAGCATAAATCCACCACGGGAAAATGTGTATGCAATGCATGTCAATATGCTGTGAACATCTGAAACGAGAGGTGGCAGAGGAATGTTGACTGCATTAATTTGCCTTAAGTCTTGTATGAAACGCCATACGCCAGGTTTGTTAGGCTTTGGCACAGGATTGACAGGAGTGTGGGCTTTATTGCTCCTGTAGTCAATAAATCTCCTATCATGACATCTAGGGCTGCGGCTTTTTCGGCAGAAATGGGATGTTGCTTGACATATACTGGCTCGTTGTGTTTTAATAGGTGTACGTGATAAAGTGTACAGTCAATAAATCCTATATCATTCTCACTTCTTGACCACAATGTCATATTCTGGTATTCAGCTGGCAACATAAGTGCAGAAATAGTACAGTGGATAGGATAGGTTAGATCTATGTGACGACATGGTGTAGTTATATCATAACCTATGTCTGAGTTATGTGACAAAATCACTGTTTGACCTTCACTTGTGTGAGCAGTTATCATGTTGTTGAACAGTGTGAGAGAAACAAAAGTGTGGCTCCCAGTCATGGGATTACCTGTTAGTGGCGTCTGTACACGTTTTTTTTTGGCACAGTGTGTGACATAGAGTACCGGACAAAAGGATGTTGAGTTCATTCTCTGCTGAGGGTCCAGCTGACACAGAGGATGTTCCTTCTCCATCATGTCGGTACATAGGGCAGAGAAAACATAAGCTGTTATCAGTGTCAGCAAACATTTCACCCTTTGTGTTAAATTAAATACACAAATTCATTTTTGCTTTGGGTGTCTGCGGCTGCTGGAAAACTGAGCTAAATTTGCACCTCTAGCTTGTCCAACAGTGCATAAAGCGTTTTATGAATACTAGGATAGATTCATCAGGCTTCTGTTTACACATAGTTACTGCATTTAAGTCAATTTTGTCTCTGGACATTGTTAGCAGGAATTTCTTTAGATTCTTAAAGAAATCGGCGACTTTGTCATTATTTACCCTCCTTTTGTCCATAGCGGTAACATTTGATGCATCACGTCGCGGCATTCTATCATATATTTTCTACAGGACTTTTTAAGCAGACTACTTTTCTTATCACAAATGATATTCAACATTTCTACTGACCTGTTTTCTGGCGATAATCGTTCGGGATAAGGCTCCGGAAATAAATTAGAATGCATTGAACTTCTTAAGTTGTAAACAAAGTCAGTCACATAAGCACTCCCGCATGTTCTGGATACGTGATCATGGACGTCTTCACCGATTCGCGGACGTAGGTTACACGTAACCGGAAATGGGAGTTATACTGAGCCGTTATTTGAGACTTTATTTTGTATTTTATTAATTTTTGGTTTTACAGGTACTTTAGATTTTTTATCGGACCTGTCTGTGGTCTTTGAATTATTCTGACCCATGTTCAGTGATTTCCAGAGGGGTTTACACGCTAGGAGGATTTATGTTAGTATTTTCGCTGCGGCACAGCTGAGGTCACTTTAAATTTATTGCTAGCAATTTTTTGTTTGTGTGAGCAACTCTCACTTAGCGAGCAACTTCTCGCTTAACGAGCAACTTCTCGTAAAACAACAGGCAACTTCCTGTGTCTTTCTGCTTTTAATTTACTGCTTTTAACCCTTGTATGGTAATCGGGTCTGTGAGACCCGTTTTCAGTTTTCTTTCGTTTTTTTTTGTTTTTGTTTTTTTTTAACAAAATTAAATTTAATTATTTACTAGCTTTCTGTGAGTGAGCAATAGACGTAGGCTGCCGGGGGATTCCCATGATGCATTGAGTTTTTCCTTTCCAGTCACCTTTCTCACTCACTATGTATTAACAGACCTCTCTGCATTGAATCATATCTGTTATTAATCTCTGTCTCTCTTCCACAGCATGTCTTTATCCTGTCTTCCTTCTCTCACCCCAACCGGTCGCAGCAGATGGCCGCCCCTCCCTGAGCCTGGTTCTGCCGGAGGTTTCTTCCTGTTAAAAGGGAGTTTTTCCTTCCCACTGTCGCTTGCTCATAGGGGGTCATATGATTGTTGGGTTTTTCTCTGTATCTATGAAGCGCCTTGAGGCGACTTTTGTTGTGATTTGGCGCTATATAAATCAAATTGAATTGAATTGAATTAAAATCGCTTCATGTTTTGGCCACCACACAGTGTTTTCCGAACTGATTCACGATCTGAAAGTGTGCAGATCTAACGTACATAATCCTTTGTTAGGTTTATTATTTTCATTTCACACGTAAAACATTTATAGATTCATTCACCACTCCTGTTAGTTTGAGCTTCAGGCTGCTGACGAACTCCTTCAAGATATGCAGGTAACATTTTTAGTGGAATCAGTTGTTAAAGAGGGAACACGCTTGTCTAATATTTTGTACGGAGTAAACGTTATATTATTTTAAATTTTTTTTTAAAGTTTATGTCACATTAAGTTGGTTAACTTAAGCTGTTTGATAATCTTTGCTTTAATCATAGACTGTATTTTAGGCGTTCCCTTTTTTCCTTGTTAATTGCGTAGAATGATGCACAGAGTGAACCTCAGCCAAGACCAGTGCGCTGGAAAAAACGTGACAGACAGGGAGCTTTTATTCCTCAAAGATCATCAACCACTCGAAGTACTAGTTGCATGCCACGTGCTCAGTGTTCACACAACCATTGATTTTATCTCACAACTTGTTTTCACCAAAGAATTTCAGTAAGTAAATATTCTTCAATTTTTTTCCCCCTCCAGTGTCCAGAGAGCAGCATCAATGTCCACGTGAAGAACCTAGTTATGTTGCCAGTGTCAACCCAACAAAAGGTACTTTACCTTCTTGTATTTATTGTGATTTCTGTTTACTTTTATATTTGTTGTTATAGTTGAGTTATGCAGGGCTTTTGTGCAGTCCTAAGAAACATACTGCCTAGAGTGTTTTTCACTTTGTGGAAGAGTTTCTTCCTTTCTTTCTTTTTTTTCTGTTAGTGTATGGTGCTTCATCAGGAGCTCCTTCAGTTGTTGGAGGATGGAGAAGAGGATGCAGCCATGACTTGTGAGACGTCGTCTGAGTCAGCTGCTACTCACTGGGCGATCAGAAATATGGTGTCCTTGCAAAAGTGGAAAGAGGCCAGGCCTTGTCTTATAGACAATATGTTAGCTACTCTGGATCCACAGTCACACCGTGTGTGTCAGTGTGGCAAACAAGTAGTCGTGAGGTGTCTGGACTGCCTGCCTCTTCCATTCCTTTGTGCTGACTGTGATATTGCAGTTCACACACGCTTTGTCCTGCACAACAGAGAGGCAGTAACAGGAGGGTTTTTGCAGCCTTCATCAGAGTTTCACAAGCCAATAGGTACGGTTTTTAAGTCTTATGCATTTCTTGCTTTGTATGAGTATGAGTGGGTGCTGTTATTGTATATTTATTGGAGTGGAGTGGAGTGCTGTAAAGTTTGAGGTGGACAGGATGTGCAAGGAGCCATGCTTTAGCTGCCCTGCCTGCACTCCAGACATGCTTGCCGTCTCAGTTGATGGAAACCGCAAGCTTTATCGCTTTCAGTCAAATGCAAGGTACGTTATGCATTGTGTACATAAGTCAAATATGGATTTGTAGAAAAATGTATTTTAATGTTTCTTTTCAAACAACTGTCACTGTGTTCGTTCAGCACTTCAGAGCAGGGGGACTTTGAAGGTGTCTTCATTGAAAAAGATGAGGAAGTTGCTGAGTTTGTGAAATACATCCAGAGACACACAAATCATGTAAGATACACATATATATATATATATTAGTGCTGTTAGCGTTAATCTTGTTAAAATGACGTTAATGCCATAACCATATACACATACACGTATCCAGTGATGCCCTCATGCAGACCGATATTTGGCCCTGGCAGAGCACAAGTGAACGTAAGCTCTTGATATATAAATATCCTTTTTAAACAAACTCCCAGTATCTGAGCAGTAGTTGAATGTTTTGTTCTTGAATCATAATATGCTACTATGTTTTCCCATCTGATGTTGTTAAACTGTAGCTGCTGCTGACCTCCGGACAAAGAGAAAAGTCTTTGAGAAGGTGATGGCTGTGAGGCGCCTGAGAGAGGAGGAGATGATCCTTTGCAGGGAGATGCGGCATCACTGGACAGTGTTGCGAATGCCATCTGTGGTGTTGGGAACAATCTCCTCAGACTGTAAGCACTTTATTTATTTATTAATTTTTTGATGAATCGATTGAAAATAAGAGCAGATGCTAAAGTCTTACTGGATCTTTTACCTATATCTAGATTGCTAGCTAACACTGCCTTCTCCCTTTTAAAAAAATGTTTAATTACAGCATCCTAATTCCTTGTGTTTATGAGGTGAGGTTTTTTTTTTGTTTGTTTGTTTGTTTTTTAACTTTTCTCATATTTATTTGTTTTGTTCTTTTTACAGCCTCCTTTGTTGGCATGTCGGAGGATGCACAGAAGGGACTCTGTAGCCTGGTTTTAGAAAACAAAGTGAACTGAAAGCTGAAATGCTCAAAGTAAAGGACGTGTACAAGAGAATCCTCAGCCACCAACCACTCCTGGAAATGGACTCGGAGGAGGACATTCCAGACGATGCCACTGAGAGTGATTTGAGCACTTCTGCTGAAGACTGATTGTGTCATCATTGATGTTATGTTTGGTAAAATAAAAAGTTAATCACATCTCTGTTTAATGTGATTTTTCAACAGACATTTTACATTTTGAGAAGAAAAATGGAATTTCCTTGGTGCAGTTGTTTACCCTGAATCATTATTTCCCATCTAATTTAATGACTAGTGTACATGTTCAGATACGATAACATAATTTAATTTATGGGATGCTTTCTGGGCTGCTCAAATGATCACAAAATTTAAAAGCACCAGGCAGCACACTCACAAGTACATTTTTTGTTCAGTGTTTTGTCGAAGAAATCAACAAGTACAATTGAGATGTTTGCTGTAGTGGTGTGTTTGTTAAGAAGCATGCCAGCACACTGGTGAAGTGACAGTCCCAGAATGCACCCGAGCCAGTGACTCGCCCCAGAGCAAATGAAATTGCTTATCTAGAAAGACAACCGTCATCAAAGAAGAAGTAAAAGAGTAGGAAACAAATGGTAAGGGAAGGTACTGTGGGGTAGGAAAGAAAGGCCAGAGCTGTGCAAAATGACCTCCAGCAGGCTACAAATGTGCACGTCTGCTCAAACGGTCAGAAACCGACTCCATGAGGGTGGTATGAGGGCCCGACGTCCACAGGTGGGGTTGTGCTTACAGCCCAACACCGTGCCGGATGTTTGGCATTTGCCAGACAACACAAAGATTGGCAACTTTGCCACTGGCGCCCTGTGCTCCTCACAGATGAAAGCAGGTTCACACTGAGCACTTGTGACAGAGTCTGGGGACACCGTGGAGAACCTTCTGCTGCCTGCAACATCCTCCAGCATGAGTTTGGCAGTGGGTCAGTTTTGGTGTGGGGTGGCATTTCTTTGGGGAGCTGCACAGCCCTCCATGTGTTCGGCAGAGGTAGCCTGACTGCCATTAGGTACTGAGATGAGATCCTCAGACCCCTTGTGAGACCATATGCTGGTGCGGTTGGCCCCGGGTTCCTCCTAATGCAAGACAATCCTAGACCTCATGTGGCTGGAGTGTGTCAGCAGTTCCTGCAAGATGAAGGCAATGATGCTGTGGACTGGCCCGCCCATTCCCCAGACCTGAATCCAATTGAGGACATCTGGGACATCATGTCTCGCTCCATCCACCAACTGCACCACAAAATGTCCAGGAGTGGGCAGATGCTTTAGTCCTGGAGTCTGGGAGGAGATCCATCAGGAGAGCATCTGCCACTTCATCAGGAGCATGTCCAGGTGTTGTAGGGAGGTCATACAGGCATGTGGAGGCCACACAGACTAGTGAGCCTCATTTTGACATGTTTTAAGAACATTACATAAAACCAAATTAATGATTCTGTATTGCATTGATCAAGGAACCAACCCAATAGGAGCTAAAGGAATCCTCTTGACATTACTTCACTCAGTAAGTTTATACTATGTTTAATGTGCATTTTCTTCATCAGTTTTGAACATAACATGTTAGCGCTCCCTGGTCCTTTTTGGAGACAGATCCTGAGACAGCAGGCAGCTATGGAGAACTCGTGTCAGCTGTGGTAATTAAGGAATACTTTGATTTAATATTGATTTCATGACAACTATCCTCAGGCACATATTCCTGGATATATATGATGACATAAGTAAAGTCCCATTTTACAATCATTGCCTTCTTTGATCTGACTTATTGCCTCAGACTTTGGCCCTGTGTCCCCAAAAGTATAGAAAATCCATGACACTGAGTAAGAGGCCTTTATCATGTTATAAGTGAGAGAGTTTGGTGTAACAGTGGTTGAACATGCCAAATCAATCCACAACATACTGCCATTCCCCAGCTGTAACCTGCATATGCATCAAACCAAAATCCAGTATCATAGACATAAAGATGAGGTTAAAGGGGTTGTATCATTTTGCCAGATAGCTTCATCCCAAAAAAGATAAACATTCTTCAAAAACAAAAGTTTGTGAATATTTGCTGTATTGCCAGGCCTAAACCAACCTGTTAAACTTATCAAATTATTGTCATAGATACGAACCTATTGATTGAAACAGAATAATCCATTGAAGCCTCCATCATCATCCACGATCACTGTTACTGTTCAGATTATTTCATCTCTGTTTTCCTCTAGAATGTTTTGAAAATCAGCATTTGATCAACAGACTTTTTAAAAGTTTATTTTGATCCTATTGTTTACGTGTGTAATTGCATTTTTATTGAAATTATGACAGGAAAACCCTTAATCAAATTGTATCTTTGATATCTAATAATAATATTAACAATAATGTTACATATGTAATATGTACACAATAATAATGTGCAAACAAACAAGAAAAATAGCAAAAAATGTCAATTTTTTTCTAATACCCTGTATATAAAAACCACATATGACCACAACTCCAAATGTGCAATTGTCACTGCATCTAAACATGACATATTACAAAAAGGTAGAAACATATAATATACAATATGTTCTGAAGCTGGTACTGGTGCAGTTAACTTTGCTTTAGGCTCCCATACACAGTAGGTGTTACTTACCTTACGTGCAGTGCAGTATTACTTTACCTTGTAATATGTTATAATAAGCAAGTCACTTCTATATTTATGAGGATGTAGACAATAATGTTGGCTGATATGTAAAACTATGAGATGTCGAGTGCAGGGAAGATATTATTGATGGATCAGATTCATGAATGTGTTAGGTACTTAAGCCACAATTAGAGAGTGAAACAGAGACTGACACTGGTTGAAATGTATAGTAAATATTTTATTTTGAACTTTTATGCTGAACTACAAGCTGTGAACTGTGCGATCTCTGCGACCTGTGGTGCCTGGTTTACTGTGTGTAAAACTGTGCAGGTTCCCATGTGTCATCCCACACTTTGCCACTGTCAGGAGAAAAACATAACAAAGAACAACCACACACAAAATAGGACAATTTAGGTTGTGACATATGACAATTTTTTAGGATGAAATATCTTCTATATTCATGTCATGCTTTATACACCTTCATTGTAATATAAATGAATCAAATCAAGTCAGACAGTAATAATATATGTAGTAGATGTCAAGCAGGACCACAGCAGCAGCCACGATCCATCGGAACCTGCTGGATGAGAGAGCACAGAAACTCCAGGGAAGAAGTTTAGTTAGTAACACACATGAACTGCATTACTGAGACATGTATGTTTACAGATGGTGAGGGAGAGGGGGAGAGTTTTCAGTAAAACGAGACGCGACTGCATCTTCAACCAATACTGAGCCTGCATAACCCTGAAAGAGACAGACAGAGAGAGGGGGGGGGGACACTAACCCCCAGCAGTCTGGTCCCATTACAGCATAACTAAGGGCTGAGCTGAACCAGCCCTAACTATAAGCTCTATAAAGAAGTAAAGTCTTATGCCTACTCTTAAAAGTGTTGACCATGTCCACCTCCAAATCTCATAATGGACTTTGGAGGTGGACAGCTATCAAGCTCCTCACAGAAGAGGAGCTCGATAGCTAAAAGCTCTCAATTTACTTTAGTCCAAATACATGAATTCAAATTGAGGTGATAACTATTTATCAACAATATGAATGTCTGTTCCTGTCCAACAAAGTTGTTACTACATACCATGATGAGCAAGGCTTCCACTTGACTTTAACTTCTTCTTTTTCCTGAAAAACATGATATAAACAAACAATTAATTAAGAAAGACATGCAAGTTGCATACAAAAAGGAGCTTATAAACATTTGTGTACTATTGAATGGCTCAATAAAAACATAAGAACCACTACAATGCGTGTACTGCCAGCATCGAGTGCATGTTAGCAAAGCAACACTGCTTACATTGTGGCTCACAAGCAAAACTAACTGAAGCAGATGTTACTGAATGGGAAGGAGCACCTCCACATCAATCACTCCTTCTGAGCATGATGTCAGGAGGACTTTAAAGAACGTAAACATCAGGAAGGCAGCACGACTAGGTCGTATCAGGTGGTCTGTTCTTATTTAATGTCCTATTTGGAGTGAAATCCTGACTCAGTGGCTGAATTAGTGTAGATTCATCAAATACAAAAGCTTATGGATATTCAGTCAGGCACAGTTCAAATCCAGGAAGTCCAAAGACGCAAACAAATCTGCACAACAGCAGGCTAAATTACTTACATTTACAACTCTCCTGTCTACTATCTCTTCATATTTGAAAATCTTCTGTGTACGGTGTTTTCGGCATTCTGAAAAATAACAAATGAAATATTTACATGAGTTCTGTAAAACTGGAAAAAAATGCAAAAATTAAGAAAAAGAAATCTTAACGAACATGTCATGTGTTTCGTACATTTACAATACCATAACGTCTAACCTTTCCTTGTCCTTTTTTTGTTTGGGACATCCGAGGTGTACACAGTAGAAATTGAGGGAGATGCAGGATGTGGAGATGAAGAGGAGGATGCAGGAGGAAGCAGAGATGAAGAGGAGGATGCAGGAGGAAGCAGAGACAGAGAGGAATATGCAGGAGGAAGCAGAGATGAAGAGGAGGATGCAGGAGGAAGCAGAGATGAAGAGGAGGATGCAGGAGGAAGCAGAGACAGAGAGGTTTTTCTCCCTAATTTAATGCTTTCTTTTAATGACATCGTTAACATTTCTCAACAAAAACACATGAAAGTATCACTGATAATTCAACAATAAAAGCTTGGAGTCATTTGGCGCGGCTGCCCCTCTGTTGGTCTTCCATGGTCTCTTGTGTTCTGGGGGCCTCTGGATGTCTGGAGTTTTGATCTCCTCCATACCCGCTTCACACCCTGGAGGACGGGGCTGTGGCCCCCCCACACTCCCTAGCAGATCGTTACATGGAGAAACCTTTGGAATACAAGCGCGCTGATCCACACAGGTATGCACACGGGTGTTCACTGCTCGTAGACCCAAATTACACCTTTCTTGGCCGCTACTTCGAAGCACATCTGTCCTGCGTGCTGCACAACAACATTGAATATTTAGTATTTACTGCTGTTTACACTTAGCTAGATTAATGCGATGGTGTTGTGTTTAGTATGTTGCTTTGGTTTTTTTTGCTTGTTTTCTATTTTTCTCTCAACAGGTGATCCAGGAGATTTTTATTTTTTTTTCTCCCCCCCTTTCTCACTGTCCCTCTCCCCTTCTGTTTTTCCTTTCCTTCCTCTTTCTTTCTCCCTTTCCTATCCCTCACTCATGTCTGTCCCATCTGTAACATCTGAAAATAAAATATAATAAATAATAAAAACAAAGATCGACCAAATGGACCAATACGGCAATGCCACGATGATCCATTTGGCAAAGTAAATCCATTGGGTATCCTTGTTGGTCTTCAGACAACAATTCTGATGGCTAAAGAACCAAATGGGACAGGCAAAAAAAAAAAAAATAAAATAATAACCCCGTCACGGCGAAACATGACACCGTGAAGCACAATCTAACTGGAGAACCGGGGACCCTCTCCGCGAACGGGTTTTTCTTCCTAATTTAATGCTTTCTTTTAATGACATCGTTAACATTTCTCAACAAAAACACATGAAAGTATCACTGATAATTCAACAGTAAAAGCTTGGAGTCATTTTTGACCAGGACATGTCCTTCAACGCACATATTAAACAAATATGTAAGACTGCTTTCTTCCATTTGCGCAACATCTCTAAAATTAGAAATATCCTGTCTCAGAGTGATGCTGAAAAACTAGTTCATGCATTTATTACTTCCAGGCTGGACTACTGTAATTCATTATTATCAGGATGTCCAAAAAACTCACTGAAAAGCCTCCAGCTAATCCAAAATGCTGCAGCAAGAGTCCTGACAGGGGCTAGAAAGAGAGAGCAGATTTCTCCTGTTTTGGCTTCCCTTCATTGGCTTCCTGTTAAGTCCAGAATTGAATTCAAAATCCTGCTCCTCACATACAAGGTCTTAAATAATCAGGCCCCATCTTATCTTAATGACCTTGTAGTACCATATCACCCTATTAGAGCACTTTGCTCTCGCTCTGCAGGCCTACTTGTTGTTCCTGGAGTATTTAAAAGTAGAATGGGAGGGAGAGCCTTCAGTTTTCAGGCCCCACTTCTGTGGAACCAGCTTCCAGTTTGGATTCGGGAGACAGACACTATCTCTACTTTTAAGATTAGGCTTAAAACTTTCCTTTTTGCTAAAGCATATAGTTAGGGCTGGACCAGGTGACCCTGAATCCTCCCTTAGTTATGCTGCAATAGACGTAGGCTGCCGGGGGATTCCCATGATGCATTGAGTTTTTCCTTTCCAGTCACCTTTCTCACTCACTATGTATTAACAGACCTCTCTGCATTGAATCATATCTGTTATTAATCTCTGTCTCTCTTCCACAGCATGTCTTTATCCTGTCTTCCTTCTCTCACCCCAACCGGTCGCAGCAGATGGCCGCCCCTCCCTGAGCCTGGTTCTGCCGGAGGTTTCTTCCTGTTAAAAGGGAGTTTTTCCTTCCCACTGTCGCTTGCTCATAGGGGGTCATATGATTGTTGGGTTTTTCTCTGTATCTATGAAGCGCCTTGAGGCGACTTTTGTTGTGATTTGGCGCTATATAAATCAAATTGAATTGAATTGAATTAAAATCGCTTCATGTTTTGGCCACCACACAGTGTTTTCCAAACTGATTCACGATCTGAAAGTGTGCAGATCTAACGTACATAATCCTTTGTTAGGTTTATTATTTTCATTTCACACGTAAAACATTTATAGATTCATTCACCACTCCTTTTAGTTTGAGCTTCAGGCTGCTGACGAACTCCTTCAAGATATGCAGGTAACATTTTTAGTGGAATCAGTTGTTAAAGAGGGAACACGCTTGTCTAATATTTTGTACGGAGTAAACGTTATATTATTTTAAATTTTTTTTTAAAGTTTATGTCACATTAAGTTGGTTAACTTAAGCTGTTTGATAATCTTTGCTTTAATCATAGACTGTATTTTAGGCGTTCCCTTTTTTCCTTGTTAATTGCGTAGAATGATGCACAGAGTGAACCTCAGCCAAGACCAGTGCGCTGGAAAAAACGTGACAGACAGGGAGCTTTTATTCCTCAAAGATCATCAACCACTCGAAGTACTAGTTGCATGCCACGTGCTCAGTGTTCACACAACCATTGATTTTATCTCACAACTTGTTTTCACCAAAGAATTTCAGTAAGTAAATATTCTTCAATTTTTTTCCCCCTCCAG
>NC_140535.1:13678013-13913502 GCF_057382185.1 Mchenga conophoros
AATAAAAGCTTGGAGTCATTTGGCGCGGCTGCCCCTCTGTTGGTCTTCCATGGTCTCTTGTGTTCTGGGGGCCTCTGGATGTCTGGAGTTTTGATCTCCTCCATACCCGCTTCACACCCTGGAGGACGGGGCTGTGGCCCCCCCACACTCCCTAGCAGATCGTTACATGGAGAAACCTTTGGAATACAAGCGCGCTGATCCACACAGGTATGCACACGGGTGTTCACTGCTCGTAGACCCAAATTACACCTTTCTTGGCCGCTACTTCGAAGCACATCTGTCCTGCGTGCTGCACAACAACATTGAATATTTAGTATTTACTGCTGTTTACACTTAGCTAGATTAATGCGATGGTGTTGTGTTTAGTATGTTGCTTTGGTTTTTTTTGCTTGTTTTCTATTTTTCTCTCAACAGGTGATCCAGGAGATTTTTATTTTTTTTTCTCCCCCCCTTTCTCACTGTCCCTCTCCCCTTCTGTTTTTCCTTTCCTTCCTCTTTCTTTCTCCCTTTCCTATCCCTCACTCATGTCTGTCCCATCTGTAACATCTGAAAATAAAATATAATAAATAATAAAAACAAAGATCGACCAAATGGACCAATACGGCAATGCCACGATGATCCATTTGGCAAAGTAAATCCATTGGGTATCCTTGTTGGTCTTCAGACAACAATTCTGATGGCTAAAGAACCAAATGGGACAGGCAAAAAAAAATAATAATAATAATAACCCCGTCACGGCGAAACATGACACCGTGAAGCACAATCTAACTGGAGAACCGGGGACCCTCTCCGCGAACGGGTTTTTCTTCCTAATTTAATGCTTTCTTTTAATGACATCGTTAACATTTCTCAACAAAAACACATGAAAGTAAGTAAGTAAGTAAGTAAAATTTTATTTATATAGCACATTTCTAGATAGAGATCACAAAGTGCTTTACAAGATATAACAGATTAAAAAGACAAAATACAAACAAAGTTAGCAAAAGGCAGTTTTAAAAAGATGTGTTTTTAGCTGTTTTTTAAAAGTAATCAATGAATCAGCGGATCGTAAGTCCTGAGGAAGGGAATTCCACAGTCTGGCGGCCACAGTAGCAAAAGCTCTATCACCCCTAGTTTTCAGTCTTGTATACTGAATGACAAGTAGGCCCTGACTACTCGACCTCAGAGACCTACTAGGGGCATAGGGCTGTAAAAGTTCAATGATATATGGTGGTGCTTGTTGTTGAAGAGCCTTGAAAGTTAAAACCAAAATCTTAAACTGGACTCTAAATTCAACAGGAAGCCAATGTAACTGCATGAGCAACGGTGTTATATGTGAAAATTTAGAAGCTTTCGTCAAAAGTCTTGCTGCAGCATTCTGAACGATCTGCAGACGCTCCAAAGGACCTTTATTTAAACAAGTAAACAGGGAATTGCAATAGTCCAGTCGTGAAGAGATAAAAGCATGAATAACAATCTCCAGTTCGGTATAGGATATAATAGAGCTCAATTTAGAAATATTTCTTAAATGATAAAAGCAAGACCGAACAAGAGATTTAACATGACTATCTAACGTAAGAGCAGGATCAAGGATAATCCCTAAGTTCCTGACAGATGGTTTTACAAACGTTGAAAGAGGACCAAGAGCATTTATTATACTGGGTATATGTCTATCTGGGGCACATAAGAGGACTTCGGTTTTACTTTCATTTAGTTGGAGGAAGTTTTCAGCCATCCAGCCTTTAATGGTTTCCAAGCACACATTTAAAAGCCGCAGCTTAGAAGCCTCTTCCGGTTTAAAAGATATATAGAGTTGGATATCGTCCGCATAACAATGGTAACAAATATCCTCAAAAGGGCTCAAAATGTGCTGAAGAGGGAGTAAATAAACTAAAAACAGTAATGGCCCTAGCACAGAGCCTTGTGGCACACCAAAAGACAGGGACGCAGAAGATGATCTATACTTAGAAACTGCCACAGAAGAATATCGTTCAGAGAGATACGAGGAGAACCATTTCAATGCAGTCCCAGAGACACCAACCCAGTGTTTCAGCCTGTTAAGTAAAATATAGTGGTCAACAGTATCAAAGGCCGACGTAAGATCCAACATTAAGAGAACAGAACATTTACCTGCATCGCTTTGTAACAAAATGTCATTAGAAACTCTAAGAAGGGCTGTTTCAGTGGAATGAACTTTACGAAAGCCAGATTGAAATTTGTCGAAAATACTATATTTATCTAAAACTGCTGTAAGCTGCTTAGCCACGATCTTCTCTAGAATCTTAGCAATTAACGGAATTTTTGAGATCGGTCTATAATTGCTAGTGAGAGATGGGTCCAGCATAGGCTTTTTTAACAAGGGATGTATAACAGCAGTTTTAAAATAGGCAGGGACTATGCCCGAGGCCAAGGAGGTATTAATTATAGTAAGAATACAGGGACCAGTAGAGTAAAAGACATTTTTAAATAATGATGCAGGTAAAAAATCAAGAGAGCAAGAGGATAATTTTGTTGCACTAACTATTTTTCCCAGCTCTGGTAGTGAAACAGGTGAAAAACCTTCTAAAACAACAGGCCGAGCTGGCGTGGGAACAGACAGCGCAGACGCTGAAAAAGACAGGTTTTTCCTTATGTTGCTAATTTTTTCTAAAAAGAAAGCAAGAAAAGTTTCACAATCTTCAACAGAAGAAATAATAGCAGCAGGTGGAGCAGGAGTAATAATATTAGTAATAGTATCAAATAAAACTTTAGGATTACCTCTGCTCCTTGCAACCAACTGAGAAAAGTAAGCAGCCCTCGCAACTCTAATAGCATTGTTAAAGGAGGCTAAAAGATCCTTTAAATAGAGGAGATGAACATTTAAGTGAGTTTTCCTCCATAACCGCTCGGCTTTACGACAATTACGTTTTATAAGACGAATGTTGTCATTTAACCAGGGTACAGACTTGGAAACAGGCACAGGTCTCATTTTAATCGGACAGATTTCATCTGAGATCGAAAGACAATGATAATTGAATAGATCTATAGAAAAATCAACATCGTTTTGTGGGGATAATGTTAAATTAAAAACATCAGAGAACTTCTGTGCTGTGGAGGAGTCTAAAGTGCGGGAAATAACTGTCCGATGAACAGGAGACATAGGCTCATAAAAAGACATATTAAAAAAGACACAATAATGGTCAGAAATAAAAATGTCCTTAGAACAGATATAATCAATATTCAGACCCAAAGAAAAAACAAGGTCCAGTGTATGGCCTTTGTTATGTGTGGGGCCAGATACATGTTACATACATACATACATATCACTGATAATTCAACAGTAAAAGCTTGGAGTCATTTTTGACCAGGACATGTCCTTCAACGCACATATTAAACAAATATGTAAGACTGCTTTCTTCCATTTGCGCAACATCTCTAAAATTAGAAATATCCTGTCTCAGAGTGATGCTGAAAAACTAGTTCATGCATTTATTACTTCCAGGCTGGACTACTGTAATTCATTATTATCAGGATGTCCAAAAAACTCACTGAAAAGCCTCCAGCTAATCCAAAATGCTGCAGCAAGAGTCCTGACAGGGACTAGAAAGAGAGAGCAGATTTCTCCTGTTTTGGCTTCCCTTCATTGGCTTCCTGTTAAGTCCAGAATTGAATTCAAAATCCTGCTCCTCACATACAAGGTCTTAAATAATCAGGCCCCATCTTATCTTAATGACGTTGTAGTACCATATCACCCTATTAGAGCACTTTGCTCTCGCTCTGCAGGCCTACTTGTTGTTCCTGGAGTATTTAAAAGTAGAATGGGAGGGAGAGCCTTCAGTTTTCAGGCCCCACTTCTGTGGAACCAGCTTCCAGTTTGGATTCGGGAGACAGACACTATCTCTACTTTTAAGATTAGGCTTAAAACTTTCCTTTTTGCTAAAGCATATAGTTAGGGCTGGACCAGGTGACCCTGAATCCTCCCTTAGTTATGCTGCAATAGACGTAGGCTGCCGGGGGATTCCCATGATGCATTGAGTTTTTCCTTTCCAGTCACCTTTCTCACTCACTATGTATTAACAGACCTCTCTGCATTGAATCATATCTGTTATTAATCTCTGTCTCTCTTCCACAGCATGTCTTTATCCTGTCTTCCTTCTCTCACCCCAACCGGTCGCAGCAGATGGCCGCCCCTCCCTGAGCCTGGTTCTGCCGGAGGTTTCTTCCTGTTAAAAGGGAGTTTTTCCTTCCCACTGTCGCTTGCTCATAGGGGGTCATATGATTGTTGGGTTTTTCTCTGTATCTATGAAGCGCCTTGAGGCGACTTTTGTTGTGATTTGGCGCTATATAAATCAAATTGAATTGAATTGAATTAAAATCGCTTCATGTTTTGGCCACCACACAGTGTTTTCCGAACTGATTCACGATCTGAAAGTGTGCAGATCTAACGTACATAATCCTTTGTTAGGTTTATTATTTTCATTTCACACGTAAAACATTTATAGATTCATTCACCACTCCTGTTAGTTTGAGCTTCAGGCTGCTGACGAACTCCTTCAAGATATGCAGGTAACATTTTTAGTGGAATCAGTTGTTAAAGAGGGAACACGCTTGTCTAATATTTTGTACGGAGTAAACGTTATATTATTTTAAATTTTTTTTTAAAGTTT
Organism: Mchenga conophoros; assembly: GCF_057382185.1. NCBI lineage: Eukaryota > Metazoa > Chordata > Actinopteri > Cichliformes > Cichlidae > Mchenga > Mchenga conophoros. The sequence continues at coordinate 13,682,639 of NC_140535.1, forward strand.
ATGTCACATTAAGTTGGTTAACTTAAGCTGTTTGATAATCTTTGCTTTAATCATAGACTGTATTTTAGGCGTTCCCTTTTTTCCTTGTTAATTGCGTAGAATGATGCACAGAGTGAACCTCAGCCAAGACCAGTGCGCTGGAAAAAACGTGACAGACAGGGAGCTTTTATTCCTCAAAGATCATCAACCACTCGAAGTACTAGTTGCATGCCACGTGCTCAGTGTTCACACAACCATTGATTTTATCTCACAACTTGTTTTCACCAAAGAATTTCAGTAAGTAAATATTCTTCAATTTTTTTCCCCCTCCAGTGTCCAGAGAGCAGCATCAATGTCCACGTGAAGAACCTAGTTATGTTGCCAGTGTCAACCCAACAAAAGGTACTTTACCTTCTTGTATTTATTGTGATTTCTGTTTACTTTTATATTTGTTGTTATAGTTGAGTTATGCAGGGCTTTTGTGCAGTCCTAAGAAACATACTGCCTAGAGTGTTTTTCACTTTGTGGAAGAGTTTCTTCCTTTCTTTCTTTTTTTTCTGTTAGTGTATGGTGCTTCATCAGGAGCTCCTTCAGTTGTTGGAGGATGGAGAAGAGGATGCAGCCATGACTTGTGAGACGTCGTCTGAGTCAGCTGCTACTCACTGGGCGATCAGAAATATGGTGTCCTTGCAAAAGTGGAAAGAGGCCAGGCCTTGTCTTATAGACAATATGTTAGCTACTCTGGATCCACAGTCACACCGTGTGTGTCAGTGTGGCAAACAAGTAGTCGTGAGGTGTCTGGACTGCCTGCCTCTTCCATTCCTTTGTGCTGACTGTGATATTGCAGTTCACACACGCTTTGTCCTGCACAACAGAGAGGCAGTAACAGGAGGGTTTTTGCAGCCTTCATCAGAGTTTCACAAGCCAATAGGTACGGTTTTTAAGTCTTATGCATTTCTTGCTTTGTATGAGTATGAGTGGGTGCTGTTATTGTATATTTATTGGAGTGGAGTGGAGTGCTGTAAAGTTTGAGGTGGACAGGATGTGCAAGGAGCCATGCTTTAGCTGCCCTGCCTGCACTCCAGACATGCTTGCCGTCTCAGTTGATGGAAACCGCAAGCTTTATCGCTTTCAGTCAAATGCAAGGTACGTTATGCATTGTGTACATAAGTCAAATATGGATTTGTAGAAAAATGTATTTTAATGTTTCTTTTCAAACAACTGTCACTGTGTTCGTTCAGCACTTCAGAGCAGGGGGACTTTGAAGGTGTCTTCATTGAAAAAGATGAGGAAGTTGCTGAGTTTGTGAAATACATCCAGAGACACACAAATCATGTAAGATACACATATATATATATATATTAGTGCTGTTAGCGTTAATCTTGTTAAAATGACGTTAATGCCATAACCATATACACATACACGTATCCAGTGATGCCCTCATGCAGACCGATATTTGGCCCTGGCAGAGCACAAGTGAACGTAAGCTCTTGATATATAAATATCCTTTTTAAACAAACTCCCAGTATCTGAGCAGTAGTTGAATGTTTTGTTCTTGAATCATAATATGCTACTATGTTTTCCCATCTGATGTTGTTAAACTGTAGCTGCTGCTGACCTCCGGACAAAGAGAAAAGTCTTTGAGAAGGTGATGGCTGTGAGGCGCCTGAGAGAGGAGGAGATGATCCTTTGCAGGGAGATGCGGCATCACTGGACAGTGTTGCGAATGCCATCTGTGGTGTTGGGAACAATCTCCTCAGACTGTAAGCACTTTATTTATTTATTAATTTTTTGATGAATCGATTGAAAATAAGAGCAGATGCTAAAGTCTTACTGGATCTTTTACCTATATCTAGATTGCTAGCTAACACTGCCTTCTCCCTTTTAAAAAAATGTTTAATTACAGCATCCTAATTCCTTGTGTTTATGAGGTGAGGTTTTTTTTTTGTTTGTTTGTTTGTTTTTTAACTTTTCTCATATTTATTTGTTTTGTTCTTTTTACAGCCTCCTTTGTTGGCATGTCGGAGGATGCACAGAAGGGACTCTGTAGCCTGGTTTTAGAAAACAAAGTGAACTGAAAGCTGAAATGCTCAAAGTAAAGGACGTGTACAAGAGAATCCTCAGCCACCAACCACTCCTGGAAATGGACTCGGAGGAGGACATTCCAGACGATGCCACTGAGAGTGATTTGAGCACTTCTGCTGAAGACTGATTGTGTCATCATTGATGTTATGTTTGGTAAAATAAAAAGTTAATCACATCTCTGTTTAATGTGATTTTTCAACAGACATTTTACATTTTGAGAAGAAAAATGGAATTTCCTTGGTGCAGTTGTTTACCCTGAATCATTATTTCCCATCTAATTTAATGACTAGTGTACATGTTCAGATACGATAACATAATTTAATTTATGGGATGCTTTCTGGGCTGCTCAAATGATCACAAAATTTAAAAGCACCAGGCAGCACACTCACAAGTACATTTTTTGTTCAGTGTTTTGTCGAAGAAATCAACAAGTACAATTGAGATGTTTGCTGTAGTGGTGTGTTTGTTAAGAAGCATGCCAGCACACTGGTGAAGTGACAGTCCCAGAATGCACCCGAGCCAGTGACTCGCCCCAGAGCAAATGAAATTGCTTATCTAGAAAGACAACCGTCATCAAAGAAGAAGTAAAAGAGTAGGAAACAAATGGTAAGGGAAGGTACTGTGGGGTAGGAAAGAAAGGCCAGAGCTGTGCAAAATGACCTCCAGCAGGCTACAAATGTGCACGTCTGCTCAAACGGTCAGAAACCGACTCCATGAGGGTGGTATGAGGGCCCGACGTCCACAGGTGGGGTTGTGCTTACAGCCCAACACCGTGCCGGATGTTTGGCATTTGCCAGACAACACAAAGATTGGCAACTTTGCCACTGGCGCCCTGTGCTCCTCACAGATGAAAGCAGGTTCACACTGAGCACTTGTGACAGAGTCTGGGGACGCCGTGGAGAACCTTCTGCTGCCTGCAACATCCTCCAGCATGAGTTTGGCAGTGGGTCAGTTTTGGTGTGGGGTGGCATTTCTTTGGGGAGCTGCACAGCCCTCCATGTGTTCGGCAGAGGTAGCCTGACTGCCATTAGGTACTGAGATGAGATCCTCAGACCCCTTGTGAGACCATATGCTGGTGCGGTTGGCCCCGGGTTCCTCCTAATGCAAGACAATCCTAGACCTCATGTGGCTGGAGTGTGTCAGCAGTTCCTGCAAGATGAAGGCAATGATGCTGTGGACTGGCCCGCCCATTCCCCAGACCTGAATCCAATTGAGGACATCTGGGACATCATGTCTCGCTCCATCCACCAACTGCACCACAAAATGTCCAGGAGTGGGCAGATGCTTTAGTCCTGGAGTCTGGGAGGAGATCCATCAGGAGAGCATCTGCCACTTCATCAGGAGCATGTCCAGGTGTTGTAGGGAGGTCATACAGGCATGTGGAGGCCACACAGACTAGTGAGCCTCATTTTGACATGTTTTAAGAACATTACATAAAACCAAATTAATGATTCTGTATTGCATTGATCAAGGAACCAACCCAATAGGAGCTAAAGGAATCCTCTTGACATTACTTCACTCAGTAAGTTTATACTATGTTTAATGTGCATTTTCTTCATCAGTTTTGAACATAACATGTTAGCGCTCCCTGGTCCTTTTTGGAGACAGATCCTGAGACAGCAGGCAGCTATGGAGAACTCGTGTCAGCTGTGGTAATTAAGGAATACTTTGATTTAATATTGATTTCATGACAACTATCCTCAGGCACATATTCCTGGATATATATGATGACATAAGTAAAGTCCCATTTTACAATCATTGCCTTCTTTGATCTGACTTATTGCCTCAGACTTTGGCCCTGTGTCCCCAAAAGTATAGAAAATCCATGACACTGAGTAAGAGGCCTTTATCATGTTATAAGTGAGAGAGTTTGGTGTAACAGTGGTTGAACATGCCAAATCAATCCACAACATACTGCCATTCCCCAGCTGTAACCTGCATATGCATCAAACCAAAATCCAGTATCATAGACATAAAGATGAGGTTAAAGGGGTTGTATCATTTTGCCAGATAGCTTCATCCCAAAAAAGATAAACATTCTTCAAAAACAAAAGTTTGTGAATATTTGCTGTATTGCCAGGCCTAAACCAACCTGTTAAACTTATCAAATTATTGTCATAGATACGAACCTATTGATTGAAACAGAATAATCCATTGAAGCCTCCATCATCATCCACGATCACTGTTACTGTTCAGATTATTTCATCTCTGTTTTCCTCTAGAATGTTTTGAAAATCAGCATTTGATCAACAGACTTTTTAAAAGTTTATTTTGATCCTATTGTTTACGTGTGTAATTGCATTTTTATTGAAATTATGACAGGAAAACCCTTAATCAAATTGTATCTTTGATATCTAATAATAATATTAACAATAATGTTACATATGTAATATGTACACAATAATAATGTGCAAACAAACAAGAAAAATAGCAAAAAATGTCAATTTTTTTCTAATACCCTGTATATAAAAACCACATATGACCACAACTCCAAATGTGCAATTGTCACTGCATCTAAACATGACATATTACAAAAAGGTAGAAACATATAATATACAATATGTTCTGAAGCTGGTACTGGTGCAGTTAACTTTGCTTTAGGCTCCCATACACAGTAGGTGTTACTTACCTTACGTGCAGTGCAGTATTACTTTACCTTGTAATATGTTATAATAAGCAAGTCACTTCTATATTTATGAGGATGTAGACAATAATGTTGGCTGATATGTAAAACTATGAGATGTCGAGTGCAGGGAAGATATTATTGATGGATCAGATTCATGAATGTGTTAGGTACTTAAGCCACAATTAGAGAGTGAAACAGAGACTGACACTGGTTGAAATGTATAGTAAATATTTTATTTTGAACTTTTATGCTGAACTACAAGCTGTGAACTGTGCGATCTCTGCGACCTGTGGTGCCTGGTTTACTGTGTGTAAAACTGTGCAGGTTCCCATGTGTCATCCCACACTTTGCCACTGTCAGGAGAAAAACATAACAAAGAACAACCACACACAAAATAGGACAATTTAGGTTGTGACATATGACAATTTTTTAGGATGAAATATCTTCTATATTCATGTCATGCTTTATACACCTTCATTGTAATATAAATGAATCAAATCAAGTCAGACAGTAATAATATATGTAGTAGATGTCAAGCAGGACCACAGCAGCAGCCACGATCCATCGGAACCTGCTGGATGAGAGAGCACAGAAACTCCAGGGAAGAAGTTTAGTTAGTAACATGCATGAACTGCATTACTGAGACATGTATGTTTACAGATGGTGAGGGAGAGGGGGAGAGTTTTCAGTAAAACGAGACGCGACTGCATCTTCAACCAATACTGAGCCTGCATAACCCTGAAAGAGACAGACAGAGAGAGAGGGGGGGGGGACACTAACCCCCAGCAGTCTGGTCCCATTACAGCATAACTAAGGGCTGAGCTGAACCAGCCCTAACTATAAGCTCTATAAAGAAGTAAAGTCTTATGCCTACTCTTAAAAGTGTTGACCATGTCCACCTCCAAATCTCATAATGGACTTTGGAGGTGGACAGCTATCAAGCTCCTCACAGAAGAGGAGCTCGATAGCTAAAAGCTCTCAATTTACTTTAGTCCAAATACATGAATTCAAATTGAGGTGATAACTATTTATCAACAATATGAATGTCTGTTCCTGTCCAACAAAGTTGTTACTACATACCATGTTGAGCAAGGCTTCCACTTGACTTTAACTTCTTCTTTTTCCTGAAAAACATGATATAAACAAACAATTAATTAAGAAAGACATGCAAGTTGCATACAAAAAGGAGCTTATAAACATTTGTGTACTATTGAATGGCTCAATAAAAACATAAGAACCACTACAATGCGTGTACTGCCAGCATCGAGTGCATGTTAGCAAAGCAACACTGCTTACATTGTGGCTCACAAGCAAAACTAACTGAAGCAGATGTTACTGAATGGGAAGGAGCACCTCCACATCAATCACTCCTTCTGAGCATGATGTCAGGAGGACTTTAAAGAACGTAAACATCAGGAAGGCAGCACGACTAGGTCGTATCAGGTGGTCTGTTCTTATTTAATGTCCTATTTGGAGTGAAATCCTGACTCAGTGGCTGAATTAGTGTAGATTCATCAAATACAAAAGCTTATGGATATTCAGTCAGGCACAGTTCAAATCCAGGAAGTCCAAAGACGCAAACAAATCTGCACAACAGCAGGCTAAATTACTTACATTTACAACTCTCCTGTCTACTATCTCTTCATATTTGAAAATCTTCTGTGTACGGTGTTTTCGGCATTCTGAAAAATAACAAATGAAATATTTACATGAGTTCTGTAAAACTGGAAAAAAATGCAAAAATTAAGAAAAAGAAATCTTAACGAACATGTCATGTGTTTCGTACATTTACAATACCATAACGTCTAACCTTTCCTTGTCCTTTTTTTGTTTGGGACATCCGAGGTGTACACAGTAGAAATTGAGGGAGATGCAGGATGTGGAGATGAAGAGGAGGATGCAGGAGGAAGCAGAGATGAAGAGGAGGATGCAGGAGGAAGCAGAGACAGAGAGGAATATGCAGGAGGAAGCAGAGATGAAGAGGAGGATGCAGGAGGAAGCAGAGATGAAGAGGAGGATGCAGGAGGAAGCAGAGACAGAGAGGTTTTTCTCCCTAATTTAATGCTTTCTTTTAATGACATCGTTAACATTTCTCAACAAAAACACATGAAAGTATCACTGATAATTCAACAATAAAAGCTTGGAGTCATTTGGCGCGGCTGCCCCTCTGTTGGTCTTCCATGGTCTCTTGTGTTCTGGGGGCCTCTGGATGTCTGGAGTTTTGATCTCCTCCATACCCGCTTCACACCCTGGAGGACGGGGCTGTGGCCCCCCCACACTCCCTAGCAGATCGTTACATGGAGAAACCTTTGGAATACAAGCGCGCTGATCCACACAGGTATGCACACGGGTGTTCACTGCTCGTAGACCCAAATTACACCTTTCTTGGCCGCTACTTCGAAGCACATCTGTCCTGCGTGCTGCACAACAACATTGAATATTTAGTATTTACTGCTGTTTACACTTAGCTAGATTAATGCGATGGTGTTGTGTTTAGTATGTTGCTTTGGTTTTTTTTGCTTGTTTTCTATTTTTCTCTCAACAGGTGATCCAGGAGATTTTTATTTTTTTTTCTCCCCCCCTTTCTCACTGTCCCTCTCCCCTTCTGTTTTTCCTTTCCTTCCTCTTTCTTTCTCCCTTTCCTATCCCTCACTCATGTCTGTCCCATCTGTAACATCTGAAAATAAAATATAATAAATAATAAAAACAAAGATCGACCAAATGGACCAATACGGCAATGCCACGATGATCCATTTGGCAAAGTAAATCCATTGGGTATCCTTGTTGGTCTTCAGACAACAATTCTGATGGCTAAAGAACCAAATGGGACAGGCAAAAAAAAAAAATAATAATAATAACCCCGTCACGGCGAAACATGACACCGTGAAGCACAATCTAACTGGAGAACCGGGGACCCTCTCCGCGAACGGGTTTTTCTTCCTAATTTAATGCTTTCTTTTAATGACATCGTTAACATTTCTCAACAAAAACACATGAAAGTAAGTAAGTAAGTAAGTAAAATTTTATTTATATAGCACATTTCTAGATAGAGATCACAAAGTGCTTTACAAGATATAACAGATTAAAAAGACAAAATACAAACAAAGTTAGCAAAAGGCAGTTTTAAAAAGATGTGTTTTTAGCTGTTTTTTAAAAGTAATCAATGAATCAGCGGATCGTAAGTCCTGAGGAAGGGAATTCCACAGTCTGGCGGCCACAGTAGCAAAAGCTCTATCACCCCTAGTTTTCAGTCTTGTATACTGAATGACAAGTAGGCCCTGACTACTCGACCTCAGAGACCTACTAGGGGCATAGGGCTGTAAAAGTTCAATGATATATGGTGGTGCTTGTTGTTGAAGAGCCTTGAAAGTTAAAACCAAAATCTTAAACTGGACTCTAAATTCAACAGGAAGCCAATGTAACTGCATGAGCAACGGTGTTATATGTGAAAATTTAGAAGCTTTCGTCAAAAGTCTTGCTGCAGCATTCTGAACGATCTGCAGACGCTCCAAAGGACCTTTATTTAAACAAGTAAACAGGGAATTGCAATAGTCCAGTCGTGAAGAGATAAAAGCATGAATAACAATCTCCAGTTCGGTATAGGATATAATAGAGCTCAATTTAGAAATATTTCTTAAATGATAAAAGCAAGACCGAACAAGAGATTTAACATGACTATCTAACGTAAGAGCAGGATCAAGGATAATCCCTAAGTTCCTGACAGATGGTTTTACAAACGTTGAAAGAGGACCAAGAGCATTTATTATACTGGGTATATGTCTATCTGGGGCACATAAGAGGACTTCGGTTTTACTTTCATTTAGTTGGAGGAAGTTTTCAGCCATCCAGCCTTTAATGGTTTCCAAGCACACATTTAAAAGCCGCAGCTTAGAAGCCTCTTCCGGTTTAAAAGATATATAGAGTTGGATATCGTCCGCATAACAATGGTAACAAATATCCTCAAAAGGGCTCAAAATGTGCTGAAGAGGGAGTAAATAAACTAAAAACAGTAATGGCCCTAGCACAGAGCCTTGTGGCACACCAAAAGACAGGGACGCAGAAGATGATCTATACTTAGAAACTGCCACAGAAGAATATCGTTCAGAGAGATACGAGGAGAACCATTTCAATGCAGTCCCAGAGACACCAACCCAGTGTTTCAGCCTGTTAAGTAAAATATAGTGGTCAACAGTATCAAAGGCCGACGTAAGATCCAACATTAAGAGAACAGAACATTTACCTGCATCGCTTTGTAACAAAATGTCATTAGAAACTCTAAGAAGGGCTGTTTCAGTGGAATGAACTTTACGAAAGCCAGATTGAAATTTGTCGAAAATACTATATTTATCTAAAACTGCTGTAAGCTGCTTAGCCACGATCTTCTCTAGAATCTTAGCAATTAACGGAATTTTTGAGATCGGTCTATAATTGCTAGTGAGAGATGGGTCCAGCATAGGCTTTTTTAACAAGGGATGTATAACAGCAGTTTTAAAATAGGCAGGGACTATGCCCGAGGCCAAGGAGGTATTAATTATAGTAAGAATACAGGGACCAGTAGAGTAAAAGACATTTTTAAATAATGATGCAGGTAAAAAATCAAGAGAGCAAGAGGATAATTTTGTTGCACTAACTATTTTTCCCAGCTCTGGTAGTGAAACAGGTGAAAAACCTTCTAAAACAACAGGCCGAGCTGGCGTGGGAACAGACAGCGCAGACGCTGAAAAAGACAGGTTTTTCCTTATGTTGCTAATTTTTTCTAAAAAGAAAGCAAGAAAAGTTTCACAATCTTCAACAGAAGAAATAATAGCAGCAGGTGGAGCAGGAGTAATAATATTAGTAATAGTATCAAATAAAACTTTAGGATTACCTCTGCTCCTTGCAACCAACTGAGAAAAGTAAGCAGCCCTCGCAACTCTAATAGCATTGTTAAAGGAGGCTAAAAGATCCTTTAAATAGAGGAGATGAACATTTAAGTGAGTTTTCCTCCATAACCGCTCGGCTTTACGACAATTACGTTTTATAAGACGAATGTTGTCATTTAACCAGGGTACAGACTTGGAAACAGGCACAGGTCTCATTTTAATCGGACAGATTTCATCTGAGATCGAAAGACAATGATAATTGAATAGATCTATAGAAAAATCAACATCGTTTTGTGGGGATAATGTTAAATTAAAAACATCAGAGAACTTCTGTGCTGTGGAGGAGTCTAAAGTGCGGGAAATAACTGTCCGATGAACAGGAGACATAGGCTCATAAAAAGACATATTAAAAAAGACACAATAATGGTCAGAAATAAAAATGTCCTTAGAACAGATATAATCAATATTCAGACCCAAAGAAAAAACAAGGTCCAGTGTATGGCCTTTGTTATGTGTGGGGCCAGATACATGTTACATACATACATACATATCACTGATAATTCAACAGTAAAAGCTTGGAGTCATTTTTGACCAGGACATGTCCTTCAACGCACATATTAAACAAATATGTAAGACTGCTTTCTTCCATTTGCGCAACATCTCTAAAATTAGAAATATCCTGTCTCAGAGTGATGCTGAAAAACTAGTTCATGCATTTATTACTTCCAGGCTGGACTACTGTAATTCATTATTATCAGGATGTCCAAAAAACTCACTGAAAAGCCTCCAGCTAATCCAAAATGCTGCAGCAAGAGTCCTGACAGGGACTAGAAAGAGAGAGCAGATTTCTCCTGTTTTGGCTTCCCTTCATTGGCTTCCTGTTAAGTCCAGAATTGAATTCAAAATCCTGCTCCTCACATACAAGGTCTTAAATAATCAGGCCCCATCTTATCTTAATGACGTTGTAGTACCATATCACCCTATTAGAGCACTTTGCTCTCGCTCTGCAGGCCTACTTGTTGTTCCTGGAGTATTTAAAAGTAGAATGGGAGGGAGAGCCTTCAGTTTTCAGGCCCCACTTCTGTGGAACCAGCTTCCAGTTTGGATTCGGGAGACAGACACTATCTCTACTTTTAAGATTAGGCTTAAAACTTTCCTTTTTGCTAAAGCATATAGTTAGGGCTGGACCAGGTGACCCTGAATCCTCCCTTAGTTATGCTGCAATAGACGTAGGCTGCCGGGGGATTCCCATGATGCATTGAGTTTTTCCTTTCCAGTCACCTTTCTCACTCACTATGTATTAACAGACCTCTCTGCATTGAATCATATCTGTTATTAATCTCTGTCTCTCTTCCACAGCATGTCTTTATCCTGTCTTCCTTCTCTCACCCCAACCGGTCGCAGCAGATGGCCGCCCCTCCCTGAGCCTGGTTCTGCCGGAGGTTTCTTCCTGTTAAAAGGGAGTTTTTCCTTCCCACTGTCGCTTGCTCATAGGGGGTCATATGATTGTTGGGTTTTTCTCTGTATCTATGAAGCGCCTTGAGGCGACTTTTGTTGTGATTTGGCGCTATATAAATCAAATTGAATTGAATTGAATTAAAATCGCTTCATGTTTTGGCCACCACACAGTGTTTTCCGAACTGATTCACGATCTGAAAGTGTGCAGATCTAACGTACATAATCCTTTGTTAGGTTTATTATTTTCATTTCACACGTAAAACATTTATAGATTCATTCACCACTCCTGTTAGTTTGAGCTTCAGGCTGCTGACGAACTCCTTCAAGATATGCAGGTAACATTTTTAGTGGAATCAGTTGTTAAAGAGGGAACACGCTTGTCTAATATTTTGTACGGAGTAAACGTTATATTATTTTAAATTTTTTTTTAAAGTTTATGTCACATTAAGTTGGTTAACTTAAGCTGTTTGATAATCTTTGCTTTAATCATAGACTGTATTTTAGGCGTTCCCTTTTTTCCTTGTTAATTGCGTAGAATGATGCACAGAGTGAACCTCAGCCAAGACCAGTGCGCTGGAAAAAACGTGACAGACAGGGAGCTTTTATTCCTCAAAGATCATCAACCACTCGAAGTACTAGTTGCATGCCACGTGCTCAGTGTTCACACAACCATTGATTTTATCTCACAACTTGTTTTCACCAAAGAATTTCAGTAAGTAAATATTCTTCAATTTTTTTCCCCCTCCAGTGTCCAGAGAGCAGCATCAATGTCCACGTGAAGAACCTAGTTATGTTGCCAGTGTCAACCCAACAAAAGGTACTTTACCTTCTTGTATTTATTGTGATTTCTGTTTACTTTTATATTTGTTGTTATAGTTGAGTTATGCAGGGCTTTTGTGCAGTCCTAAGAAACATACTGCCTAGAGTGTTTTTCACTTTGTGGAAGAGTTTCTTCCTTTCTTTCTTTTTTTTCTGTTAGTGTATGGTGCTTCATCAGGAGCTCCTTCAGTTGTTGGAGGATGGAGAAGAGGATGCAGCCATGACTTGTGAGACGTCGTCTGAGTCAGCTGCTACTCACTGGGCGATCAGAAATATGGTGTCCTTGCAAAAGTGGAAAGAGGCCAGGCCTTGTCTTATAGACAATATGTTAGCTACTCTGGATCCACAGTCACACCGTGTGTGTCAGTGTGGCAAACAAGTAGTCGTGAGGTGTCTGGACTGCCTGCCTCTTCCATTCCTTTGTGCTGACTGTGATATTGCAGTTCACACACGCTTTGTCCTGCACAACAGAGAGGCAGTAACAGGAGGGTTTTTGCAGCCTTCATCAGAGTTTCACAAGCCAATAGGTACGGTTTTTAAGTCTTATGCATTTCTTGCTTTGTATGAGTATGAGTGGGTGCTGTTATTGTATATTTATTGGAGTGGAGTGGAGTGCTGTAAAGTTTGAGGTGGACAGGATGTGCAAGGAGCCATGCTTTAGCTGCCCTGCCTGCACTCCAGACATGCTTGCCGTCTCAGTTGATGGAAACCGCAAGCTTTATCGCTTTCAGTCAAATGCAAGGTACGTTATGCATTGTGTACATAAGTCAAATATGGATTTGTAGAAAAATGTATTTTAATGTTTCTTTTCAAACAACTGTCACTGTGTTCGTTCAGCACTTCAGAGCAGGGGGACTTTGAAGGTGTCTTCATTGAAAAAGATGAGGAAGTTGCTGAGTTTGTGAAATACATCCAGAGACACACAAATCATGTAAGATACACATATATATATATATATTAGTGCTGTTAGCGTTAATCTTGTTAAAATGACGTTAATGCCATAACCATATACACATACACGTATCCAGTGATGCCCTCATGCAGACCGATATTTGGCCCTGGCAGAGCACAAGTGAACGTAAGCTCTTGATATATAAATATCCTTTTTAAACAAACTCCCAGTATCTGAGCAGTAGTTGAATGTTTTGTTCTTGAATCATAATATGCTACTATGTTTTCCCATCTGATGTTGTTAAACTGTAGCTGCTGCTGACCTCCGGACAAAGAGAAAAGTCTTTGAGAAGGTGATGGCTGTGAGGCGCCTGAGAGAGGAGGAGATGATCCTTTGCAGGGAGATGCGGCATCACTGGACAGTGTTGCGAATGCCATCTGTGGTGTTGGGAACAATCTCCTCAGACTGTAAGCACTTTATTTATTTATTAATTTTTTGATGAATCGATTGAAAATAAGAGCAGATGCTAAAGTCTTACTGGATCTTTTACCTATATCTAGATTGCTAGCTAACACTGCCTTCTCCCTTTTAAAAAAATGTTTAATTACAGCATCCTAATTCCTTGTGTTTATGAGGTGAGGTTTTTTTTTTGTTTGTTTGTTTGTTTTTTAACTTTTCTCATATTTATTTGTTTTGTTCTTTTTACAGCCTCCTTTGTTGGCATGTCGGAGGATGCACAGAAGGGACTCTGTAGCCTGGTTTTAGAAAACAAAGTGAACTGAAAGCTGAAATGCTCAAAGTAAAGGACGTGTACAAGAGAATCCTCAGCCACCAACCACTCCTGGAAATGGACTCGGAGGAGGACATTCCAGACGATGCCACTGAGAGTGATTTGAGCACTTCTGCTGAAGACTGATTGTGTCATCATTGATGTTATGTTTGGTAAAATAAAAAGTTAATCACATCTCTGTTTAATGTGATTTTTCAACAGACATTTTACATTTTGAGAAGAAAAATGGAATTTCCTTGGTGCAGTTGTTTACCCTGAATCATTATTTCCCATCTAATTTAATGACTAGTGTACATGTTCAGATACGATAACATAATTTAATTTATGGGATGCTTTCTGGGCTGCTCAAATGATCACAAAATTTAAAAGCACCAGGCAGCACACTCACAAGTACATTTTTTGTTCAGTGTTTTGTCGAAGAAATCAACAAGTACAATTGAGATGTTTGCTGTAGTGGTGTGTTTGTTAAGAAGCATGCCAGCACACCGGTGAAGTGACAGTCCCAGAATGCACCCGAGCCAGTGACTCGCCCCAGAGCAAATGAAATTGCTTATCTAGAAAGACAACCGTCATCAAAGAAGAAGTAAAAGAGTAGGAAACAAATGGTAAGGGAAGGTACTGTGGGGTAGGAAAGAAAGGCCAGAGCTGTGCAAAATGACCTCCAGCAGGCTACAAATGTGCACGTCTGCTCAAACGGTCAGAAACCGACTCCATGAGGGTGGTATGAGGGCCCGACGTCCACAGGTGGGGTTGTGCTTACAGCCCAACACCGTGCCGGATGTTTGGCATTTGCCAGACAACACAAAGATTGGCAACTTTGCCACTGGCGCCCTGTGCTCCTCACAGATGAAAGCAGGTTCACACTGAGCACTTGTGACAGAGTCTGGGGACGCCGTGGAGAACCTTCTGCTGCCTGCAACATCCTCCAGCATGAGTTTGGCAGTGGGTCAGTTTTGGTGTGGGGTGGCATTTCTTTGGGGAGCTGCACAGCCCTCCATGTGTTCGGCAGAGGTAGCCTGACTGCCATTAGGTACTGAGATGAGATCCTCAGACCCCTTGTGAGACCATATGCTGGTGCGGTTGGCCCCGGGTTCCTCCTAATGCAAGACAATCCTAGACCTCATGTGGCTGGAGTGTGTCAGCAGTTCCTGCAAGATGAAGGCAATGATGCTGTGGACTGGCCCGCCCATTCCCCAGACCTGAATCCAATTGAGGACATCTGGGACATCATGTCTCGCTCCATCCACCAACTGCACCACAAAATGTCCAGGAGTGGGCAGATGCTTTAGTCCTGGAGTCTGGGAGGAGATCCATCAGGAGAGCATCTGCCACTTCATCAGGAGCATGTCCAGGTGTTGTAGGGAGGTCATACAGGCATGTGGAGGCCACACAGACTAGTGAGCCTCATTTTGACATGTTTTAAGAACATTACATAAAACCAAATTAATGATTCTGTATTGCATTGATCAAGGAACCAACCCAATAGGAGCTAAAGGAATCCTCTTGACATTACTTCACTCAGTAAGTTTATACTATGTTTAATGTGCATTTTCTTCATCAGTTTTGAACATAACATGTTAGCGCTCCCTGGTCCTTTTTGGAGACAGATCCTGAGACAGCAGGCAGCTATGGAGAACTCGTGTCAGCTGTGGTAATTAAGGAATACTTTGATTTAATATTGATTTCATGACAACTATCCTCAGGCACATATTCCTGGATATATATGATGACATAAGTAAAGTCCCATTTTACAATCATTGCCTTCTTTGATCTGACTTATTGCCTCAGACTTTGGCCCTGTGTCCCCAAAAGTATAGAAAATCCATGACACTGAGTAAGAGGCCTTTATCATGTTATAAGTGAGAGAGTTTGGTGTAACAGTGGTTGAACATGCCAAATCAATCCACAACATACTGCCATTCCCCAGCTGTAACCTGCATATGCATCAAACCAAAATCCAGTATCATAGACATAAAGATGAGGTTAAAGGGGTTGTATCATTTTGCCAGATAGCTTCATCCCAAAAAAGATAAACATTCTTCAAAAACAAAAGTTTGTGAATATTTGCTGTATTGCCAGGCCTAAACCAACCTGTTAAACTTATCAAATTATTGTCATAGATACGAACCTATTGATTGAAACAGAATAATCCATTGAAGCCTCCATCATCATCCACGATCACTGTTACTGTTCAGATTATTTCATCTCTGTTTTCCTCTAGAATGTTTTGAAAATCAGCATTTGATCAACAGACTTTTTAAAAGTTTATTTTGATCCTATTGTTTACGTGTGTAATTGCATTTTTATTGAAATTATGACAGGAAAACCCTTAATCAAATTGTATCTTTGATATCTAATAATAATATTAACAATAATGTTACATATGTAATATGTACACAATAATAATGTGCAAACAAACAAGAAAAATAGCAAAAAATGTCAATTTTTTTCTAATACCCTGTATATAAAAACCACATATGACCACAACTCCAAATGTGCAATTGTCACTGCATCTAAACATGACATATTACAAAAAGGTAGAAACATATAATATACAATATGTTCTGAAGCTGGTACTGGTGCAGTTAACTTTGCTTTAGGCTCCCATACACAGTAGGTGTTACTTACCTTACGTGCAGTGCAGTATTACTTTACCTTGTAATATGTTATAATAAGCAAGTCACTTCTATATTTATGAGGATGTAGACAATAATGTTGGCTGATATGTAAAACTATGAGATGTCGAGTGCAGGGAAGATATTATTGATGGATCAGATTCATGAATGTGTTAGGTACTTAAGCCACAATTAGAGAGTGAAACAGAGACTGACACTGGTTGAAATGTATAGTAAATATTTTATTTTGAACTTTTATGCTGAACTACAAGCTGTGAACTGTGCGATCTCTGCGACCTGTGGTGCCTGGTTTACTGTGTGTAAAACTGCGCAGGTTCCCATGTGTCATCCCACACTTTGCCACTGTCAGGAGAAAAACATAACAAAGAACAACCACACACAAAATAGGACAATTTAGGTTGTGACATATGACAATTTTTTAGGATGAAATATCTTCTATATTCATGTCATGCTTTATACACCTTCATTGTAATATAAATGAATCAAATCAAGTCAGACAGTAATAATATATGTAGTAGATGTCAAGCAGGACCACAGCAGCAGCCACGATCCATCGGAACCTGCTGGATGAGAGAGCACAGAAACTCCAGGGAAGAAGTTTAGTTAGTAACATGCATGAACTGCATTACTGAGACATGTATGTTTACAGATGGTGAGGGAGAGGGGGAGAGTTTTCAGTAAAACGAGACGCGACTGCATCTTCAACCAATACTGAGCCTGCATAACCCTGAAAGAGACAGACAGAGAGAGGGGGGGGGGGGGGGGGGGGGGGGGGACACTAACCCCCAGCAGTCTGGTCCCATTACAGCATAACTAAGGGCTGAGCTGAACCAGCCCTAACTATAAGCTCTATAAAGAAGTAAAGTCTTATGCCTACTCTTAAAAGTGTTGACCATGTCCACCTCCAAATCTCATAATGGACTTTGGAGGTGGACAGCTATCAAGCTCCTCACAGAAGAGGAGCTCGATAGCTAAAAGCTCTCAATTTACTTTAGTCCAAATACATGAATTCAAATTGAGGTGATAACTATTTATCAACAATATGAATGTCTGTTCCTGTCCAACAAAGTTGTTACTACATACCATGTTGAGCAAGGCTTCCACTTGACTTTAACTTCTTCTTTTTCCTGAAAAACATGATATAAACAAACAATTAATTAAGAAAGACATGCAAGTTGCATACAAAAAGGAGCTTATAAACATTTGTGTACTATTGAATGGCTCAATAAAAACATAAGAACCACTACAATGCGTGTACTGCCAGCATCGAGTGCATGTTAGCAAAGCAACACTGCTTACATTGTGGCTCACAAGCAAAACTAACTGAAGCAGATGTTACTGAATGGGAAGGAGCACCTCCACATCAATCACTCCTTCTGAGCATGATGTCAGGAGGACTTTAAAGAACGTAAACATCAGGAAGGCAGCACGACTAGGTCGTATCAGGTGGTCTGTTCTTATTTAATGTCCTATTTGGAGTGAAATCCTGACTCAGTGGCTGAATTAGTGTAGATTCATCAAATACAAAAGCTTATGGATATTCAGTCAGGCACAGTTCAAATCCGGGAAGTCCAAAGACGCAAACAAATCTGCACAACAGCAGGCTAAATTACTTACATTTACAACTCTCCTGTCTACTATCTCTTCATATTTGAAAATCTTCTGTGTACGGTGTTTTCGGCATTCTGAAAAATAACAAATGAAATATTTACATGAGTTCTGTAAAACTGGAAAAAAATGCAAAAATTAAGAAAAAGAGATCTTAACAAACTTAACGAACATGTCATGTGTTTCGTACATTTACAATACCATAACGTCTAACCTTTCCTTGTCCTTTTTTTGTTTGGGACATCCGAGGTGTACACAGTAGAAATTGAGGGAGATGCAGGATGTGGAGATGAAGAGGAGGATGCAGGAGGAAGCAGAGATGAAGAGGAGGATGCAGGAGGAAGCAGAGACAGAGAGGAATATGCAGGAGGAAGCAGAGATGAAGAGGAGGATGCAGGAGGAAGCAGAGATGAAGAGGAGGATGCAAGAGGAAGCAGAGACGGAGAGAAGGATGCAGGAGGAAGCAGAGACGGAGAGGAGGATGCAGGAGGAAGCAGAGATGAAGAGGAGGATGCAAGAGGAAGCAGAGATGAAGAGGAGGATGCAGGAGGAAGCAGAGACAGAGAGGAAGATGCAGAGGAAGCACAGACGAAGAGGAGGAAGCAGAGATGGAGAGGAGGATGCAGGAGGAAGCAGAGATGAAGAGGAGGATGCAAGAGGAAGCAGAGACGAAGAGGAGGATGCAGGAGGAAGCAGAGACAGAGAGAAAGATGCAGGAGGAAGCAGAGATGAAGAGGAGGATGCAGGAGGAAGCAGAGACAGAGAGGAAGATGCAGGAGGAAGCAGAGACGGAGAGGAGGATGAAAGAGGAAGCACAGACGAAGAGGAGGAAGCACAGACAGAGAGAAAGATGCAGGAGGAAGCACAGACGAAGAGGAGGAAGCAAAGATGGAGAGGAGGATGCAGGAGGAAGCAGAGATGAAGAGGAGGATGCAGGAGGCTGACAGAGGGAAGATGTTGGTACAGGCTCTAAATGAAGAATAAATTCCTCGTTTAGAGCCTCTGGGTCTGGGACTGGTCCAGCATCGACACTGTCAGCAGAGGATGGTCCAGCTGCTGGTGTAGACCTTTTAGCAGGAGGTGAAGCTTGTAATTCTGAAAAATTTTAAATATTAAACATTCATTAAAATGGGTTGAAAAAATGTACAGTACACATAAACACATAATAAGTAGCCCAAACTTTAATAATATGTCTGCATTAGGTGCATAGTAATTACATAAATTGCAAAAAAGTGCAATAAACTACAAAAAAATTGAAAATCGTTTTTGTTTTTTTAACATATATTTCTAGTTAGAGAAATTTAAGAGGCTTATCCCTCAAAACTGTAAATACAAAAAAGTTACACAAACTAGTTTCCCACCACAGGAAATTTATTTTGAGTGTCTTCATAGTTTTATTTTTGAAATACACCAATTTTTATATACTGCAGGAAAAACGAAAATAAATATTATAGTGCAAATTTGCAAAATAACAGCATATGCATCAAAATAAACTATTTCCAGCAGTGCAATATGAGTCTTAAGCATCCCAGAAACGACACAGAAAGTCATAAAGTCAAACATAACTTTTTAAAACACATAACAAGTAAAACACAAGGTCATAAGGCCCCGATCGTAAAAAACTACATTTCCGCAAAATTACGTCACTTCCGGTTTCGGGCAGGTCATGCGGTCATGTGATAGTTCGCGCTGATGGACGTAGGAAGTGTTACAAACAGCTGATGGATCGGCGAAGCCTGTTTCTGGAATATCATGTTTTTGTTGCTGCAAGTGATTTTTATGCAGTTTTTGCAAAGCTATATGTGGAAGGAAACTGTGACCTAGGACAAGCTGATGGCATAAGATGTAAGTACAACTCCTCCAGTTTCATATGCAAAAAAAATTATTGCGCTAGCTTACTTGGTTGCAGAGCTACCGGGATTTAAAAATAGTTACGCAAAACAGAGCGTGCCCGCTCCGATCGGCTGTAAAGGGTTAATAAAGTTTAATATTTTGGAAAAAAAATGTTGGCAAAGAGAGGAAGTGACGTAAGATTTGCGCATGCGGGGTACCGATCGGGTTTCCGGTAAGGATCGGGTAGCGTTGAAACTCTGTCGTGCTAGCTAGCACGCAGTATGAGTCATTGTAACTGTCAGCACAACGAAAATAAACTACACCTAAACTCGGTTTATATCTGACCCAAATAGAGTGCAGTTCATAACTTCTTACCTGAAATTCAGTTCACCTCACGCTCCGACCGGCAGCCGCCTGCTTCTCCTGCCTTCGGTTTCCCTGATCCGGGATTGAGCTCTGCGTTAGCCACCACCGGTCGATCGGCGGCCGCCTCGCCGGTGGCTAGCTGCCCTGTGTTGTAGCTCCGCGTTAGCCACCACCAAAAAGCTCAGTTATTTTTTCCACATCGACCAGCATCATCGGCCCATATAAACGAAAAATAAGTCCAGCTAAGACAAACACTGTTTGCGAGCGATCGGGGGTGAAAGGAGCCTCACTGAAAGGGTGTTTTTTAGCGAAGGGTCGCTAGCCGGCTAGCATGAGAACGGGTTGGTACAGACAGTATTCTCCAAAGAGTTGTTGTGTTGTATAATTTGTCTCCTGTCCTAATTTCCTCTCTCCCTGAGGACACTCCAGGTCCAAGCGCAGCAATGGGTAACCAAGAGTTTCCAGAAAGTCAGCCGCCCACAACAGGGAGAAAGAGGAAAAGAGACCGAAATGATGAGCTGCTAGACCTCATCAGAGAGGAGAGCGCAACAGAACAGGTCACATGACAGCACAGCATTTTCTCTGCATTTTCTACCCACAGTTTGAACTGAATAACAAATAACACAACCTACACAAACTGAAAACAAACAGAAATCACAGAGTAAAATTTGAAAACTTTTATTGATGTTAATTTAAAAGTTATTTAAAAAAAGAAAACCCATATAAAGTTAAAAAAAAAGTAAAAAAAAAATCGTAAAAATAAATAAAAAGAAAGGAAAAAAAAAAGAAAACCCAAACAGACAAACCCCTCTGAGCAAGCAATAGGCGACAGTGGGAAGGAAAAACTCCATTTTAACAGGGAGAAACCTCCGACAGAACCGGGCTCTGTGAGGGGACAGCCATCTGCCTCGACTGGTCAATGGGTTCTCATAAGTGACTCGATCAATTTAAAAAGAGCCATTCTAATTGTAAAAATAACCAATTTAAAATCCAGTTAGTTTTCTAGGATTCAAGCAAACTACATTAAACCCGGAGGGAGCCCTAGCTGCAGATTGTTAAAGATATCAACTTGAATATTCCGGGCAGTATTTTCATTCCTGACATTAATGGTATTAGTGCCACCAAAGGAATTGTTTACTATGTTCACAACCGTACTTTGCTGTGAAATAGCAGGTTGCCCCTGGTTTGAATCTTCTGTGTCTGAGTCATCTGGGCTCCCCATACAGCACACACACAAGCATGCAAACAGGTTTTTGCAATTTTGATTGTTTGGCCTAGATTCAGGTTCAGGAGCTGGGTCCTGTGTTGGTGACGGTGTGTGGGTGACAGTTGATGCTTTATTGGCCATCAACTGGCCATCAACTTTGCATTTTTGATTATTGAATCTAGATTCCAGTTCAGGTGGTGTCTCCTGTGTTGGGCTGGTGACAGTTGATGGTTTATTGGCCATTGCGTTTTAATATCTATTTGCAGATAATTTGTTTTCTCCGTTTGTTAAAACTAGCGTGTTACGTTTCGGTGTTGTCAGTGTGTTGTTTTTGGCGTGACTGTTATGTGTTTCCTGTGTTACTTTGAAAGTCTGTGTTATCTTAGTCTTTTTAGTTTACGTTTCCCTGTCTCGTCAGTTCTGAGTTGCCCCAGCTGTGTTTCCCTCTTGTTGTCCATTTTCCTGATTGCTCCCTCTAGGTATTTAAACCCTGTGTTTCAGTGTGTCATGGCCGGGGTGTAACATATGGGGGCTCGTCCGGGATTGCCTTCGCTGGGGGGTCTGGGGACCGCCCCAGCCTTTGTCGTCGCTGGAGGGTCCGAGGGACCGCTCCAGCCTTCGTCGTCTGCTGGAGGGTCAGTGGGACCGCTCCAGCCTTCATCAGCTTCGTCTGCCTTCGCTGAGGGGAGGGTCCGTGGGACCGCCCCAGCCTTTGTCGTCGCTGGAGGGTCCGTGGGACCGCTCCAGCCTTCATCCGCCTTCGCTGGAGGGTCCGTGGGACCGCTCCAGCCTTCATCCGCCTTCGCTGGAGGGTCCGAGGGACCGCTCCAGCCTTCGTCGTCTGCTGGAGGGTCAGTGGGACCGCTCCAGCCTTCATCAGCTTCGTCTGCCTTCGCTGAGGGGAGGGTCCGTGGGACCGCCCCAGCCTTTGTCGTCGCTGGAGGGTCCGTGGGACCGCTCCAGCCTTCATCCGCCTTCGCTGGAGGGTCCGTGGTACCGCTCCAGCCTTCGTCGGCTTCGTCTGTCTGGATCAAACTTTTCACTTGGTGTTAAATGTTTGATTTTTGGGTGGGGGGAACTGTTACGTTTCGGTGTTGTCAGTGTGTTGTTTTTGGCGTGACTGTTATGTGTTTCCTGTGTTACTTTGAAAGTCTGTGTTATCTTAGTCTTTTTTGTTTACGTTTCCCTGTCTCGTCAGTTCTGAGTTGCCCCAGCTGTGTTTCCCTCTTGTTGTCCATTTTCCTGATTGCTCCCTCTAGGTATTTAAACCCTGTGTTTCAGTGTGTCATGGTCGCGATCTCCCCCGTGTTGTAAATAGTTTGGTGTTTTGTTGTAAATAAATAGTTTGTTGTAAATAGATTTGTCGATACTTTCGTTTCGGGATTTTGGTGGTGAGCTTTAGTGGGGGTTTTTTGTGTGTGTTTTTTTTTTCCTTTATTTTTACTTTTTTCGTGTTGCACTCCGGTTGCCTAGGCCGGGGTGTTCCTGCAGAGGGCTATTTATAGACTTAAATCCTTTGAAGTGTATGACGTCACTGAAGCCTTTGCTCTAAGCCCCGCCCATTTCGAGAAAAAAAAAGAATGCGCTCGAAGTGTGTGGCGTGTTTGTATATGACATATATCACTAATATCCATAATACCACGGAAACACCTGACAACTCAGAGGATTATGCATCGCTGGCAGATCAAATTCAGGCTGTGATTCTACAGAAAGAAATGGATTTGTTAAACATCCCAGAAAATAGCACAACAACAGTGGCCTCAAAGGAGACAGAAACAGCTCCTGAACGTGCACAGACCTCTAACACAGTTGACCGCATCATGGAAAATCTAATCTGTGTGCCAGTTGTTATTGTACAGAAAGCAACAGTCAACGTGAACAGCACAGCAGAAAATTCCGCTGGTGCCACACTTATCACTAATGTCCAAAATACCACGGAAAGACCTGAAAACTCAGAGGATAATGCATCGCTGGCAGATCAAATTCAGGCTGTGATTCTACAGAAAACAAGGGATTTGTTCAACATCAGGGAAAATAGCACAACAACAGTGGCCTCAAAGGAGACACAGACAGCTCCTGAACAACAGAAAACAACAGACAACATGAACAACACAGCAGAAAATGTTGCCACAAATATCATTGATACAACTGACGAGCCCAGAACTCTAATAGACAAGAAAAACCGTGACACCACGCAGGCTGTAGATAAAGCAGGAACCTCTTTGGAAAATAATGTAACCCCAAAGAATTCCTCTGCTCAACATGAAGCCAGCATGCAAAATCAATTCAAAAAACACCCTTTGGCAGCAAAGGATGAATTGCCTCAAAACAAAGAAAAATACAGATTTTTTGTGGAAATATGTATGGAAGAACTAGTTAAGCGGGTTATAAAAAAATCAGGTAAAGTCACAAGTCCAGAAAGAGTTTTAGCCATCTACAAGAGGCTTAGCAAAAAGATCTGGGCTAAGATCGGGGATGAAATTGATCAAATCCCCTTAAGGAAGTTCAAAAACTTTGAGAAGGTGATTTTCAAAGCCCTGTGTAAACAGTGGCAAGAGGCAGAAGTAGTTCTGCGAAACATGGAATTAAATGAACCAACAGTCGACAATACGATTGTTAAAATTTTCACAGAAGAGGCAGCCAAACTCTCGAAGAAGCCAAGTTGCATACGTCGGTTTTTCTCATCTATAGGCCGACTGTTTTGTTTCACCAGGAGACAAAACAAGGTTGATGCACTGTAAAATGGTAAATGGCCTGTATTTGTGTAGCGCTTTCCTAGTCCCTAAGGACCCCAAAGCGCTTCACGCGTCCAGTCATCCACCCATTCACACACACATTCACACACTGGTGATGGCAAGCTACGTTGTAGCCACAGCCGCCCTGGGGCGCACTGACAGAGGCGAGGCTGCCGGACACTGGCGCCGCCGGGCCCTCTGACCACCACCAGTAGGCGTAGGGTGAAGTGTCTTGAGCCACGATCGCCCCTGATGCACTGTAGAAAAAATTGTGATAACCCCTTGGAACGGTCGCGGCAGATGGCTGTCCCCTCACTGAGCCTGGTTCTGCCGGAAGTTTCTTCCTCTTAAAAGGGAGTTTTTCTTCCCCACTGTCGCCAAGTGCTTGCTCAGAGGGGTTTTTCTGTTGGGGTTTTCTTTTTAATAACTTTTAAAAAAGTTAACATCAATAAAAGTTATTAAATTTTACACTGATTTCTGTTTTTTTATTGTCTATAAGTTGAATAAATACATTTGTTATTTCTTACTCAGTTCAAACTGTGGGTAGAAAATGCTGTGCTGTCATGTGACCTGTTCACACACACACACACACACACACACACCAACATTGGTTTGATTAAACAAAAAAAGGAACAATTTAAAAAGTTTTCACACACATTTCTTTTTCTCCAGACATGAATGACACCAGAAAATCACTTTCAGATCCTCTCATGGCAATGCAGCAGAGGATTTAACACATGACCTTTGACCCTCTCTAGAGAACCTCTGCTTTTCTTCTTCTCGTCCCCCCACTTGGCAGCATTACTGCCTCCGGCTGATCATCTTGCTTCTCCCCCTGCAGAGTTTGGAATCTGGTGTGAGAAGAGACGCCACCGCTCAACAGCATGCTCTCACCCAGGTGATACTTGAGCATACCTGACAGCTGCTGAGGGTCACCTGGACACAGAAACACAAACAGGTCTGATCACATTTCCTTCTTCATGCTAAGCTCTGCTATAAGCCACAACTTGCTTTGCCCCATGTTTGTAGATGACTGGAATCAGAGCAGAGTCTCTGCATGTCTTTATTAGGGTGGAAGCTGCTACTGATATTTGTGCAGCAGACTAAACAAACAGTTTGTGAACATTCAGCATGTTCAGTCCAATCAAAAAGCAGGAAAATAGCCCCACTGAGAAATCTCTACAAGGCACCGCTGAGAGGTGCCATGTAGAGATTCATACATTCGGTCTTCATACTCGACTCCAGATCTGGACTTGTGTTGAACTCGACTGAGGTGGTCTGATCAGACACAGCGCTGCTCTTCACTGCAGCTGTCCACAAATCACAGAGGAAGTCAGGAGTGTTTTTACCTCGTCTAGCTGCCTCTGTGTGTGTGTGTGTGTGTGTCTCTTTAATTCATTTTTCTTTGTAAGCTACAGAGACCTTCACAGGACAATAATTGATCCTCGTGTTCGCATGAAATCACTAAATACATGCAGCAAAGCCCAGAGGACACAGGTAACCGATACAGGAGACTTTTCCTGCCCTTCCAGGGAGAAAGTCGATTTCTTCAGTTATACTTCCTGTTGTTTTTTTTGGTTTTTACGTTGAAGATTTTAGATGTTTGGCTTTTAATTCTGGTACTCCTGTTTTAATTTCAAGGCCTGAGGTTGTTCTTCTTGCACCCGTGGACAGAATCGTCTGTTTTTATAGTTTTATAGTTGTTTTGGAGTCAATTTTGCTTCAGTTAGTTCATTTAAAATATTTTAAATAGTTGGGTTTTTTTTATTGTCAGTGGTAGTTTGCTGTGTATTGTGTTGTGTGAACTTGGCAAACTAACTAAAGGAAGCATGTCCCAGGTCTGGTTTGTGGGTGGTTGTCTGCTTAGTAATGAACTCTGCAGACCACATCAAGCTTTCTGCTTCCCACAGGTGTAGCATATGGACTGAAAGCAAACAGAGGTGTTAGTGTGTTGTTGTGTAGTTTCTATTGAAGCTGACATCATTTAATGCTGTTTCTGCATGCTGGTCAGTGCCATCCAGACAGCAGGTATGACTGAGCTTTTGAACCAGGAGAAGGTGTTTACCTTCTTCGCTCCCAACGACGATGCCTTCAATGCACTGCCGCAGGATGAACTCAGCAGGCTGATGTGTGAGTTTTATTCAACTACACAGCTTCTCTTCATTCACATTCTTAATTTATCCACATGGACACTTTCCACACACGTGTGTAAAGCGTCTCTCTTCTTTACAGCAGCTTATGCTGAGACAGCTCGTTCTCACTCCGGACGCGTAAAATAATGACGATTTGTCACGTCCCTTAACTTCTCATGCTGACACCTAAGGTACCCTTCCACATTTTTATGTGACGCTGTGGGTTGTCAATTCATTCCAATATGAACCCGCTCGCGGCGATCGGAGACGCTTCGAGCAGAGGCTCCAGCCATCCTTTTACTCCAATAATAACCCCGTCACGGCGAAACATGACACCGTGAAGCACAATCTAACTGGAGAACCGGGGACCCTCTCCGCGAACGGGTTTTTCTCCCTAATTTAATGCTTTCTTTTAATGACATCGTTAACATTTCTCAACAAAAACACATGAAAGTATCACTGATAATTCAACAATAAAAGCTTGGAGTCATTTGGCGCGGCTGCCCCTCTGTTGGTCTTCCATGGTCTCTTGTGTTCTGGGGGCCTCTGGATGTCTGGAGTTTTGATCTCCTCCATACCCGCTTCACACCCTGGAGGACGGGGCTGTGGCCCCCCCACACTCCCTAGCAGATCGTTACATGGAGAAACCTTTGGAATACAAGCGCGCTGATCCACACAGGTATGCACACGGGTGTTCACTGCTCGTAGACCCAAATTACACCTTTCTTGGCCGCTACTTCGAAGCACATCTGTCCTGCGTGCTGCACAACAACATTGAATATTTAGTATTTACTGCTGTTTACACTTAGCTAGATTAATGCGATGGTGTTGTGTTTAGTATGTTGCTTTGGTTTTTTTTGCTTGTTTTCTATTTTTCTCTCAACAGGTGATCCAGGAGATTTTTATTTTTTTTTCTCCCCCCCTTTCTCACTGTCCCTCTCCCCTTCTGTTTTTCCTTTCCTTCCTCTTTCTTTCTCCCTTTCCTATCCCTCACTCATGTCTGTCCCGTCTGTAACATCTGAAAATAAAATATAATAAATAATAAAAACAAAGATCGACCAAATGGACCAATACGGCAATGCCACGATGATCCATTTGGCAAAGTAAATCCATTGGGTATCCTTGTTGGTCTTCAGACAACAATTCTGATGGCTAAAGAACCAAATGGGACAGGCAAAAAAAAAAAAATAATAATAATAACCCCGTCACGGCGAAACATGACACCGTGAAGCACAATCTAACTGGAGAACCGGGGACCCTCTCCGCGAACGGGTTTTTCTTCCTAATTTAATGCTTTCTTTTAATGACATCGTTAACATTTCTCAACAAAAACACATGAAAGTATCACTGATAATTCAACAGTAAAAGCTTGGAGTCATTTTTGACCAGGACATGTCCTTCAACGCACATATTAAACAAATATGTAAGACTGCTTTCTTCCATTTGCGCAACATCTCTAAAATTAGAAATATCCTGTCTCAGAGTGATGCTGAAAAACTAGTTCATGCATTTATTACTTCCAGGCTGGACTACTGCAATTCATTATTATCAGGATGTCCAAAAAACTCACTGAAAAGCCTCCAGCTAATCCAAAATGCTGCAGCAAGAGTCCTGACAGGGACTAGAAAGAGAGAGCAGATTTCTCCTGTTTTGGCTTCCCTTCATTGGCTTCCTGTTAAGTCCAGAATTGAATTCAAAATCCTGCTCCTCACATACAAGGTCTTAAATAATCAGGCCCCATCTTATCTTAATGACCTTGTAGTACCATATCACCCTATTAGAGCACTTTGCTCTCGCTCTGCAGGCCTACTTGTTGTTCCTGGAGTATTTAAAAGTAGAATGGGAGGGAGAGCCTTCAGTTTTCAGGCCCCACTTCTGTGGAACCAGCTTCCAGTTTGGATTCGGGAGACAGACACTATCTCTACTTTTAAGATTAGGCTTAAAACTTTCCTTTTTGCTAAAGCATATAGTTAGGGCTGGACCAGGTGACCCTGAATCCTCCCTTAGTTATGCTGCAATAGACGTAGGCTGCCGGGGGATTCCCATGATGCATTGAGTTTTTCCTTTCCAGTCACCTTTCTCACTCACTATGTATTAACAGACCTCTCTGCATTGAATCATATCTGTTATTAATCTCTGTCTCTCTTCCACAGCATGTCTTTATCCTGTCTTCCTTCTCTCACCCCAACCGGTCGCAGCAGATGGCCGCCCCTCCCTGAGCCTGGTTCTGCCGGAGGTTTCTTCCTGTTAAAAGGGAGTTTTTCCTTCCCACTGTCGCTTGCTCATAGGGGGTCATATGATTGTTGGGTTTTTCTCTGTATCTATGAAGCACCTTGAGGCGACTTTTGTTGTGATTTGGCGCTATATAAATCAAATTGAATTGAATTGAATTAAAATCGCTTCATGTTTTGGCCACCACACAGTGTTTTCCGAACTGATTCACGATCTGAAAGTGTGCAGATCTAACGTACATAATCCTTTGTTAGGTTTATTATTTTCATTTCACACGTAAAACATTTATAGATTCATTCACCACTCCTGTTAGTTTGAGCTTCAGGCTGCTGACGAACTCCTTCAAGATATGCAGGTAACATTTTTAGTGGAATCAGTTGTTAAAGAGGGAACACGCTTGTCTAATATTTTGTACGGAGTAAACGTTATATTATTTTAAATTTTTTTTTAAAGTTTATGTCACATTAAGTTGGTTAACTTAAGCTGTTTGATAATCTTTGCTTTAATCATAGACTGTATTTTA
This sequence comes from Mchenga conophoros, assembly GCF_057382185.1. NCBI lineage: Eukaryota > Metazoa > Chordata > Actinopteri > Cichliformes > Cichlidae > Mchenga > Mchenga conophoros. The sequence goes on from NC_140535.1 coordinate 13,711,422, forward strand.
GGCGTTCCCTTTTTTCCTTGTTAATTGCGTAGAATGATGCACAGAGTGAACCTCAGCCAAGACCAGTGCGCTGGAAAAAACGTGACAGACAGGGAGCTTTTATTCCTCAAAGATCATCAACCACTCGAAGTACTAGTTGCATGCCACGTGCTCAGTGTTCACACAACCATTGATTTTATCTCACAACTTGTTTTCACCAAAGAATTTCAGTAAGTAAATATTCTTCAATTTTTTTCCCCCTCCAGTGTCCAGAGAGCAGCATCAATGTCCACGTGAAGAACCTAGTTATGTTGCCAGTGTCAACCCAACAAAAGGTACTTTACCTTCTTGTATTTATTGTGATTTCTGTTTACTTTTATATTTGTTGTTATAGTTGAGTTATGCAGGGCTTTTGTGCAGTCCTAAGAAACATACTGCCTAGAGTGTTTTTCACTTTGTGGAAGAGTTTCTTCCTTTCTTTCTTTTTTTTCTGTTAGTGTATGGTGCTTCATCAGGAGCTCCTTCAGTTGTTGGAGGATGGAGAAGAGGATGCAGCCATGACTTGTGAGACGTCGTCTGAGTCAGCTGCTACTCACTGGGCGATCAGAAATATGGTGTCCTTGCAAAAGTGGAAAGAGGCCAGGCCTTGTCTTATAGACAATATGTTAGCTACTCTGGATCCACAGTCACACCGTGTGTGTCAGTGTGGCAAACAAGTAGTTGTGAGGTGTCTGGACTGCCTGCCTCTTCCATTCCTTTGTGCTGACTGTGATATTGCAGTTCACACACGCTTTGTCCTGCACAACAGAGAGGCAGTAACAGGAGGGTTTTTGCAGCCTTCATCAGAGTTTCACAAGCCAATAGGTACGGTTTTTAAGTCTTATGCATTTCTTGCTTTGTATGAGTATGAGTGGGTGCTGTTATTGTATATTTATTGGAGTGGAGTGGAGTGCTGTAAAGTTTGAGGTGGACAGGATGTGCAAGGAGCCATGCTTTAGCTGCCCTGCCTGCACTCCAGACATGCTTGCCGTCTCAGTTGATGGAAACCGCAAGCTTTATCGCTTTCAGTCAAATGCAAGGTACGTTATGCATTGTGTACATAAGTCAAATATGGATTTGTAGAAAAATGTATTTTAATGTTTCTTTTCAAACAACTGTCACTGTGTTCGTTCAGCACTTCAGAGCAGGGGGACTTTGAAGGTGTCTTCATTGAAAAAGATGAGGAAGTTGCTGAGTTTGTGAAATACATCCAGAGACACACAAATCATGTAAGATACACATATATATATATATATTAGTGCTGTTAGCGTTAATCTTGTTAAAATGACGTTAATGCCATAACCATATACACATACACGTATCCAGTGATGCCCTCATGCAGACCGATATTTGGCCCTGGCAGAGCACAAGTGAACGTAAGCTCTTGATATATAAATATCCTTTTTAAACAAACTCCCAGTATCTGAGCAGTAGTTGAATGTTTTGTTCTTGAATCATAATATGCTACTATGTTTTCCCATCTGATGTTGTTAAACTGTAGCTGCTGCTGACCTCCGGACAAAGAGAAAAGTCTTTGAGAAGGTGATGGCTGTGAGGCGCCTGAGAGAGGAGGAGATGATCCTTTGCAGGGAGATGCGGCATCACTGGACAGTGTTGCGAATGCCATCTGTGGTGTTGGGAACAATCTCCTCAGACTGTAAGCACTTTATTTATTTATTAATTTTTTGATGAATCGATTGAAAATAAGAGCAGATGCTAAAGTCTTACTGGATCTTTTACCTATATCTAGATTGCTAGCTAACACTGCCTTCTCCCTTTTAAAAAAATGTTTAATTACAGCATCCTAATTCCTTGTGTTTATGAGGTGAGGTTTTTTTTTTGTTTGTTTGTTTGTTTTTTAACTTTTCTCATATTTATTTGTTTTGTTCTTTTTACAGCCTCCTTTGTTGGCATGTCGGAGGATGCACAGAAGGGACTCTGTAGCCTGGTTTTAGAAAACAAAGTGAACTGAAAGCTGAAATGCTCAAAGTAAAGGACGTGTACAAGAGAATCCTCAGCCACCAACCACTCCTGGAAATGGACTCGGAGGAGGACATTCCAGACGATGCCACTGAGAGTGATTTGAGCACTTCTGCTGAAGACTGATTGTGTCATCATTGATGTTATGTTTGGTAAAATAAAAAGTTAATCACATCTCTGTTTAATGTGATTTTTCAACAGACATTTTACATTTTGAGAAGAAAAATGGAATTTCCTTGGTGCAGTTGTTTACCCTGAATCATTATTTCCCATCTAATTTAATGACTAGTGTACATGTTCAGATACGATAACATAATTTAATTTATGGGATGCTTTCTGGGCTGCTCAAATGATCACAAAATTTAAAAGCACCAGGCAGCACACTCACAAGTACATTTTTTGTTCAGTGTTTTGTCGAAGAAATCAACAAGTACAATTGAGATGTTTGCTGTAGTGGTGTGTTTGTTAAGAAGCATGCCAGCACACCGGTGAAGTGACAGTCCCAGAATGCACCCGAGCCAGTGACTCGCCCCAGAGCAAATGAAATTGCTTATCTAGAAAGACAACCGTCATCAAAGAAGAAGTAAAAGAGTAGGAAACAAATGGTAAGGGAAGGTACTGTGGGGTAGGAAAGAAAGGCCAGAGCTGTGCAAAATGACCTCCAGCAGGCTACAAATGTGCACGTCTGCTCAAACGGTCAGAAACCGACTCCATGAGGGTGGTATGAGGGCCCGACGTCCACAGGTGGGGTTGTGCTTACAGCCCAACACCGTGCCGGATGTTTGGCATTTGCCAGACAACACAAAGATTGGCAACTTTGCCACTGGCGCCCTGTGCTCCTCACAGATGAAAGCAGGTTCACACTGAGCACTTGTGACAGAGTCTGGGGACGCCGTGGAGAACCTTCTGCTGCCTGCAACATCCTCCAGCATGAGTTTGGCAGTGGGTCAGTTTTGGTGTGGGGTGGCATTTCTTTGGGGAGCTGCACAGCCCTCCATGTGTTCGGCAGAGGTAGCCTGACTGCCATTAGGTACTGAGATGAGATCCTCAGACCCCTTGTGAGACCATATGCTGGTGCGGTTGGCCCCGGGTTCCTCCTAATGCAAGACAATCCTAGACCTCATGTGGCTGGAGTGTGTCAGCAGTTCCTGCAAGATGAAGGCAATGATGCTGTGGACTGGCCCGCCCATTCCCCAGACCTGAATCCAATTGAGGACATCTGGGACATCATGTCTCGCTCCATCCACCAACTGCACCACAAAATGTCCAGGAGTGGGCAGATGCTTTAGTCCTGGAGTCTGGGAGGAGATCCATCAGGAGAGCATCTGCCACTTCATCAGGAGCATGTCCAGGTGTTGTAGGGAGGTCATACAGGCATGTGGAGGCCACACAGACTAGTGAGCCTCATTTTGACATGTTTTAAGAACATTACATAAAACCAAATTAATGATTCTGTATTGCATTGATCAAGGAACCAACCCAATAGGAGCTAAAGGAATCCTCTTGACATTACTTCACTCAGTAAGTTTATACTATGTTTAATGTGCATTTTCTTCATCAGTTTTGAACATAACATGTTAGCGCTCCCTGGTCCTTTTTGGAGACAGATCCTGAGACAGCAGGCAGCTATGGAGAACTCGTGTCAGCTGTGGTAATTAAGGAATACTTTGATTTAATATTGATTTCATGACAACTATCCTCAGGCACATATTCCTGGATATATATGATGACATAAGTAAAGTCCCATTTTACAATCATTGCCTTCTTTGATCTGACTTATTGCCTCAGACTTTGGCCCTGTGTCCCCAAAAGTATAGAAAATCCATGACACTGAGTAAGAGGCCTTTATCATGTTATAAGTGAGAGAGTTTGGTGTAACAGTGGTTGAACATGCCAAATCAATCCACAACATACTGCCATTCCCCAGCTGTAACCTGCATATGCATCAAACCAAAATCCAGTATCATAGACATAAAGATGAGGTTAAAGGGGTTGTATCATTTTGCCAGATAGCTTCATCCCAAAAAAGATAAACATTCTTCAAAAACAAAAGTTTGTGAATATTTGCTGTATTGCCAGGCCTAAACCAACCTGTTAAACTTATCAAATTATTGTCATAGATACGAACCTATTGATTGAAACAGAATAATCCATTGAAGCCTCCATCATCATCCACGATCACTGTTACTGTTCAGATTATTTCATCTCTGTTTTCCTCTAGAATGTTTTGAAAATCAGCATTTGATCAACAGACTTTTTAAAAGTTTATTTTGATCCTATTGTTTACGTGTGTAATTGCATTTTTATTGAAATTATGACAGGAAAACCCTTAATCAAATTGTATCTTTGATATCTAATAATAATATTAACAATAATGTTACATATGTAATATGTACACAATAATAATGTGCAAACAAACAAGAAAAATAGCAAAAAATGTCAATTTTTTTCTAATACCCTGTATATAAAAACCACATATGACCACAACTCCAAATGTGCAATTGTCACTGCATCTAAACATGACATATTACAAAAAGGTAGAAACATATAATATACAATATGTTCTGAAGCTGGTACTGGTGCAGTTAACTTTGCTTTAGGCTCCCATACACAGTAGGTGTTACTTACCTTACGTGCAGTGCAGTATTACTTTACCTTGTAATATGTTATAATAAGCAAGTCACTTCTATATTTATGAGGATGTAGACAATAATGTTGGCTGATATGTAAAACTATGAGATGTCGAGTGCAGGGAAGATATTATTGATGGATCAGATTCATGAATGTGTTAGGTACTTAAGCCACAATTAGAGAGTGAAACAGAGACTGACACTGGTTGAAATGTATAGTAAATATTTTATTTTGAACTTTTATGCTGAACTACAAGCTGTGAACTGTGCGATCTCTGCGACCTGTGGTGCCTGGTTTACTGTGTGTAAAACTGTGCAGGTTCCCATGTGTCATCCCACACTTTGCCACTGTCAGGAGAAAAACATAACAAAGAACAACCACACACAAAATAGGACAATTTAGGTTGTGACATATGACAATTTTTTAGGATGAAATATCTTCTATATTCATGTCATGCTTTATACACCTTCATTGTAATATAAATGAATCAAATCAAGTCAGACAGTAATAATATGTGTAGTAGATGTCAAGCAGGACCACAGCAGCAGCCACGATCCATCAGAACCTGCTGGATGAGAGAGCACAGAAACTCCAGGGAAGAAGTTTAGTTAGTAACATGCATGAACTGCATTACTGGGACATGTATGTTTACAGATGGTGAGGGAGAGGGGGAGAGTTTTCAGTAAAACGAGACGCGACTGCATCTTCAACCAATACTGAGCCTGCATAACCCTGAAAGAGACAGACAGAGAGAGGGGGGGGGGACACTAACCCCCAGCAGTCTGGTCCCATTACAGCATAACTAAGGGCTGAGCTGAACCAGCCCTAACTATAAGCTCTATAAAGAAGTAAAGTCTTATGCCTACTCTTAAAAGTGTTGACCATGTCCACCTCCAAATCTCATAATGGACTTTGGAGGTGGACAGCTATCAAGCTCCTCACAGAAGAGGAGCTCGATAGCTAAAAGCTCTCAATTTACTTTAGTCCAAATACATGAATTCAAATTGAGGTGATAACTATTTATCAACAATATGAATGTCTGTTCCTGTCCAACAAAGTTGTTACTACATACCATGTTGAGCAAGGCTTCCACTTGACTTTAACTTCTTCTTTTTCCTGAAAAACATGATATAAACAAACAATTAATTAAGAAAGACATGCAAGTTGCATACAAAAAGGAGCTTATAAACATTTGTGTACTATTGAATGGCTCAATAAAAACATAAGAACCACTACAATGCGTGTACTGCCAGCATCGAGTGCATGTTAGCAAAGCAACACTGCTTACATTGTGGCTCACAAGCAAAACTAACTGAAGCAGATGTTACTGAATGGGAAGGAGCACCTCCACATCAATCACTCCTTCTGAGCATGATGTCAGGAGGACTTTAAAGAACGTAAACATCAGGAAGGCAGCACGACTAGGTCGTATCAGGTGGTCTGTTCTTATTTAATGTCCTATTTGGAGTGAAATCCTGACTCAGTGGCTGAATTAGTGTAGATTCATCAAATACAAAAGCTTATGGATATTCAGTCAGGCACAGTTCAAATCCAGGAAGTCCAAAGACGCAAACAAATCTGCACAACAGCAGGCTAAATTACTTACATTTACAACTCTCCTGTCTACTATCTCTTCATATTTGAAAATCTTCTGTGTACGGTGTTTTCGGCATTCTGAAAAATAACAAATGAAATATTTACATGAGTTCTGTAAAACTGGAAAAAAATGCAAAAATTAAGAAAAAGAAATCTTAACGAACATGTCATGTGTTTCGTACATTTACAATACCATAACGTCTAACCTTTCCTTGTCCTTTTTTTGTTTGGGACATCCGAGGTGTACACAGTAGAAATTGAGGGAGATGCAGGATGTGGAGATGAAGAGGAGGATGCAGGAGGAAGCAGAGATGAAGAGGAGGATGCAGGAGGAAGCAGAGACAGAGAGGAATATGCAGGAGGAAGCAGAGATGAAGAGGAGGATGCAGGAGGAAGCAGAGATGAAGAGGAGGATGCAGGAGGAAGCAGAGACAGAGAGGTTTTTCTCCCTAATTTAATGCTTTCTTTTAATGACATCGTTAACATTTCTCAACAAAAACACATGAAAGTATCACTGATAATTCAACAATAAAAGCTTGGAGTCATTTGGCGCGGCTGCCCCTCTGTTGGTCTTCCATGGTCTCTTGTGTTCTGGGGGCCTCTGGATGTCTGGAGTTTTGATCTCCTCCATACCCGCTTCACACCCTGGAGGACGGGGCTGTGGCCCCCCCACACTCCCTAGCAGATCGTTACATGGAGAAACCTTTGGAATACAAGCGCGCTGATCCACACAGGTATGCACACGGGTGTTCACTGCTCGTAGACCCAAATTACACCTTTCTTGGCCGCTACTTCGAAGCACATCTGTCCTGCGTGCTGCACAACAACATTGAATATTTAGTATTTACTGCTGTTTACACTTAGCTAGATTAATGCGATGGTGTTGTGTTTAGTATGTTGCTTTGGTTTTTTTTGCTTGTTTTCTATTTTTCTCTCAACAGGTGATCCAGGAGATTTTTATTTTTTTTTCTCCCCCCCTTTCTCACTGTCCCTCTCCCCTTCTGTTTTTCCTTTCCTTCCTCTTTCTTTCTCCCTTTCCTATCCCTCACTCATGTCTGTCCCATCTGTAACATCTGAAAATAAAATATAATAAATAATAAAAACAAAGATCGACCAAATGGACCAATACGGCAATGCCACGATGATCCATTTGGCAAAGTAAATCCATTGGGTATCCTTGTTGGTCTTCAGACAACAATTCTGATGGCTAAAGAACCAAATGGGACAGGCAAAAAAAAAAAAAAATAATAATAACCCCGTCACGGCGAAACATGACACCGTGAAGCACAATCTAACTGGAGAACCGGGGACCCTCTCCGCGAACGGGTTTTTCTTCCTAATTTAATGCTTTCTTTTAATGACATCGTTAACATTTCTCAACAAAAACACATGAAAGTATCACTGATAATTCAACAGTAAAAGCTTGGAGTCATTTTTGACCAGGACATGTCCTTCAACGCACATATTAAACAAATATGTAAGACTGCTTTCTTCCATTTGCGCAACATCTCTAAAATTAGAAATATCCTGTCTCAGAGTGATGCTGAAAAACTAGTTCATGCATTTATTACTTCCAGGCTGGACTACTGCAATTCATTATTATCAGGATGTCCAAAAAACTCACTGAAAAGCCTCCAGCTAATCCAAAATGCTGCAGCAAGAGTCCTGACAGGGACTAGAAAGAGAGAGCAGATTTCTCCTGTTTTGGCTTCCCTTCATTGGCTTCCTGTTAAGTCCAGAATTGAATTCAAAATCCTGCTCCTCACATACAAGGTCTTAAATAATCAGGCCCCATCTTATCTTAATGACCTTGTAGTACCATATCACCCTATTAGAGCACTTTGCTCTCGCTCTGCAGGCCTACTTGTTGTTCCTGGAGTATTTAAAAGTAGAATGGGAGGGAGAGCCTTCAGTTTTCAGGCCCCACTTCTGTGGAACCAGCTTCCAGTTTGGATTCGGGAGACAGACACTATCTCTACTTTTAAGATTAGGCTTAAAACTTTCCTTTTTGCTAAAGCATATAGTTAGGGCTGGACCAGGTGACCCTGAATCCTCCCTTAGTTATGCTGCAATAGACGTAGGCTGCCGGGGGATTCCCATGATGCATTGAGTTTTTCCTTTCCAGTCACCTTTCTCACTCACTATGTATTAACAGACCTCTCTGCATTGAATCATATCTGTTATTAATCTCTGTCTCTCTTCCACAGCATGTCTTTATCCTGTCTTCCTTCTCTCACCCCAACCGGTCGCAGCAGATGGCCGCCCCTCCCTGAGCCTGGTTCTGCCGGAGGTTTCTTCCTGTTAAAAGGGAGTTTTTCCTTCCCACTGTCGCTTGCTCATAGGGGGTCATATGATTGTTGGGTTTTTCTCTGTATCTATGAAGCGCCTTGAGGCGACTTTTGTTGTGATTTGGCGCTATATAAATCAAATTGAATTGAATTGAATTAAAATCGCTTCATGTTTTGGCCACCACACAGTGTTTTCCAAACTGATTCACGATCTGAAAGTGTGCAGATCTAACGTACATAATCCTTTGTTAGGTTTATTATTTTCATTTCACACGTAAAACATTTATAGATTCATTCACCACTCCTGTTAGTTTGAGCTTCAGGCTGCTGACGAACTCCTTCAAGATATGCAGGTAACATTTTTAGTGGAATCAGTTGTTAAAGAGGGAACACGCTTGTCTAATATTTTGTACGGAGTAAACGTTATATTATTTTAAATTTTTTTTTTAAGTTTATGTCACATTAAGTTGGTTAACTTAAGCTGTTTGATAATCTTTGCTTTAATCATAGACTGTATTTTAGGCGTTCCCTTTTTTCCTTGTTAATTGCGTAGAATGATGCACAGAGTGAACCTCAGCCAAGACCAGTGCGCTGGAAAAAACGTGACAGACAGGGAGCTTTTATTCCTCAAAGATCATCAACCACTCGAAGTACTAGTTGCATGCCACGTGCTCAGTGTTCACACAACCATTGATTTTATCTCACAACTTGTTTTCACCAAAGAATTTCAGTAAGTAAATATTCTTCAATTTTTTTCCCCCTCCAGTGTCCAGAGAGCAGCATCAATGTCCACGTGAAGAACCTAGTTATGTTGCCAGTGTCAACCCAACAAAAGGTACTTTACCTTCTTGTATTTATTGTGATTTCTGTTTACTTTTATATTTGTTGTTATAGTTGAGTTATGCAGGGCTTTTGTGCAGTCCTAAGAAACATACTGCCTAGAGTGTTTTTCACTTTGTGGAAGAGTTTCTTCCTTTCTTTCTTTTTTTTCTGTTAGTGTATGGTGCTTCATCAGGAGCTCCTTCAGTTGTTGGAGGATGGAGAAGAGGATGCAGCCATGACTTGTGAGACGTCGTCTGAGTCAGCTGCTACTCACTGGGCGATCAGAAATATGGTGTCCTTGCAAAAGTGGAAAGAGGCCAGGCCTTGTCTTATAGACAATATGTTAGCTACTCTGGATCCACAGTCACACCGTGTGTGTCAGTGTGGCAAACAAGTAGTTGTGAGGTGTCTGGACTGCCTGCCTCTTCCATTCCTTTGTGCTGACTGTGATATTGCAGTTCACACACGCTTTGTCCTGCACAACAGAGAGGCAGTAACAGGAGGGTTTTTGCAGCCTTCATCAGAGTTTCACAAGCCAATAGGTACGGTTTTTAAGTCTTATGCATTTCTTGCTTTGTATGAGTATGAGTGGGTGCTGTTATTGTATATTTATTGGAGTGGAGTGGAGTGCTGTAAAGTTTGAGGTGGACAGGATGTGCAAGGAGCCATGCTTTAGCTGCCCTGCCTGCACTCCAGACATGCTTGCCGTCTCAGTTGATGGAAACCGCAAGCTTTATCGCTTTCAGTCAAATGCAAGGTACGTTATGCATTGTGTACATAAGTCAAATATGGATTTGTAGAAAAATGTATTTTAATGTTTCTTTTCAAACAACTGTCACTGTGTTCGTTCAGCACTTCAGAGCAGGGGGACTTTGAAGGTGTCTTCATTGAAAAAGATGAGGAAGTTGCTGAGTTTGTGAAATACATCCAGAGACACACAAATCATGTAAGATACACACATATATATATATATTAGTGCTGTTAGCGTTAATCTTGTTAAAATGACGTTAATGCCATAACCATATACACATACACGTATCCAGTGATGCCCTCATGCAGACCGATATTTGGCCCTGGCAGAGCACAAGTGAACGTAAGCTCTTGATATATAAATATCCTTTTTAAACAAACTCCCAGTATCTGAGCAGTAGTTGAATGTTTTGTTCTTGAATCATAATATGCTACTATGTTTTCCCATCTGATGTTGTTAAACTGTAGCTGCTGCTGACCTCCGGACAAAGAGAAAAGTCTTTGAGAAGGTGATGGCTGTGAGGCGCCTGAGAGAGGAGGAGATGATCCTTTGCAGGGAGATGCGGCATCACTGGACAGTGTTGCGAATGCCATCTGTGGTGTTGGGAACAATCTCCTCAGACTGTAAGCACTTTATTTATTTATTAATTTTTTGATGAATCGATTGAAAATAAGAGCAGATGCTAAAGTCTTACTGGATCTTTTACCTATATCTAGATTGCTAGCTAACACTGCCTTCTCCCTTTTAAAAAAATGTTTAATTACAGCATCCTAATTCCTTGTGTTTATGAGGTGAGGTTTTTTTTTTGTTTGTTTGTTTGTTTTTTACTTTTCTCATATTTATTTGTTTTGTTCTTTTTACAGCCTCCTTTGTTGGCATGTCGGAGGATGCACAGAAGGGACTCTGTAGCCTGGTTTTAGAAAACAAAGTGAACTGAAAGCTGAAATGCTCAAAGTAAAGGACGTGTACAAGAGAATCCTCAGCCACCAACCACTCCTGGAAATGGACTCGGAGGAGGACATTCCAGACGATGCCACTGAGAGTGATTTGAGCACTTCTGCTGAAGACTGATTGTGTCATCATTGATGTTATGTTTGGTAAAATAAAAAGTTAATCACATCTCTGTTTAATGTGATTTTTCAACAGACATTTTACATTTTGAGAAGAAAAATGGAATTTCCTTGGTGCAGTTGTTTACCCTGAATCATTATTTCCCATCTAATTTAATGACTAGTGTACATGTTCAGATACGATAACATAATTTAATTTATGGGATGCTTTCTGGGCTGCTCAAATGATCACAAAATTTAAAAGCACCAGGCAGCACACTCACAAGTACATTTTTTGTTCAGTGTTTTGTCGAAGAAATCAACAAGTACAATTGAGATGTTTGCTGTAGTGGTGTGTTTGTTAAGAAGCATGCCAGCACACTGGTGAAGTGACAGTCCCAGAATGCACCCGAGCCAGTGACTCGCCCCAGAGCAAATGAAATTGCTTATCTAGAAAGACAACCGTCATCAAAGAAGAAGTAAAAGAGTAGGAAACAAATGGTAAGGGAAGGTACTGTGGGGTAGGAAAGAAAGGCCAGAGCTGTGCAAAATGACCTCCAGCAGGCTACAAATGTGCACGTCTGCTCAAACGGTCAGAAACCGACTCCATGAGGGTGGTATGAGGGCCCGACGTCCACAGGTGGGGTTGTGCTTACAGCCCAACACCGTGCCGGATGTTTGGCATTTGCCAGACAACACAAAGATTGGCAACTTTGCCACTGGCGCCCTGTGCTCCTCACAGATGAAAGCAGGTTCACACTGAGCACTTGTGACAGAGTCTGGGGACGCCGTGGAGAACCTTCTGCTGCCTGCAACATCCTCCAGCATGAGTTTGGCAGTGGGTCAGTTTTGGTGTGGGGTGGCATTTCTTTGGGGAGCTGCACAGCCCTCCATGTGTTCGGCAGAGGTAGCCTGACTGCCATTAGGTACTGAGATGAGATCCTCAGACCCCTTGTGAGACCATATGCTGGTGCGGTTGGCCCCGGGTTCCTCCTAATGCAAGACAATCCTAGACCTCATGTGGCTGGAGTGTGTCAGCAGTTCCTGCAAGATGAAGGCAATGATGCTGTGGACTGGCCCGCCCATTCCCCAGACCTGAATCCAATTGAGGACATCTGGGACATCATGTCTCGCTCCATCCACCAACTGCACCACAAAATGTCCAGGAGTGGGCAGATGCTTTAGTCCTGGAGTCTGGGAGGAGATCCATCAGGAGAGCATCTGCCACTTCATCAGGAGCATGTCCAGGTGTTGTAGGGAGGTCATACAGGCATGTGGAGGCCACACAGACTAGTGAGCCTCATTTTGACATGTTTTAAGAACATTACATAAAACCAAATTAATGATTCTGTATTGCATTGATCAAGGAACCAACCCAATAGGAGCTAAAGGAATCCTCTTGACATTACTTCACTCAGTAAGTTTATACTATGTTTAATGTGCATTTTCTTCATCAGTTTTGAACATAACATGTTAGCGCTCCCTGGTCCTTTTTGGAGACAGATCCTGAGACAGCAGGCAGCTATGGAGAACTCGTGTCAGCTGTGGTAATTAAGGAATACTTTGATTTAATATTGATTTCATGACAACTATCCTCAGGCACATATTCCTGGATATATATGATGACATAAGTAAAGTCCCATTTTACAATCATTGCCTTCTTTGATCTGACTTATTGCCTCAGACTTTGGCCCTGTGTCCCCAAAAGTATAGAAAATCCATGACACTGAGTAAGAGGCCTTTATCATGTTATAAGTGAGAGAGTTTGGTGTAACAGTGGTTGAACATGCCAAATCAATCCACAACATACTGCCATTCCCCAGCTGTAACCTGCATATGCATCAAACCAAAATCCAGTGTCATAGACATAAAGATGAGGTTAAAGGGGTTGTATCATTTTGCCAGATAGCTTCATCCCAAAAAAGATAAACATTCTTCAAAAACAAAAGTTTGTGAATATTTGCTGTATTGCCAGGCCTAAACCAACCTGTTAAACTTATCAAATTATTGTCATAGATACGAACCTATTGATTGAAACAGAATAATCCATTGAAGCCTCCATCATCATCCACGATCACTGTTACTGTTCAGATTATTTCATCTCTGTTTTCCTCTAGAATGTTTTGAAAATCAGCATTTGATCAACAGACTTTTTAAAAGTTTATTTTGATCCTATTGTTTACGTGTGTAATTGCATTTTTATTGAAATTATGACAGGAAAACCCTTAATCAAATTGTATCTTTGATATCTAATAATAATATTAACAATAATGTTACATATGTAATATGTACACAATAATAATGTGCAAACAAACAAGAAAAATAGCAAAAAATGTCAATTTTTTTCTAATACCCTGTATATAAAAACCACATATGACCACAACTCCAAATGTGCAATTGTCACTGCATCTAAACATGACATATTACAAAAAGGTAGAAACATATAATATACAATATGTTCTGAAGCTGGTACTGGTGCAGTTAACTTTGCTTTAGGCTCCCATACACAGTAGGTGTTACTTACCTTACGTGCAGTGCAGTATTACTTTACCTTGTAATATGTTATAATAAGCAAGTCACTTCTATATTTATGAGGATGTAGACAATAATGTTGGCTGATATGTAAAACTATGAGATGTCGAGTGCAGGGAAGATATTATTGATGGATCAGATTCATGAATGTGTTAGGTACTTAAGCCACAATTAGAGAGTGAAACAGAGACTGACACTGGTTGAAATGTATAGTAAATATTTTATTTTGAACTTTTATGCTGAACTACAAGCTGTGAACTGTGCGATCTCTGCGACCTGTGGTGCCTGGTTTACTGTGTGTAAAACTGTGCAGGTTCCCATGTGTCATCCCACACTTTGCCACTGTCAGGAGAAAAACATAACAAAGAACAACCACACACAAAATAGGACAATTTAGGTTGTGACATATGACAATTTTTTAGGATGAAATATCTTCTATATTCATGTCATGCTTTATACACCTTCATTGTAATATAAATGAATCAAATCAAGTCAGACAGTAATAATATATGTAGTAGATGTCAAGCAGGACCACAGCAGCAGCCACGATCCATCGGAACCTGCTGGATGAGAGAGCACAGAAACTCCAGGGAAGAAGTTTAGTTAGTAACATGCATGAACTGCATTACTGAGACATGTATGTTTACAGATGGTGAGGGAGAGGGGGAGAGTTTTCAGTAAAACGAGACGCGACTGCATCTTCAACCAATACTGAGCCTGCATAACCCTGAAAGAGACAGACAGAGAGGGGGGGGGGGGGGGGGGGGGACGACACTAACCCCCAGCAGTCTGGTCCCATTACAGCATAACTAAGGGCTGAGCTGAACCAGCCCTAACTATAAGCTCTATAAAGAAGTAAAGTCTTATGCCTACTCTTAAAAGTGTTGACCATGTCCACCTCCAAATCTCATAATGGACTTTGGAGGTGGACAGCTATCAAGCTCCTCACAGAAGAGGAGCTCGATAGCTAAAAGCTCTCAATTTACTTTAGTCCAAATACATGAATTCAAATTGAGGTGATAACTATTTATCAACAATATGAATGTCTGTTCCTGTCCAACAAAGTTGTTACTACATACCATGTTGAGCAAGGCTTCCACTTGACTTTAACTTCTTCTTTTTCCTGAAAAACATGATATAAACAAACAATTAATTAAGAAAGACATGCAAGTTGCATACAAAAAGGAGCTTATAAACATTTGTGTACTATTGAATGGCTCAATAAAAACATAAGAACCACTACAATGCGTGTACTGCCAGCATCGAGTGCATGTTAGCAAAGCAACACTGCTTACATTGTGGCTCACAAGCAAAACTAACTGAAGCAGATGTTACTGAATGGGAAGGAGCACCTCCACATCAATCACTCCTTCTGAGCATGATGTCAGGAGGACTTTAAAGAACGTAAACATCAGGAAGGCAGCACGACTAGGTCGTATCAGGTGGTCTGTTCTTATTTAATGTCCTATTTGGAGTGAAATCCTGACTCAGTGGCTGAATTAGTGTAGATTCATCAAATACAAAAGCTTATGGATATTCAGTCAGGCACAGTTCAAATCCGGGAAGTCCAAAGACGCAAACAAATCTGCACAACAGCAGGCTAAATTACTTACATTTACAACTCTCCTGTCTACTATCTCTTCATATTTGAAAATCTTCTGTGTACGGTGTTTTCGGCATTCTGAAAAATAACAAATGAAATATTTACATGAGTTCTGTAAAACTGGAAAAAAATGCAAAAATTAAGAAAAAGAGATCTTAACAAACTTAACGAACATGTCATGTGTTTCGTACATTTACAATACCATAACGTCTAACCTTTCCTTGTCCTTTTTTTGTTTGGGACATCCGAGGTGTACACAGTAGAAATTGAGGGAGATGCAGGATGTGGAGATGAAGAGGAGGATGCAGGAGGAAGCAGAGATGAAGAGGAGGATGCAGGAGGAAGCAGAGACAGAGAGGAATATGCAGGAGGAAGCAGAGATGAAGAGGAGGATGCAGGAGGAAGCAGAGATGAAGAGGAGGATGCAGGAGGAAGCAGAGACAGAGAGGAATATGCAGGAGGAAGCAGAGACGGAGAGGAGGATGCAGGAGGAAGCACAGACGAAGAGGAGGAAGCAAAGATGGAGAGGAGGATGCAGGAGGAAGCAGAGATGAAGAGGAGGATGCAAGAGGAAGCAGAGACGAAGAGGAGGATGCAGGAGGAATCAGAGACAGAGAGAAAGATGCAGGAGGAAGCAGAGATGAAGAGGAGGATGCAGGAGGAAGCAGAGACAGAGAGGAAGATGCAGGAGGAAGCAGAGACAGAGAGGAGGATGCAGGAGGAAGCACAGACGAAGAGGAGGAAGCAGAGATGGAGAGGAGGATGCAGGAGGAAGCAGAGATGGAGAGGAGGATGCAAGAGGAAGCAGAGACGGAGAGGAGGATGCAAGAGGAAGCACAGACGAAGAGGAGGAAGCAGAGATGGAGAGGAGGATGCAGGAGGAAGCACAGACAGAGAGGAAGATGCAGGAGGAAGCACAGACGAAGAGGAGGAAGCAGAGATGGAGAGGAGGATGCAGGAGGAAGCAGAGATGAAGAGGAGGATGCAGGAGGCTGACAGAGGGAAGATGTTGGTACAGGCTCTAAATGAAGAATAAATTCCTCGTTTAGAGCCTCTGGGTCTGGGACTGGTCCAGCATCGACACTGTCAGCAGAGGATGGTCCAGCTGCTGGTGTAGACCTTTTAGCAGGAGGTGAAGCTTGTAATTCTGAAAAATTTTAAATATTAAACATTCATTAAAATGGGTTGAAAAAATGTACAGTACACATAAACACATAATAAGTAGCCCAAACTTTAATAATATGTCTGCATTAGGTGCATAGTAATTACATAAATTGCAAAAAAGTGCAATAAACTACAAAAAAATTGAAAATCGTTTTTGTTTTTTTAACATATATTTCTAGTTAGAGAAATTTAAGAGGCTTATCCCTCAAAACTGTAAATACAAAAAAGTTACACAAACTAGTTTCCCACCACAGGAAATTTATTTTGAGTGTCTTCATAGTTTTATTTTTGAAATACACCAATTTTTATATACTGCAGGAAAAACGAAAATAAATATTATAGTGCAAATTTGCAAAATAACAGCATATGCATCAAAATAAACTATTTCCAGCAGTGCAATATGAGTCTTAAGCATCCCAGAAACGACACAGAAAGTCATAAAGTCAAACATAACTTTTTAAAACACATAACAAGTAAAACACAAGCTCATAAGGCCCCGATCGTAAAAAACTACATTTCCGCAAAATTACGTCACTTCCGGTTTCGGGCAGGTCATGCGGTCATGTGATAGTTCGCGCTGATGGACGTAGGAAGTGTTACAAACAGCTGATGGATCGGCGAAGCCTGTTTCTGGAATATCATGTTTTTGTTGCTGCAAGTGATTTTTATGCAGTTTTTGCAAAGCTATATGTGGAAGGAAACTGTGACCTAGGACAAGCTGATGGCATAAGATGTAAGTACAACTCCTCCAGTTTCATATGCAAAAAAAAGTATTGCGCTAGCTTACTTGGTTGCAGAGCTACCGGGATTTAAAAATAGTTACGCAAAACAGAGCGTGCCCGCTCCGATCGGCTGTAAAGGGTTAATAAAGTTTAATATTTTGGAAAAAAAATGTTGGCAAAGAGAGGAAGTACCGATCGGGTTTCCGGTAAGGATCGGGTAGCGTTGAAACTCTGTCGTGCTAGCTAGCACGCAGTATGAGTCATTGTAACTGTCAGCACAACGAAAATAAACTACACCTAAACTCGGTTTATATCTGACCCAAATAGAGTGCAGTTCATAACTTCTTACCTGAAATTCAGTTCACCTCACGCTCCGACCGGCAGCCGCCTGCTTCTCCTGCCTTCGGTTTCCCTGATCCGGGATTGAGCTCTGCGTTAGCCACCACCGGTCGATCGGCGGCCGCCTCGCCGGTGGCTAGCTGCCCTGTGTTGTAGCTCCGCGTTAGCCACCACCAAAAAGCTCAGTTATTTTTTCCACATCGACCAGCATCATCGGCCCATATAAACGAAAAATAAGTCCAGCTAAGACAAACACTGTTTGCGAGCGATCGGGGGTGAAAGGAGCCTCACTGAAAGGGTGTTTTTTAGCGAAGGGTCGCTAGCCGGCTAGCATGAGAACGGGTTGGTACAGACAGTATTCTCCAAAGAGTTGTTGTGTTGTATAATTTGTCTCCTGTCCTAATTTCCTCTCTCCCTGAGGACACTCCAGGTCCAAGCGCAGCAATGGGTAACCAAGAGTTTCCCAAAAGTCAGCCGCCCACAACAGGGAGAAAGAGGAAAAGAGACCGAAATGATGAGCTGCTAGACCTCATCAGAGAGGAGAGCGCAACAGAACAGGTCACATGACAGCACAGCATTTTCTCTGCATTTTCTACCCACAGTTTGAACTGAATAACAAATAACACAACCTACACAAACTGAAAACAAACAGAAATCACAGAGTAAAATTTGAAAACTTTTATTGATGTTAATTTAAAAGTTATTTAAAAAAAGAAAACCCATATAAAGTAAAAAAAAAAGTAAAAAAAAAATCGTAAAAATAAATAAAAAGAAAGGAAAAAAAGAAAAGAAAACCCAAACAGACAAACCCCTCTGAGCAAGCAATAGGCGACAGTGGGAAGGAAAAACTCCATTTTAACAGGGAGAAACCTCCGACAGAACCGGGCTCTGTGAGGGGACAGCCATCTGCCTCGACTGGTCAATGGGTTCTCATAAGTGACTCGATCAATTTAAAAAGAGCCATTCTAATTGTAAAAATAACCAATTTAAAATCCCGTTAGTTTTCTAGGATTCAAGCAAACTACATTAAACCCGGAGGGAGCCCTAGCTGCAGATTGTTAAAGATATCAACTTGAATATTCCGGGCAGTATTTTCATTCCTGACATTAATGGTATTAGTGCCACCAAAGGAATTGTTTACTATGTTCACAACCGTACTTTGCTGTGAAATAGCAGGTTGCCCCTGGTTTGAATCTTCTGTGTCTGAGTCATCTGGGCTCCCCATACAGCACACACACAAGCATGCAAACAGGTTTTTGCAATTTTGATTGTTTGGCCTAGATTCAGGTTCAGGAGCTGGGTCCTGTGTTGGTGACGGTGTGTGGGTGACAGTTGATGCTTTATTGGCCATCAACTGGCCATCAACTTTGCATTTTTGATTATTAAATCTAGATTCCAGTTCAGGTGGTGTCTCCTGTGTTGGGCTGGTGACAGTTGATGCTTTATTGGCCATTGCGTTTTAATATCTATTTGCAGATAATTTGTTTTCTCCGTTTGTTAAAACTAGCGTTTGAAAATCCGTTCCTGCAGAGGGCTATTTATAGACTTAAATCCTTTGAAGTGTATGACGTCACTGAAGCCTTTGCTCTAAGCCCCGCCCACTTCGAGAAAAAAAAAGAATGCGCTCGAAGTGTGTGGCGTGTTTGTCTCCGCCCTTAATTTCATCACAGCCTCCCAATAACTGGAAGGTTCGAAGTGGGCGGGGCTTAGAGCAAAGCCTTCAGTGACGTCATACACTTCAAAGGATTTAAGTCTATAAATAGCCCTCTGCAACTCTGAATTTCTAACACAAGCGTTAACAAACGGAGAGAATAAATTAACAGCAAACAAATAGCTATTGAAGCAAAATGGACAACAGCACAGCTAGGAGCAATCCAGACAATGTCAGGAGTGATTCCACTCCTGCAGATGATGTTAGGCCACTGCTAGAGGAATTGCTAAATAATGTTACACATGAGCAGTGGCAACAGTTGCGGTCTGATTACGCCGAAAATGGCACCATAGGAAGGCTGTGTAATTTTGTAGATAATGTCATAGCCCTATGCTCACTGTCGGCAGGTGCAGAAATGAGGTTTTGCCAGGACACTGCTGTCACTAGCACAACAACAGTGGCCTCAATGGAGACACAGACAGCTCCTGAACTTGCACAGACCTCTAACACAGTTGACCGTAACACGGAAATACCAGCTGATATTTCACAGAAAACAACAGTCAACTTTCACAGCACAGCAGAAAATTGCCCTGGTGCCACATATATCACTAATATCCATAATACCAATAATGTCAAAGTTTTTCAATTTAACATCTTTAAAAAACTGGAATTCAGTTCAATACGAAAAACCGAAAAAATAACTGTCATGCCCAATACTCCAGTAGACAAGAAAGATCGTGATGACACTCAGGCTGTAGATAAAGCAGGAACCTCTTTGGAAAAGGATGTAACCCCAAAGAAATCCTCTGCTCAACATGAAGCCAGCACTGATATGTTCAACATCACAGAAAATAGCAGAAAAGCACTGGCCTTAAAGGAGACAGAGACAGCGCCAGAACTTACACAGACTTCAGAGGATAATGCATGGCTGACAGATCTTATTCAGGCTGTGATTTCACAGCTTGCTAAGATATCAATGTCCAACCCTTCTGATTCTCTCCAAAAATGTCTTTTGGATTCAATCAGGGCTGAACTACAGGGAACAGATTTACCCTCAGAAATCCAGGAACATTGCGACAGAATCGCTAAAGCCATTTCCACTGATCTTTGTAATAGATTAATTGTATCTGGGGAAGAGGGTGTAATGGCTTTAGTTGCCTTAGTTTTCAAAGAACACATTTTGGCAGTGAAGAATGAATTGTATCAAAACACTCTGTAATAACCTCCCCCCTGCTGGGGCTAGTAAATTGGGACTTTAAATTGGCTTTAAATAGATTATATATTTTTGAAAGCCCTTGGAACGGTCGCGGCAGATGGCTGTCCCCTCACTGAGCCCGGTTCTGCCGGAAGTTTCTTCCTCTTAAAAGGGAGTTTTTCTTCCCCACTGTCGCCAAGTGCTTGCTCAGAGGGGTTTTTCTGTTGGGGTTTTCTTTTTAATAACTTTTAAAAAAAAGTTAACATCAATAAAAGTTATTAAATTTTACACTGATTTCTGTTTTTTTATTGTCTGTAAGTTGAATAAATACATTTGTTATTTCTTACTCAGTTCAAACTGTGGGTAGAAAATGTTGTGCTGTCATGTGACCTGTTCTCTCTCTCTCACACACACACACACACACACACACACACACACACACACACACACACACACACACACACACACACACACACAACATTGGTTTGATTAAACAAAAAAAGGAACAATTTAAAAAGTTTTCACACACATTTCTTTTTCTCCAGACATGAATGACACCAGAAAATCACTTTCAGATCCTCTCATGGCAATGCAGCAGAGGATTTAACACATGACCTTTGACCCTCTCTAGAGAACCTCTGCTTTTCTTCTTCTCGTCCCCCCACTTGGCAGCATTACTGCCTCCGGCTGATCATCTTGCTTCTCCCCCTGCAGAGTTTGGAATCTGGTGTGAGAAGAGACGCCACCGCTCAACAGCATGCTCTCACCCAGGTGATACTTGAGCATACCTGACAGCTGCTGAGGGTCACCTGGACACAGAAACACAAACAGGTCTGATCACATTTCCTTCTTCATGCTAAGCTCTGCTATAAGCCACAACTTGCTTTGCCCCATGTTTGTAGATGACTGGAATCAGAGCAGAGTCTCTGCATGTCTTTATTAGGGTGGAAGCTGCTACTGATATTTGTGCAGCAGACTAAACAAACAGTTTGTGAACATTCAGCATGTTCAGTCCAATCAAAAAGCAGGAAAATAGCCCCACTGAGAAATCTCTACAAGGCACCGCTGAGAGGTGCCATGTAGAGATTCATACATTCGGTCTTCATACTCGACTCCAGATCTGGACTTGTGTTGAACTCGACTGAGGTGGTCTGATCAGACACAGCGCTGCTCTTCACTGCAGCTGTCCACAAATCACAGAGGAAGTCAGGAGTGTTTTTACCTCGTCTAGCTGCCTCTGTGTGTGTGTGTGTGTCTCTTTAATTCATTTTTCTTTGTAAGCTACAGAGACCTTCACAGGACAATAATTGATCCTCGTGTTCGCATGAAATCACTAAATACATGCAGCAAAGCCCAGAGGACACAGGTAACCGATACAGGAGACTTTTCCTGCCCTTCCAGGGAGAAAGTCGATTTCTTCAGTTATACTTCCTGTTGTTTTTTTTGGTTTTTACGTTGAAGATTTTAGATGTTTGGCTTTTAATTCTGGTACTCCTGTTTTAATTTCAAGGCCTGAGGTTGTTCTTCTTGCACCCGTGGACAGAATCGTCTGTTTTTATAGTTTTATAGTTGTTTTGGAGTCAATTTTGCCTCAGTTAGTTCATTTAAAATATTTTAAATAGTTGGGTTTTTTTTATTGTCAGTGGTAGTTTGCTGTGTATTGTGTTGTGTGAACTTGGCAAACTAACTAAAGGAAGCATGTCCCAGGTCTGGTTTGTGGGTGGTTGTCTGCTTAGTAATGAACTCTGCAGACCACATCAAGCTTTCTGCTTCCCACAGGTGTAGCATATGGACTGAAAGCAAACAGAGGTGTTAGTGTGTTGTTGTGTAGTTTCTATTGAAGCTGACATCATTTAATGCTGTTTCTGCATGCTGGTCAGTGCCATCCAGACAGCAGGTATGACTGAGCTTTTGAACCAGGAGAAGGTGTTTACCTTCTTCGCTCCCAACGACGATGCCTTCAATGCACTGCCGCAGGATGAACTCAGCAGGCTGATGTGTGAGTTTTATTCAACTACACAGCTTCTCTTCATTCACATTCTTAATTTATCCACATGGACACTTTCCACACACGTGTGTAAAGCGTCTCTCTTCTTTACAGCAGCTTATGCTGAGACAGCTCGTTCTCACTCCGGACGCGTAAAATAATGACGATTTGTCACGTCCCTTAACTTCTCATGCTGACACCTAAGGTACCCTTCCACATTTTTATGTGACGCTGTGGGTTGTCAATTCATTCCAATATGAACCCGCTCGCGGCGATCGGAGACGCTTCGAGCAGAGGCTCCAGCCATCCTTTTACTCCAATAATAACCCCGTCACGGCGAAACATGACACCGTGAAGCACAATCTAACTGGAGAACCGGGGACCCTCTCCGCGAACGGGTTTTTCTCCCTAATTTAATGCTTTCTTTTAATGACATCGTTAACATTTCTCAACAAAAACACATGAAAGTATCACTGATAATTCAACAGTAAAAGCTTGGAGTCATTTTTGACCAGGACATGTCCTTCAACGCACATATTAAACAAATATGTAAGACTGCTTTCTTCCATTTGCGCAACATCTCTAAAATTAGAAATATCCTGTCTCAGAGTGATGCTGATGCGACTTTTGTTGTGATTTGGCGCTATATAAATCAAATTGAATTGAATTGAATTATAATCGCTTCATGTTTTGGCCACCACACAGTGTTTTCCGAACTGATTCACGATCTGAAAGTGTGCAGATCTAACGTACATAATCCTTTGTTAGGTTTATTATTTTCATTTCACACGTAAAACATTTATAGATTCATTCACCACTCCTGTTAGTTTGAGCTTCAGGCTGCTGACGAACTCCTTCAAGATATGCAGGTAACATTTTTAGTGGAATCAGTTGTTAAAGAGGGAACACGCTTGTCTAATATTTTGTACGGAGTAAACGTTATATTATTTTAATTTTTTTTTTAAAGTTTATGTCACATTAAGTTGGTTAACTTAAGCTGTTTGATAATCTTTGCTTTAATCATAGACTGTATTTTAGGCGTTCCCTTTTTTCCTTGTTAATTGCGTAGAATGATGCAGAGTGAACCTCAGCCAAGACCAGTGCGCTGGAAAAAACGTGACAGACAGGGAGCTTTTATTCCTCAAAGATCATCAACCACTCGAAGTACTAGTTGCATGCCACGTGCTCAGTGTTCACACAACCATTGATTTTATCTCACAACTTGTTTTCACCAAAGAATTTCAGTAAGTAAATATTCTTCAATTTTTTTCCCCCTCCAGTGTCCAGAGAGCAGCATCAATGTCCACGTGAAGAACCTAGTTATGTTGCCAGTGTCAACCCAACAAAAGGTACTTTACCTTCTTGTATTTATTGTGATTTCTGTTTACTTTTATATTTGTTGTTATAGTTGAGTTATGCAGGGCTTTTGTGCAGTCCTAAGAAACATACTGCCTAGAGTGTTTTTCACTTTGTGGAAGAGTTTCTTCCTTTCTTTCTTTTTTTTCTGTTAGTGTATGGTGCTTCATCAGGAGCTCCTTCAGTTGTTGGAGGATGGAGAAGAGGATGCAGCCATGACTTGTGAGACGTCGTCTGAGTCAGCTGCTACTCACTGGGCGATCAGAAATATGGTGTCCTTGCAAAAGTGGAAAGAGGCCAGGCCTTGTCTTATAGACAATATGTTAGCTACTCTGGATCCACAGTCACACCGTGTGTGTCAGTGTGGCAAACAAGTAGTTGTGAGGTGTCTGGACTGCCTGCCTCTTCCATTCCTTTGTGCTGACTGTGATATTGCAGTTCACACACGCTTTGTCCTGCACAACAGAGAGGCAGTAACAGGAGGGTTTTTGCAGCCTTCATCAGAGTTTCACAAGCCAATAGGTACGGTTTTTAAGTCTTATGCATTTCTTGCTTTGTATGAGTATGAGTGGGTGCTGTTATTGTATATTTATTGGAGTGGAGTGGAGTGCTGTAAAGTTTGAGGTGGACAGGATGTGCAAGGAGCCATGCTTTAGCTGCCCTGCCTGCACTCCAGACATGCTTGCCGTCTCAGTTGATGGAAACCGCAAGCTTTATCGCTTTCAGTCAAATGCAAGGTACGTTATGCATTGTGTACATAAGTCAAATATGGATTTGTAGAAAAATGTATTTTAATGTTTCTTTTCAAACAACTGTCACTGTGTTCGTTCAGCACTTCAGAGCAGGGGGACTTTGAAGGTGTCTTCATTGAAAAAGATGAGGAAGTTGCTGAGTTTGTGAAATACATCCAGAGACACACAAATCATGTAAGATACACATATATATATATATATATTAGTGCTGTTAGCGTTAATCTTGTTAAAATGACGTTAATGCCATAACCATATACACATACACGTATCCAGTGATGCCCTCATGCAGACCGATATTTGGCCCTGGCAGAGCACAAGTGAACGTAAGCTCTTGATATATAAATATCCTTTTTAAACAAACTCCCAGTATCTGAGCAGTAGTTGAATGTTTTGTTCTTGAATCATAATATGCTACTATGTTTTCCCATCTGATGTTGTTAAACTGTAGCTGCTGCTGACCTCCGGACAAAGAGAAAAGTCTTTGAGAAGGTGATGGCTGTGAGGCGCCTGAGAGAGGAGGAGATGATCCTTTGCAGGGAGATGCGGCATCACTGGACAGTGTTGCGAATGCCATCTGTGGTGTTGGGAACAATCTCCTCAGACTGTAAGCACTTTATTTATTTATTAATTTTTTGATGAATCGATTGAAAATAAGAGCAGATGCTAAAGTCTTACTGGATCTTTTACCTATATCTAGATTGCTAGCTAACACTGCCTTCTCCCTTTTAAAAAAATGTTTAATTACAGCATCCTAATTCCTTGTGTTTATGAGGTGAGGTTTTTTTTTTGTTTGTTTGTTTGTTTTTTAACTTTTCTCATATTTATTTGTTTTGTTCTTTTTACAGCCTCCTTTGTTGGCATGTCGGAGGATGCACAGAAGGGACTCTGTAGCCTGGTTTTAGAAAACAAAGTGAACTGAAAGCTGAAATGCTCAAAGTAAAGGACGTGTACAAGAGAATCCTCAGCCACCAACCACTCCTGGAAATGGACTCGGAGGAGGACATTCCAGACGATGCCACTGAGAGTGATTTGAGCACTTCTGCTGAAGACTGATTGTGTCATCATTGATGTTATGTTTGGTAAAATAAAAAGTTAATCACATCTCTGTTTAATGTGATTTTTCAACAGACATTTTACATTTTGAGAAGAAAAATGGAATTTCCTTGGTGCAGTTGTTTACCCTGAATCATTATTTCCCATCTAATTTAATGACTAGTGTACATGTTCAGATACGATAACATAATTTAATTTATGGGATGCTTTCTGGGCTGCTCAAATGATCACAAAATTTAAAAGCACCAGGCAGCACACTCACAAGTACATTTTTTGTTCAGTGTTTTGTCGAAGAAATCAACAAGTACAATTGAGATGTTTGCTGTAGTGGTGTGTTTGTTAAGAAGCATGCCAGCACACCGGTGAAGTGACAGTCCCAGAATGCACCCGAGCCAGTGACTCGCCCCAGAGCAAATGAAATTGCTTATCTAGAAAGACAACCGTCATCAAAGAAGAAGTAAAAGAGTAGGAAACAAATGGTAAGGGAAGGTACTGTGGGGTAGGAAAGAAAGGCCAGAGCTGTGCAAAATGACCTCCAGCAGGCTACAAATGTGCACGTCTGCTCAAACGGTCAGAAACCGACTCCATGAGGGTGGTATGAGGGCCCGACGTCCACAGGTGGGGTTGTGCTTACAGCCCAACACCGTGCCGGATGTTTGGCATTTGCCAGACAACACAAAGATTGGCAACTTTGCCACTGGCGCCCTGTGCTCCTCACAGATGAAAGCAGGTTCACACTGAGCACTTGTGACAGAGTCTGGGGACGCCGTGGAGAACCTTCTGCTGCCTGCAACATCCTCCAGCATGAGTTTGGCAGTGGGTCAGTTTTGGTGTGGGGTGGCATTTCTTTGGGGAGCTGCACAGCCCTCCATGTGTTCGGCAGAGGTAGCCTGACTGCCATTAGGTACTGAGATGAGATCCTCAGACCCCTTGTGAGACCATATGCTGGTGCGGTTGGCCCCGGGTTCCTCCTAATGCAAGACAATCCTAGACCTCATGTGGCTGGAGTGTGTCAGCAGTTCCTGCAAGATGAAGGCAATGATGCTGTGGACTGGCCCGCCCATTCCCCAGACCTGAATCCAATTGAGGACATCTGGGACATCATGTCTCGCTCCATCCACCAACTGCACCACAAAATGTCCAGGAGTGGGCAGATGCTTTAGTCCTGGAGTCTGGGAGGAGATCCATCAGGAGAGCATCTGCCACTTCATCAGGAGCATGTCCAGGTGTTGTAGGGAGGTCATACAGGCATGTGGAGGCCACACAGACTAGTGAGCCTCATTTTGACATGTTTTAAGAACATTACATAAAACCAAATTAATGATTCTGTATTGCATTGATCAAGGAACCAACCCAATAGGAGCTAAAGGAATCCTCTTGACATTACTTCACTCAGTAAGTTTATACTATGTTTAATGTGCATTTTCTTCATCAGTTTTGAACATAACATGTTAGCGCTCCCTGGTCCTTTTTGGAGACAGATCCTGAGACAGCAGGCAGCTATGGAGAACTCGTGTCAGCTGTGGTAATTAAGGAATACTTTGATTTAATATTGATTTCATGACAACTATCCTCAGGCACATATTCCTGGATATATATGATGACATAAGTAAAGTCCCATTTTACAATCATTGCCTTCTTTGATCTGACTTATTGCCTCAGACTTTGGCCCTGTGTCCCCAAAAGTATAGAAAATCCATGACACTGAGTAAGAGGCCTTTATCATGTTATAAGTGAGAGAGTTTGGTGTAACAGTGGTTGAACATGCCAAATCAATCCACAACATACTGCCATTCCCCAGCTGTAACCTGCATATGCATCAAACCAAAATCCAGTATCATAGACATAAAGATGAGGTTAAAGGGGTTGTATCATTTTGCCAGATAGCTTCATCCCAAAAAAGATAAACATTCTTCAAAAACAAAAGTTTGTGAATATTTGCTGTATTGCCAGGCCTAAACCAACCTGTTAAACTTATCAAATTATTGTCATAGATACGAACCTATTGATTGAAACAGAATAATCCATTGAAGCCTCCATCATCATCCACGATCACTGTTACTGTTCAGATTATTTCATCTCTGTTTTCCTCTAGAATGTTTTGAAAATCAGCATTTGATCAACAGACTTTTTAAAAGTTTATTTTGATCCTATTGTTTACGTGTGTAATTGCATTTTTATTGAAATTATGACAGGAAAACCCTTAATCAAATTGTATCTTTGATATCTAATAATAATATTAACAATAATGTTACATATGTAATATGTACACAATAATAATGTGCAAACAAACAAGAAAAATAGCAAAAAATGTCAATTTTTTTCTAATACCCTGTATATAAAAACCACATATGACCACAACTCCAAATGTGCAATTGTCACTGCATCTAAACATGACATATTACAAAAAGGTAGAAACATATAATATACAATATGTTCTGAAGCTGGTACTGGTGCAGTTAACTTTGCTTTAGGCTCCCATACACAGTAGGTGTTACTTACCTTACGTGCAGTGCAGTATTACTTTACCTTGTAATATGTTATAATAAGCAAGTCACTTCTATATTTATGAGGATGTAGACAATAATGTTGGCTGATATGTAAAACTATGAGATGTCGAGTGCAGGGAAGATATTATTGATGGATCAGATTCATGAATGTGTTAGGTACTTAAGCCACAATTAGAGAGTGAAACAGAGACTGACACTGGTTGAAATGTATAGTAAATATTTTATTTTGAACTTTTATGCTGAACTACAAGCTGTGAACTGTGCGATCTCTGCGACCTGTGGTGCCTGGTTTACTGTGTGTAAAACTGTGCAGGTTCCCATGTGTCATCCCACACTTTGCCACTGTCAGGAGAAAAACATAACAAAGAACAACCACACACAAAATAGGACAATTTAGGTTGTGACATATGACAATTTTTTAGGATGAAATATCTTCTATATTCATGTCATGCTTTATACACCTTCATTGTAATATAAATGAATCAAATCAAGTCAGACAGTAATAATATATGTAGTAGATGTCAAGCAGGACCACAGCAGCAGCCACGATCCATCGGAACCTGCTGGATGAGAGAGCACAGAAACTCCAGGGAAGAAGTTTAGTTAGTAACATGCATGAACTGCATTACTGAGACATGTATGTTTACAGATGGTGAGGGAGAGGGGGAGAGTTTTCAGTAAAACGAGACGCGACTGCATCTTCAACCAATACTGAGCCTGCATAACCCTGAAAGAGACAGACAGAGAGAGGGGGGGGGGGGGGGGGACACTAACCCCCAGCAGTCTGGTCCCATTACAGCATAACTAAGGGCTGAGCTGAACCAGCCCTAACTATAAGCTCTATAAAGAAGTAAAGTCTTATGCCTACTCTTAAAAGTGTTGACCATGTCCACCTCCAAATCTCATAATGGACTTTGGAGGTGGACAGCTATCAAGCTCCTCACAGAAGAGGAGCTCGATAGCTAAAAGCTCTCAATTTACTTTAGTCCAAATACATGAATTCAAATTGAGGTGATAACTATTTATCAACAATATGAATGTCTGTTCCTGTCCAACAAAGTTGTTACTACATACCATGTTGAGCAAGGCTTCCACTTGACTTTAACTTCTTCTTTTTCCTGAAAAACATGATATAAACAAACAATTAATTAAGAAAGACATGCAAGTTGCATACAAAAAGGAGCTTATAAACATTTGTGTACTATTGAATGGCTCAATAAAAACATAAGAACCACTACAATGCGTGTACTGCCAGCATCGAGTGCATGTTAGCAAAGCAACACTGCTTACATTGTGGCTCACAAGCAAAACTAACTGAAGCAGATGTTACTGAATGGGAAGGAGCACCTCCACATCAATCACTCCTTCTGAGCATGATGTCAGGAGGACTTTAAAGAACGTAAACATCAGGAAGGCAGCACGACTAGGTCGTATCAGGTGGTCTGTTCTTATTTAATGTCCTATTTGGAGTGAAATCCTGACTCAGTGGCTGAATTAGTGTAGATTCATCAAATACAAAAGCTTATGGATATTCAGTCAGGCACAGTTCAAATCCAGGAAGTCCAAAGACACAAACAAATCTGCACAACAGCAGGCTAAATTACTTACATTTACAACTCTCCTGTCTACTATCTCTTCATATTTGAAAATCTTCTGTGTACGGTGTTTTCGGCATTCTGAAAAATAACAAATGAAATATTTACATGAGTTCTGTAAAACTGGAAAAAAAATGCAAAAATTAAGAAAAAGAGATCTTAACAAACTTAACGAACATGTCATGTGTTTCGTACATTTACAATACCATAACGTCTAACCTTTCCTTGTCCTTTTTTTGTTTGGGACATCCGAGGTGTACACAGTAGAAATTGAGGGAGATGCAGGATGTGGAGATGAAGAGGAGGATGCAGGAGGAAGCAGAGATGAAGAGGAGGATGCAGGAGGAAGCAGAGACAGAGAGGAATATGCAGGAGGAAGCAGAGATGAAGAGGAGGATGCAGGAGGAAGCAGAGATGAAGAGGAGGATGCAAGAGGAAGCAGAGACGGAGAGAAGGATGCAGGAGGAAGCAGAGACGGAGAGGAGGATGCAGGAGGAAGCAGAGATGAAGAGGAGGATGCAAGAGGAAGCAGAGATGAAGAGGAGGATGCAGGAGGAAGCAGAGACAGAGAGGAAGATGCAGAGGAAGCACAGACGAAGAGGAGGAAGCAGAGATGGAGAGGAGGATGCAGGAGGAAGCAGAGATGAAGAGGAGGATGCAAGAGGAAGCAGAGACGAAGAGGAGGATGCAGGAGGAAGCAGAGACAGAGAGAAAGATGCAGGAGGAAGCAGAGATGAAGAGGAGGATGCAGGAGGAAGCAGAGACAGAGAGGAAGATGCAAGAGGAAGCACAGACGGAGAGGAGGATGAAAGAGGAAGCACAGACGAAGAGGAGGAAGCACAGACAGAGAGAAAGATGCAGGAGGAAGCACAGACGAAGAGGAGGAAGCAAAGATGGAGAGGAGGATGCAGGAGGAAGCAGAGATGAAGAGGAGGATGCAGGAGGCTGACAGAGGGAAGATGTTGGTACAGGCTCTAAATGAAGAATAAATTCCTCGTTTAGAGCCTCTGGGTCTGGGACTGGTCCAGCATCGACACTGTCAGCAGAGGATGGTCCAGCTGCTGGTGTAGACCTTTTAGCAGGAGGTGAAGCTTGTAATTCTGAAAAATTTTAAATATTAAACATTCATTAAAATGGGTTGAAAAAATGTACAGTACACATAAACACATAATAAGTAGCCCAAACTTTAATAATATGTCTGCATTAGGTGCATAGTAATTACATAAATTGCAAAAAAGTGCAATAAACTACAAAAAAATTGAAAATCGTTTTTGTTTTTTTAACATATATTTCTAGTTAGAGAAATTTAAGAGGCTTATCCCTCAAAACTGTAAATACAAAAAAGTTACACAAACTAGTTTCCCACCACAGGAAATTTATTTTGAGTGTCTTCATAGTTTTATTTTTGAAATACACCAATTTTTATATACTGCAGGAAAAACGAAAATAAATATTATAGTGCAAATTTGCAAAATAACAGCATATGCATCAAAATAAACTATTTCCAGCAGTGCAATATGAGTCTTAAGCATCCCAGAAACGACACAGAAAGTCATAAAGTCAAACATAACTTTTTAAAACACATAACAAGTAAAACACAAGGTCATAAGGCCCCGATCGTAAAAAACTACATTTCCGCAAAATTACATCACTTCCGGTTTCGGGCAGGTCATGCGGTCATGTGATAGTTCGCGCTGATGGACGTAGGAAGTGTTACAAACAGCTGATGGATCGGCGAAGCGTGTTTCTGGAATATCATGTTTTTGTTGCTGCAAGTGATTTTTATGCAGTTTTTGCAAAGCTATATGTGGAAGGAAACTGTGACCTAGGACAAGCTGATGGCATAAGATGTAAGTACAACTCCTCCAGTTTCATATGCAAAAAAAATTATTGCGCTAGCTTACTTGGTTGCAGAGCTACCGGGATTTAAAAATAGTTACGCAAAACAGAGCGTGCCCGCTCCGATCGGCTGTAAAGGGTTAATAAAGTTTAATATTTTGGAAAAAAAATGTTGGCAAAGAGAGGAAGTGACGTAAGATTTGCGCATGCGGGGTACCGATCGGGTTTCCGGTAAGGATCGGGTAGCGTTGAAACTCTGTCGTGCTAGCTAGCACGCAGTATGAGTCATTGTAACTGTCAGCACAACGAAAATAAACTACACCTAAACTCGGTTTATATCTGACCCAAATAGAGTGCAGTTCATAACTTCTTACCTGAAATTCAGTTCACCTCACGCTCCGACCGGCAGCCGCCTGCTTCTCCTGCCTTCGGTTTCCCTGATCCGGGATTGAGCTCTGCGTTAGCCACCACCGGTCGATCGGCGGCCGCCTCGCCGGTGGCTAGCTGCCCTGTGTTGTAGCTCCGCGTTAGCCACCACCAAAAAGCTCAGTTATTTTTTCCACATCGACCAGCATCATCGGCCCATATAAACGAAAAATAAGTCCAGCTAAGACAAACACTGTTTGCGAGCGATCGGGGGTGAAAGGAGCCTCACTGAAAGGGTGTTTTTTAGCGAAGGGTCGCTAGCCGGCTAGCATGAGAACGGGTTGGTACAGACAGTATTCTCCAAAGAGTTGTTGTGTTGTATAATTTGTCTCCTGTCCTAATTTCCTCTCTCCCTGAGGACACTCCAGGTCCAAGCGCAGCAATGGGTAACCAAGAGTTTCCAGAAAGTCAGCCGCCCACAACAGGGAGAAAGAGGAAAAGAGACCGAAATGATGAGCTGCTAGACCTCATCAGAGAGGAGAGCGCAACAGAACAGGTCACATGACAGCACAGCATTTTCTCTGCATTTTCTACCCACAGTTTGAACTAAATAACAAATAACACAACCTACACAAACTGAAAACAAACAGAAATCACAGAGTAAAATTTGAAAACTTTTATTGATGTTAATTTAAAAGTTATTTAAAAAAAGAAAACCCATATAAAGTAAAAAAAAAAGTAAAAAAAAAATCGTAAAAATAAATAAAAAGAAAGGAAAAAAAAAAGAAAACCCAAACAGACAAACCCCTCTGAGCAAGCAATAGGCGACAGTGGGAAGGAAAAACTCCATTTTAACAGGGAGAAACCTCCGACAGAACCGGGCTCTGTGAGGGGACAGCCATCTGCCTCGACTGGTCAATGGGTTCTCATAAGTGACTCGATCAATTTAAAAAGAGCCATTCTAATTGTAAAAATAACCAATTTAAAATCCAGTTAGTTTTCTAGGATTCAAGCAAACTACATTAAACCCGGAGGGAGCCCTAGCTGCAGATTGTTAAAGATATCAACTTGAATATTCCGGGCAGTATTTTCATTCCTGACATTAATGGTATTAGTGCCACCAAAGGAATTGTTTACTATGTTCACAACCGTACTTTGCTGTGAAATAGCAGGTTGCCCCTGGTTTGAATCTTCTGTGTCTGAGTCATCTGGGCTCCCCATACAGCACACACACAAGCATGCAAACAGGTTTTTGCAATTTTGATTGTTTGGCCTAGATTCAGGTTCAGGAGCTGGGTCCTGTGTTGGTGACGGTGTGTGGGTGACAGTTGATGCTTTATTGGCCATCAACTGGCCATCAACTTTGCATTTTTGATTATTGAATCTAGATTCCAGTTCAGGTGGTGTCTCCTGTGTTGGGCTGGTGACAGTTGATGGTTTATTGGCCATTGCGTTTTAATATCTATTTGCAGATAATTTGTTTTCTCCGTTTGTTAAAACTAGCGTGTTACGTTTCGGTGTTGTCAGTGTGTTGTTTTTGGCGTGACTGTTATGTGTTTCCTGTGTTACTTTGAAAGTCTGTGTTATCTTAGTCTTTTTAGTTTACGTTTCCCTGTCTCGTCAGTTCTGAGTTGCCCCAGCTGTGTTTCCCTCTTGTTGTCCATTTTCCTGATTGCTCCCTCTAGGTATTTAAACCCTGTGTTTCAGTGTGTCATGGCCGGGGTGTAACATATGGGGGCTCGTCCGGGATTGCCTTCGCTGGGGGGTCTGGGGACCGCCCCAGCCTTTGTCGTCGCTGGAGGGTCCGAGGGACCGCTCCAGCCTTCGTCGTCTGCTGGAGGGTCAGTGGGACCGCTCCAGCCTTCATCAGCTTCGTCTGCCTTCGCTGAGGGGAGGGTCCGTGGGACCGCCCCAGCCTTTGTCGTCGCTGGAGGGTCCGTGGGACCGCTCCAGCCTTCATCCGCCTTCGCTGGAGGGTCCGTGGGACCGCTCCAGCCTTCATCCGCCTTCGCTGGAGGGTCCGAGGGACCGCTCCAGCCTTCGTCGTCTGCTGGAGGGTCAGTGGGACCGCTCCAGCCTTCATCAGCTTCGTCTGCCTTCGCTGAGGGGAGGGTCCGTGGGACCGCCCCAGCCTTTGTCGTCGCTGGAGGGTCCGTGGGACCGCTCCAGCCTTCATCCGCCTTCGCTGGAGGGTCCGTGGTACCGCTCCAGCCTTCGTCGGCTTCGTCTGTCTGGATCAAACTTTTCACTTGGTGTTAAATGTTTGATTTTTGGGTGGGGGGAACTGTTACGTTTCGGTGTTGTCAGTGTGTTGTTTTTGGCGTGACTGTTATGTGTTTCCTGTGTTACTTTGAAAGTCTGTGTTATCTTAGTCTTTTTTGTTTACGTTTCCCTGTCTCGTCAGTTCTGAGTTGCCCCAGCTGTGTTTCCCTCTTGTTGTCCATTTTCCTGATTGCTCCCTCTAGGTATTTAAACCCTGTGTTTCAGTGTGTCATGGTCGCGATCTCCCCCGTGTTGTAAATAGTTTGGTGTTTTGTTGTAAATAAATAGTTTGTTGTAAATAGATTTGTCGATACTTTCGTTTCGGGATTTTGGTGGTGAGCTTTAGTGGGGGTTTTTTGTGTGTGTTTTTTTTTTCCTTTATTTTTACTTTTTTCGTGTTGCACTCCGGTTGCCTAGGCCGGGGTGTTCCTGCAGAGGGCTATTTATAGACTTAAATCCTTTGAAGTGTATGACGTCACTGAAGCCTTTGCTCTAAGCCCCGCCCATTTCGAGAAAAAAAAAGAATGCGCTCGAAGTGTGTGGCGTGTTTGTATATGACATATATCACTAATATCCATAATACCACGGAAACACCTGACAACTCAGAGGATTATGCATCGCTGGCAGATCAAATTCAGGCTGTGATTCTACAGAAAGAAATGGATTTGTTAAACATCCCAGAAAATAGCACAACAACAGTGGCCTCAAAGGAGACAGAAACAGCTCCTGAACGTGCACAGACCTCTAACACAGTTGACCGCATCATGGAAAATCTAATCTGTGTGCCAGTTGTTATTGTACAGAAAGCAACAGTCAACGTGAACAGCACAGCAGAAAATTCCGCTGGTGCCACACTTATCACTAATGTCCAAAATACCACGGAAAGACCTGAAAACTCAGAGGATAATGCATCGCTGGCAGATCAAATTCAGGCTGTGATTCTACAGAAAACAAGGGATTTGTTCAACATCAGGGAAAATAGCACAACAACAGTGGCCTCAAAGGAGACACAGACAGCTCCTGAACAACAGAAAACAACAGACAACATGAACAACACAGCAGAAAATGTTGCCACAAATATCATTGATACAACTGACGAGCCCAGAACTCTAATAGACAAGAAAAACCGTGACACCACGCAGGCTGTAGATAAAGCAGGAACCTCTTTGGAAAATAATGTAACCCCAAAGAATTCCTCTGCTCAACATGAAGCCAGCATGCAAAATCAATTCAAAAAACACCCTTTGGCAGCAAAGGATGAATTGCCTCAAAACAAAGAAAAATACAGATTTTTTGTGGAAATATGTATGGAAGAACTAGTTAAGCGGGTTATAAAAAAATCAGGTAAAGTCACAAGTCCAGAAAGAGTTTTAGCCATCTACAAGAGGCTTAGCAAAAAGATCTGGGCTAAGATCGGGGATGAAATTGATCAAATCCCCTTAAGGAAGTTCAAAAACTTTGAGAAGGTGATTTTCAAAGCCCTGTGTAAACAGTGGCAAGAGGCAGAAGTAGTTCTGCGAAACATGGAATTAAATGAACCAACAGTCGACAATACGATTGTTAAAATTTTCACAGAAGAGGCAGCCAAACTCTCGAAGAAGCCAAGTTGCATACGTCGGTTTTTCTCATCTATAGGCCGACTGTTTTGTTTCACCAGGAGACAAAACAAGGTTGATGCACTGTAAAATGGTAAATGGCCTGTATTTGTGTAGCGCTTTCCTAGTCCCTAAGGACCCCAAAGCGCTTCACGCGTCCAGTCATCCACCCATTCACACACACATTCACACACTGGTGATGGCAAGCTACGTTGTAGCCACAGCCGCCCTGGGGCGCACTGACAGAGGCGAGGCTGCCGGACACTGGCGCCGCCGGGCCCTCTGACCACCACCAGTAGGCGTAGGGTGAAGTGTCTTGAGCCACGATCGCCCCTGATGCACTGTAGAAAAAATTGTGATAACCCCTTGGAACGGTCGCGGCAGATGGCTGTCCCCTCACTGAGCCTGGTTCTGCCGGAAGTTTCTTCCTCTTAAAAGGGAGTTTTTCTTCCCCACTGTCGCCAAGTGCTTGCTCAGAGGGGTTTTTCTGTTGGGGTTTTCTTTTTAATAACTTTTAAAAAAGTTAACATCAATAAAAGTTATTAAATTTTACACTGATTTCTGTTTTTTTATTGTCTATAAGTTGAATAAATACATTTGTTATTTCTTACTCAGTTCAAACTGTGGGTAGAAAATGCTGTGCTGTCATGTGACCTGTTCACACACACACACACACACACACACACACCAACATTGGTTTGATTAAACAAAAAAAGGAACAATTTAAAAAGTTTTCACACACATTTCTTTTTCTCCAGACATGAATGACACCAGAAAATCACTTTCAGATCCTCTCATGGCAATGCAGCAGAGGATTTAACACATGACCTTTGACCCTCTCTAGAGAACCTCTGCTTTTCTTCTTCTCGTCCCCCCACTTGGCAGCATTACTGCCTCCGGCTGATCATCTTGCTTCTCCCCCTGCAGAGTTTGGAATCTGGTGTGAGAAGAGACGCCACCGCTCAACAGCATGCTCTCACCCAGGTGATACTTGAGCATACCTGACAGCTGCTGAGGGTCACCTGGACACAGAAACACAAACAGGTCTGATCACATTTCCTTCTTCATGCTAAGCTCTGCTATAAGCCACAACTTGCTTTGCCCCATGTTTGTAGATGACTGGAATCAGAGCAGAGTCTCTGCATGTCTTTATTAGGGTGGAAGCTGCTACTGATATTTGTGCAGCAGACTAAACAAACAGTTTGTGAACATTCAGCATGTTCAGTCCAATCAAAAAGCAGGAAAATAGCCCCACTGAGAAATCTCTACAAGGCACCGCTGAGAGGTGCCATGTAGAGATTCATACATTCGGTCTTCATACTCGACTCCAGATCTGGACTTGTGTTGAACTCGACTGAGGTGGTCTGATCAGACACAGCGCTGCTCTTCACTGCAGCTGTCCACAAATCACAGAGGAAGTCAGGAGTGTTTTTACCTCGTCTAGCTGCCTCTGTGTGTGTGTGTGTGTGTGTCTCTTTAATTCATTTTTCTTTGTAAGCTACAGAGACCTTCACAGGACAATAATTGATCCTCGTGTTCGCATGAAATCACTAAATACATGCAGCAAAGCCCAGAGGACACAGGTAACCGATACAGGAGACTTTTCCTGCCCTTCCAGGGAGAAAGTCGATTTCTTCAGTTATACTTCCTGTTGTTTTTTTTGGTTTTTACGTTGAAGATTTTAGATGTTTGGCTTTTAATTCTGGTACTCCTGTTTTAATTTCAAGGCCTGAGGTTGTTCTTCTTGCACCCGTGGACAGAATCGTCTGTTTTTATAGTTTTATAGTTGTTTTGGAGTCAATTTTGCTTCAGTTAGTTCATTTAAAATATTTTAAATAGTTGGGTTTTTTTTATTGTCAGTGGTAGTTTGCTGTGTATTGTGTTGTGTGAACTTGGCAAACTAACTAAAGGAAGCATGTCCCAGGTCTGGTTTGTGGGTGGTTGTCTGCTTAGTAATGAACTCTGCAGACCACATCAAGCTTTCTGCTTCCCACAGGTGTAGCATATGGACTGAAAGCAAACAGAGGTGTTAGTGTGTTGTTGTGTAGTTTCTATTGAAGCTGACATCATTTAATGCTGTTTCTGCATGCTGGTCAGTGCCATCCAGACAGCAGGTATGACTGAGCTTTTGAACCAGGAGAAGGTGTTTACCTTCTTCGCTCCCAACGACGATGCCTTCAATGCACTGCCGCAGGATGAACTCAGCAGGCTGATGTGTGAGTTTTATTCAACTACACAGCTTCTCTTCATTCACATTCTTAATTTATCCACATGGACACTTTCCACACACGTGTGTAAAGCGTCTCTCTTCTTTACAGCAGCTTATGCTGAGACAGCTCGTTCTCACTCCGGACGCGTAAAATAATGACGATTTGTCACGTCCCTTAACTTCTCATGCTGACACCTAAGGTACCCTTCCACATTTTTATGTGACGCTGTGGGTTGTCAATTCATTCCAATATGAACCCGCTCGCGGCGATCGGAGACGCTTCGAGCAGAGGCTCCAGCCATCCTTTTACTCCAATAATAACCCCGTCACGGCGAAACATGACACCGTGAAGCACAATCTAACTGGAGAACCGGGGACCCTCTCCGCGAACGGGTTTTTCTCCCTAATTTAATGCTTTCTTTTAATGACATCGTTAACATTTCTCAACAAAAACACATGAAAGTATCACTGATAATTCAACAATAAAAGCTTGGAGTCATTTGGCGCGGCTGCCCCTCTGTTGGTCTTCCATGGTCTCTTGTGTTCTGGGGGCCTCTGGATGTCTGGAGTTTTGATCTCCTCCATACCCGCTTCACACCCTGGAGGACGGGGCTGTGGCCCCCCCACACTCCCTAGCAGATCGTTACATGGAGAAACCTTTGGAATACAAGCGCGCTGATCCACACAGGTATGCACACGGGTGTTCACTGCTCGTAGACCCAAATTACACCTTTCTTGGCCGCTACTTCGAAGCACATCTGTCCTGCGTGCTGCACAACAACATTGAATATTTAGTATTTACTGCTGTTTACACTTAGCTAGATTAATGCGATGGTGTTGTGTTTAGTATGTTGCTTTGGTTTTTTTTGCTTGTTTTCTATTTTTCTCTCAACAGGTGATCCAGGAGATTTTTATTTTTTTTTCTCCCCCCCTTTCTCACTGTCCCTCTCCCCTTCTGTTTTTCCTTTCCTTCCTCTTTCTTTCTCCCTTTCCTATCCCTCACTCATGTCTGTCCCGTCTGTAACATCTGAAAATAAAATATAATAAATAATAAAAACAAAGATCGACCAAATGGACCAATACGGCAATGCCACGATGATCCATTTGGCAAAGTAAATCCATTGGGTATCCTTGTTGGTCTTCAGACAACAATTCTGATGGCTAAAGAACCAAATGGGACAGGCAAAAAAAAAAAAATAATAATAATAACCCCGTCACGGCGAAACATGACACCGTGAAGCACAATCTAACTGGAGAACCGGGGACCCTCTCCGCGAACGGGTTTTTCTTCCTAATTTAATGCTTTCTTTTAATGACATCGTTAACATTTCTCAACAAAAACACATGAAAGTATCACTGATAATTCAACAGTAAAAGCTTGGAGTCATTTTTGACCAGGACATGTCCTTCAACGCACATATTAAACAAATATGTAAGACTGCTTTCTTCCATTTGCGCAACATCTCTAAAATTAGAAATATCCTGTCTCAGAGTGATGCTGAAAAACTAGTTCATGCATTTATTACTTCCAGGCTGGACTACTGCAATTCATTATTATCAGGATGTCCAAAAAACTCACTGAAAAGCCTCCAGCTAATCCAAAATGCTGCAGCAAGAGTCCTGACAGGGACTAGAAAGAGAGAGCAGATTTCTCCTGTTTTGGCTTCCCTTCATTGGCTTCCTGTTAAGTCCAGAATTGAATTCAAAATCCTGCTCCTCACATACAAGGTCTTAAATAATCAGGCCCCATCTTATCTTAATGACCTTGTAGTACCATATCACCCTATTAGAGCACTTTGCTCTCGCTCTGCAGGCCTACTTGTTGTTCCTGGAGTATTTAAAAGTAGAATGGGAGGGAGAGCCTTCAGTTTTCAGGCCCCACTTCTGTGGAACCAGCTTCCAGTTTGGATTCGGGAGACAGACACTATCTCTACTTTTAAGATTAGGCTTAAAACTTTCCTTTTTGCTAAAGCATATAGTTAGGGCTGGACCAGGTGACCCTGAATCCTCCCTTAGTTATGCTGCAATAGACGTAGGCTGCCGGGGGATTCCCATGATGCATTGAGTTTTTCCTTTCCAGTCACCTTTCTCACTCACTATGTATTAACAGACCTCTCTGCATTGAATCATATCTGTTATTAACCTCTGTCTCTCTTCCACAGCATGTCTTTATCCTGTCTTCCTTCTCTCACCCCAACCGGTCGCAGCAGATGGCCGCCCCTCCCTGAGCCTGGTTCTGCCGGAGGTTTCTTCCTGTTAAAAGGGAGTTTTTCCTTCCCACTGTCGCTTGCTCATAGGGGGTCATATGATTGTTGGGTTTTTCTCTGTATCTATGAAGCGCCTTGAGGCGACTTTTGTTGTGATTTGGCGCTATATAAATCAAATTGAATTGAATTGAATTAAAATCGCTTCATGTTTTGGCCACCACACAGTGTTTTCCAAACTGATTCACGATCTGAAAGTGTGCAGATCTAACGTACATAATCCTTTGTTAGGTTTATTATTTTCATTTCACACGTAAAACATTTATAGATTCAT
Organism: Mchenga conophoros; assembly: GCF_057382185.1. NCBI lineage: Eukaryota > Metazoa > Chordata > Actinopteri > Cichliformes > Cichlidae > Mchenga > Mchenga conophoros. The sequence continues at coordinate 13,751,825 of NC_140535.1, forward strand.
TCACCACTCCTGTTAGTTTGAGCTTCAGGCTGCTGACGAACTCCTTCAAGATATGCAGGTAACATTTTTAGTGGAATCAGTTGTTAAAGAGGGAACACGCTTGTCTAATATTTTGTACGGAGTAAACGTTATATTATTTTAAATTTTTTTTTAAAGTTTATGTCACATTAAGTTGGTTAACTTAAGCTGTTTGATAATCTTTGCTTTAATCATAGACTGTATTTTAGGCGTTCCCTTTTTTCCTTGTTAATTGCGTAGAATGATGCACAGAGTGAACCTCAGCCAAGACCAGTGCGCTGGAAAAAACGTGACAGACAGGGAGCTTTTATTCCTCAAAGATCATCAACCACTCGAAGTACTAGTTGCATGCCACGTGCTCAGTGTTCACACAACCATTGATTTTATCTCACAACTTGTTTTCACCAAAGAATTTCAGTAAGTAAATATTCTTCAATTTTTTTCCCCCTCCAGTGTCCAGAGAGCAGCATCAATGTCCACGTGAAGAACCTAGTTATGTTGCCAGTGTCAACCCAACAAAAGGTACTTTACCTTCTTGTATTTATTGTGATTTCTGTTTACTTTTATATTTGTTGTTATAGTTGAGTTATGCAGGGCTTTTGTGCAGTCCTAAGAAACATACTGCCTAGAGTGTTTTTCACTTTGTGGAAGAGTTTCTTCCTTTCTTTCTTTTTTTTCTGTTAGTGTATGGTGCTTCATCAGGAGCTCCTTCAGTTGTTGGAGGATGGAGAAGAGGATGCAGCCATGACTTGTGAGACGTCGTCTGAGTCAGCTGCTACTCACTGGGCGATCAGAAATATGGTGTCCTTGCAAAAGTGGAAAGAGGCCAGGCCTTGTCTTATAGACAATATGTTAGCTACTCTGGATCCACAGTCACACCGTGTGTGTCAGTGTGGCAAACAAGTAGTTGTGAGGTGTCTGGACTGCCTGCCTCTTCCATTCCTTTGTGCTGACTGTGATATTGCAGTTCACACACGCTTTGTCCTGCACAACAGAGAGGCAGTAACAGGAGGGTTTTTGCAGCCTTCATCAGAGTTTCACAAGCCAATAGGTACGGTTTTTAAGTCTTATGCATTTCTTGCTTTGTATGAGTATGAGTGGGTGCTGTTATTGTATATTTATTGGAGTGGAGTGGAGTGCTGTAAAGTTTGAGGTGGACAGGATGTGCAAGGAGCCATGCTTTAGCTGCCCTGCCTGCACTCCAGACATGCTTGCCGTCTCAGTTGATGGAAACCGCAAGCTTTATCGCTTTCAGTCAAATGCAAGGTACGTTATGCATTGTGTACATAAGTCAAATATGGATTTGTAGAAAAATGTATTTTAATGTTTCTTTTCAAACAACTGTCACTGTGTTCGTTCAGCACTTCAGAGCAGGGGGACTTTGAAGGTGTCTTCATTGAAAAAGATGAGGAAGTTGCTGAGTTTGTGAAATACATCCAGAGACACACAAATCATGTAAGATACACATATATATATATATATTAGTGCTGTTAGCGTTAATCTTGTTAAAATGACGTTAATGCCATAACCATATACACATACACGTATCCAGTGATGCCCTCATGCAGACCGATATTTGGCCCTGGCAGAGCACAAGTGAACGTAAGCTCTTGATATATAAATATCCTTTTTAAACAAACTCCCAGTATCTGAGCAGTAGTTGAATGTTTTGTTCTTGAATCATAATATGCTACTATGTTTTCCCATCTGATGTTGTTAAACTGTAGCTGCTGCTGACCTCCGGACAAAGAGAAAAGTCTTTGAGAAGGTGATGGCTGTGAGGCGCCTGAGAGAGGAGGAGATGATCCTTTGCAGGGAGATGCGGCATCACTGGACAGTGTTGCGAATGCCATCTGTGGTGTTGGGAACAATCTCCTCAGACTGTAAGCACTTTATTTATTTATTAATTTTTTGATGAATCGATTGAAAATAAGAGCAGATGCTAAAGTCTTACTGGATCTTTTACCTATATCTAGATTGCTAGCTAACACTGCCTTCTCCCTTTTAAAAAAATGTTTAATTACAGCATCCTAATTCCTTGTGTTTATGAGGTGAGGTTTTTTTTTTGTTTGTTTGTTTGTTTTTTAACTTTTCTCATATTTATTTGTTTTGTTCTTTTTACAGCCTCCTTTGTTGGCATGTCGGAGGATGCACAGAAGGGACTCTGTAGCCTGGTTTTAGAAAACAAAGTGAACTGAAAGCTGAAATGCTCAAAGTAAAGGACGTGTACAAGAGAATCCTCAGCCACCAACCACTCCTGGAAATGGACTCGGAGGAGGACATTCCAGACGATGCCACTGAGAGTGATTTGAGCACTTCTGCTGAAGACTGATTGTGTCATCATTGATGTTATGTTTGGTAAAATAAAAAGTTAATCACATCTCTGTTTAATGTGATTTTTCAACAGACATTTTACATTTTGAGAAGAAAAATGGAATTTCCTTGGTGCAGTTGTTTACCCTGAATCATTATTTCCCATCTAATTTAATGACTAGTGTACATGTTCAGATACGATAACATAATTTAATTTATGGGATGCTTTCTGGGCTGCTCAAATGATCACAAAATTTAAAAGCACCAGGCAGCACACTCACAAGTACATTTTTTGTTCAGTGTTTTGTCGAAGAAATCAACAAGTACAATTGAGATGTTTGCTGTAGTGGTGTGTTTGTTAAGAAGCATGCCAGCACACCGGTGAAGTGACAGTCCCAGAATGCACCCGAGCCAGTGACTCGCCCCAGAGCAAATGAAATTGCTTATCTAGAAAGACAACCGTCATCAAAGAAGAAGTAAAAGAGTAGGAAACAAATGGTAAGGGAAGGTACTGTGGGGTAGGAAAGAAAGGCCAGAGCTGTGCAAAATGACCTCCAGCAGGCTACAAATGTGCACGTCTGCTCAAACGGTCAGAAACCGACTCCATGAGGGTGGTATGAGGGCCCGACGTCCACAGGTGGGGTTGTGCTTACAGCCCAACACCGTGCCGGATGTTTGGCATTTGCCAGACAACACAAAGATTGGCAACTTTGCCACTGGCGCCCTGTGCTCCTCACAGATGAAAGCAGGTTCACACTGAGCACTTGTGACAGAGTCTGGGGACGCCGTGGAGAACCTTCTGCTGCCTGCAACATCCTCCAGCATGAGTTTGGCAGTGGGTCAGTTTTGGTGTGGGGTGGCATTTCTTTGGGGAGCTGCACAGCCCTCCATGTGTTCGGCAGAGGTAGCCTGACTGCCATTAGGTACTGAGATGAGATCCTCAGACCCCTTGTGAGACCATATGCTGGTGCGGTTGGCCCCGGGTTCCTCCTAATGCAAGACAATCCTAGACCTCATGTGGCTGGAGTGTGTCAGCAGTTCCTGCAAGATGAAGGCAATGATGCTGTGGACTGGCCCGCCCATTCCCCAGACCTGAATCCAATTGAGGACATCTGGGACATCATGTCTCGCTCCATCCACCAACTGCACCACAAAATGTCCAGGAGTGGGCAGATGCTTTAGTCCTGGAGTCTGGGAGGAGATCCATCAGGAGAGCATCTGCCACTTCATCAGGAGCATGTCCAGGTGTTGTAGGGAGGTCATACAGGCATGTGGAGGCCACACAGACTAGTGAGCCTCATTTTGACATGTTTTAAGAACATTACATAAAACCAAATTAATGATTCTGTATTGCATTGATCAAGGAACCAACCCAATAGGAGCTAAAGGAATCCTCTTGACATTACTTCACTCAGTAAGTTTATACTATGTTTAATGTGCATTTTCTTCATCAGTTTTGAACATAACATGTTAGCGCTCCCTGGTCCTTTTTGGAGACAGATCCTGAGACAGCAGGCAGCTATGGAGAACTCGTGTCAGCTGTGGTAATTAAGGAATACTTTGATTTAATATTGATTTCATGACAACTATCCTCAGGCACATATTCCTGGATATATATGATGACATAAGTAAAGTCCCATTTTACAATCATTGCCTTCTTTGATCTGACTTATTGCCTCAGACTTTGGCCCTGTGTCCCCAAAAGTATAGAAAATCCATGACACTGAGTAAGAGGCCTTTATCATGTTATAAGTGAGAGAGTTTGGTGTAACAGTGGTTGAACATGCCAAATCAATCCACAACATACTGCCATTCCCCAGCTGTAACCTGCATATGCATCAAACCAAAATCCAGTATCATAGACATAAAGATGAGGTTAAAGGGGTTGTATCATTTTGCCAGATAGCTTCATCCCAAAAAAGATAAACATTCTTCAAAAACAAAAGTTTGTGAATATTTGCTGTATTGCCAGGCCTAAACCAACCTGTTAAACTTATCAAATTATTGTCATAGATACGAACCTATTGATTGAAACAGAATAATCCATTGAAGCCTCCATCATCATCCACGATCACTGTTACTGTTCAGATTATTTCATCTCTGTTTTCCTCTAGAATGTTTTGAAAATCAGCATTTGATCAACAGACTTTTTAAAAGTTTATTTTGATCCTATTGTTTACGTGTGTAATTGCATTTTTATTGAAATTATGACAGGAAAACCCTTAATCAAATTGTATCTTTGATATCTAATAATAATATTAACAATAATGTTACATATGTAATATGTACACAATAATAATGTGCAAACAAACAAGAAAAATAGCAAAAAATGTCAATTTTTTTCTAATACCCTGTATATAAAAACCACATATGACCACAACTCCAAATGTGCAATTGTCACTGCATCTAAACATGACATATTACAAAAAGGTAGAAACATATAATATACAATATGTTCTGAAGCTGGTACTGGTGCAGTTAACTTTGCTTTAGGCTCCCATACACAGTAGGTGTTACTTACCTTACGTGCAGTGCAGTATTACTTTACCTTGTAATATGTTATAATAAGCAAGTCACTTCTATATTTATGAGGATGTAGACAATAATGTTGGCTGATATGTAAAACTATGAGATGTCGAGTGCAGGGAAGATATTATTGATGGATCAGATTCATGAATGTGTTAGGTACTTAAGCCACAATTAGAGAGTGAAACAGAGACTGACACTGGTTGAAATGTATAGTAAATATTTTATTTTGAACTTTTATGCTGAACTACAAGCTGTGAACTGTGCGATCTCTGCGACCTGTGGTGCCTGGTTTACTGTGTGTAAAACTGCGCAGGTTCCCATGTGTCATCCCACACTTTGCCACTGTCAGGAGAAAAACATAACAAAGAACAACCACACACAAAATAGGACAATTTAGGTTGTGACATATGACAATTTTTTAGGATGAAATATCTTCTATATTCATGTCATGCTTTATACACCTTCATTGTAATATAAATTAATCAAATCAAGTCAGACAGTAATAATATATGTAGTAGATGTCAAGCAGGACCACAGCAGCAGCCACGATCCATCGGAACCTGCTGGATGAGAGAGCACAGAAACTCCAGGGAAGAAGTTTAGTTAGTAACATGCATGAACTGCATTACTGAGACATGTATGTTTACAGATGGTGAGGGAGAGGGGGAGAGTTTTCAGTAAAACGAGACGCGACTGCATCTTCAACCAATACTGAGCCTGCATAACCCTGAAAGAGACAGACAGAGAGGGGGGGGGGGGGGGGGGACGACACTAACCCCCAGCAGTCTGGTCCCATTACAGCATAACTAAGGGCTGAGCTGAACCAGCCCTAACTATAAGCTCTATAAAGAAGTAAAGTCTTATGCCTACTCTTAAAAGTGTTGACCATGTCCACCTCCAAATCTCATAATGGACTTTGGAGGTGGACAGCTATCAAGCTCCTCACAGAAGAGGAGCTCGATAGCTAAAAGCTCTCAATTTACTTTAGTCCAAATACATGAATTCAAATTGAGGTGATAACTATTTATCAACAATATGAATGTCTGTTCCTGTCCAACAAAGTTGTTACTACATACCATGTTGAGCAAGGCTTCCACTTGACTTTAACTTCTTCTTTTTCCTGAAAAACATGATATAAACAAACAATTAATTAAGAAAGACATGCAAGTTGCATACAAAAAGGAGCTTATAAACATTTGTGTACTATTGAATGGCTCAATAAAAACATAAGAACCACTACAATGCGTGTACTGCCAGCATCGAGTGCATGTTAGCAAAGCAACACTGCTTACATTGTGGCTCACAAGCAAAACTAACTGAAGCAGATGTTACTGAATGGGAAGGAGCACCTCCACATCAATCACTCCTTCTGAGCATGATGTCAGGAGGACTTTAAAGAACGTAAACATCAGGAAGGCAGCACGACTAGGTCGTATCAGGTGGTCTGTTCTTATTTAATGTCCTATTTGGAGTGAAATCCTGACTCAGTGGCTGAATTAGTGTAGATTCATCAAATACAAAAGCTTATGGATATTCAGTCAGGCACAGTTCAAATCCGGGAAGTCCAAAGACGCAAACAAATCTGCACAACAGCAGGCTAAATTACTTACATTTACAACTCTCCTGTCTACTATCTCTTCATATTTGAAAATCTTCTGTGTACGGTGTTTTCGGCATTCTGAAAAATAACAAATGAAATATTTACATGAGTTCTGTAAAACTGGAAAAAAATGCAAAAATTAAGAAAAAGAGATCTTAACGAACATGTCATGTGTTTCGTACATTTACAATACCATAACGTCTAACCTTTCCTTGTCCTTTTTTTGTTTGGGACATCCGAGGTGTACACAGTAGAAATTGAGGGAGATGCAGGATGTGGAGATGAAGAGGAGGATGCAGGAGGAAGCAGAGATGAAGAGGAGGATGCAGGAGGAAGCAGAGACAGAGAGGAATGTGCAGGAGGAAGCAGAGATGAAGAGGAGGATGCAGGAGGAAGCAGAGATGAAGAGGAGGATGCAGGAGGAAGCAGAGATGAAGAGGAGGATGCAAGAGGAAGCAGAGACGGAGAGAAGGATGCAGGAGGAAGCAGAGACGGAGAGGAGGATGCAGGAGGAAGCAGAGATGAAGAGGAGGATGCAAGAGGAAGCAGAGATGAAGAGGAGGATGCAGGAGGAAGCAGAGACAGAGAGGAAGATGCAGAGGAAGCACAGACGAAGAGGAGGAAGCAGAGATGGAGAGGAGGATGCAGGAGGAAGCAGAGATGAAGAGGAGGATGCAAGAGGAAGCAGAGATGAAGAGGAGGATGCAGGAGGAAGCAGAGACAGAGAGAAAGATGCAGGAGGAAGCAGAGATGAAGAGGAGGATGCAGGAGGAAGCAGAGACAGAGAGGAAGATGCAGGAGGAAGCAGAGACAGAGAGGAAGATGCAGGAGGAAGCAGAGACAGAGAGGAATATGCAGGAGGAAGCAGAGATGAAGAGGAGGATGCAGGAGGAAGCAGAGATGAAGAGGAGGATGCAGGAGGAAGCAGAGACAGAGAGGTTTTTCTCCCTAATTTAATGCTTTCTTTTAATGACATCGTTAACATTTCTCAACAAAAACACATGAAAGTATCACTGATAATTCAACAATAAAAGCTTGGAGTCATTTGGCGCGGCTGCCCCTCTGTTGGTCTTCCATGGTCTCTTGTGTTCTGGGGGCCTCTGGATGTCTGGAGTTTTGATCTCCTCCATACCCGCTTCACACCCTGGAGGACGGGGCTGTGGCCCCCCCACACTCCCTAGCAGATCGTTACATGGAGAAACCTTTGGAATACAAGCGCGCTGATCCACACAGGTATGCACACGGGTGTTCACTGCTCGTAGACCCAAATTACACCTTTCTTGGCCGCTACTTCGAAGCACATCTGTCCTGCGTGCTGCACAACAACATTGAATATTTAGTATTTACTGCTGTTTACACTTAGCTAGATTAATGCGATGGTGTTGTGTTTAGTATGTTGCTTTGGTTTTTTTTGCTTGTTTTCTATTTTTCTCTCAACAGGTGATCCAGGAGATTTTTATTTTTTTTTCTCCCCCCCTTTCTCACTGTCCCTCTCCCCTTCTGTTTTTCCTTTCCTTCCTCTTTCTTTCTCCCTTTCCTATCCCTCACTCATGTCTGTCCCATCTGTAACATCTGAAAATAAAATATAATAAATAATAAAAACAAAGATCGACCAAATGGACCAATACGGCAATGCCACGATGATCCATTTGGCAAAGTAAATCCATTGGGTATCCTTGTTGGTCTTCAGACAACAATTCTGATGGCTAAAGAACCAAATGGGACAGGCAAAAAAAAAAAAAAAAAATAATAATAACCCCGTCACGGCGAAACATGACACCGTGAAGCACAATCTAACTGGAGAACCGGGGACCCTCTCCGCGAACGGGTTTTTCTTCCTAATTTAATGCTTTCTTTTAATGACATCGTTAACATTTCTCAACAAAAACACATGAAAGTAAGTAAGTAAGTAAGTAAAATTTTATTTATATAGCACATTTCTAGATAGAGATCACAAAGTGCTTTACAAGATATAACAGATTAAAAAGACAAAATACAAACAAAGTTAGCAAAAGGCAGTTTTAAAAAGATGTGTTTTTAGCTGTTTTTTAAAAGTAATCAATGAATCAGCGGATCGTAAGTCCTGAGGAAGGGAATTCCACAGTCTGGCGGCCACAGTAGCAAAAGCTCTATCACCCCTAGTTTTCAGTCTTGTATACTGAATGACAAGTAGGCCCTGACTACTCGACCTCAGAGACCTACTAGGGGCATAGGGCTGTAAAAGTTCAATGATATATGGTGGTGCTTGTTGTTGAAGAGCCTTGAAAGTTAAAACCAAAATCTTAAACTGGACTCTAAATTCAACAGGAAGCCAATGTAACTGCATGAGCAACGGTGTTATATGTGAAAATTTAGAAGCTTTCGTCAAAAGTCTTGCTGCAGCATTCTGAACGATCTGCAGACGCTCCAAAGGACCTTTATTTAAACAAGTAAACAGGGAATTGCAATAGTCCAGTCGTGAAGAGATAAAAGCATGAATAACAATCTCCAGTTCGGTATAGGATATAATAGAGCTCAATTTAGAAATATTTCTTAAATGATAAAAGCAAGACCGAACAAGAGATTTAACATGACTATCTAACGTAAGAGCAGGATCAAGGATAATCCCTAAGTTCCTGACAGATGGTTTTACAAACGTTGAAAGAGGACCAAGAGCATTTATTATACTGGGTATATGTCTATCTGGGGCACATAAGAGGACTTCGGTTTTACTTTCATTTAGTTGGAGGAAGTTTTCAGCCATCCAGCCTTTAATGGTTTCCAAGCACACATTTAAAAGCCGCAGCTTAGAAGCCTCTTCCGGTTTAAAAGATATATAGAGTTGGATATCGTCCGCATAACAATGGTAACAAATATCCTCAAAAGGGCTCAAAATGTGCTGAAGAGGGAGTAAATAAACTAAAAACAGTAATGGCCCTAGCACAGAGCCTTGTGGCACACCAAAAGACAGGGACGCAGAAGATGATCTATACTTAGAAACTGCCACAGAAGAATATCGTTCAGAGAGATACGAGGAGAACCATTTCAATGCAGTCCCAGAGACACCAACCCAGTGTTTCAGCCTGTTAAGTAAAATATAGTGGTCAACAGTATCAAAGGCCGACGTAAGATCCAACATTAAGAGAACAGAACATTTACCTGCATCGCTTTGTAACAAAATGTCATTAGAAACTCTAAGAAGGGCTGTTTCAGTGGAATGAACTTTACGAAAGCCAGATTGAAATTTGTCGAAAATACTATATTTATCTAAAACTGCTGTAAGCTGCTTAGCCACGATCTTCTCTAGAATCTTAGCAATTAACGGAATTTTTGAGATCGGTCTATAATTGCTAGTGAGAGATGGGTCCAGCATAGGCTTTTTTAACAAGGGATGTATAACAGCAGTTTTAAAATAGGCAGGGACTATGCCCGAGGCCAAGGAGGTATTAATTATAGTAAGAATACAGGGACCAGTAGAGTAAAAGACATTTTTAAATAATGATGCAGGTAAAAAATCAAGAGAGCAAGAGGATAATTTTGTTGCACTAACTATTTTTCCCAGCTCTGGTAGTGAAACAGGTGAAAAACCTTCTAAAACAACAGGCCGAGCTGGCGTGGGAACAGACAGCGCAGACGCTGAAAAAGACAGGTTTTTCCTTATGTTGCTAATTTTTTCTAAAAAGAAAGCAAGAAAAGTTTCACAATCTTCAACAGAAGAAATAATAGCAGCAGGTGGAGCAGGAGTAATAATATTAGTAATAGTATCAAATAAAACTTTAGGATTACCTCTGCTCCTTGCAACCAACTGAGAAAAGTAAGCAGCCCTCGCAACTCTAATAGCATTGTTAAAGGAGGCTAAAAGATCCTTTAAATAGAGGAGATGAACATTTAAGTGAGTTTTCCTCCATAACCGCTCGGCTTTACGACAATTACGTTTTATAAGACGAATGTTGTCATTTAACCAGGGTACAGACTTGGAAACAGGCACAGGTCTCATTTTAATCGGACAGATTTCATCTGAGATCGAAAGACAATGATAATTGAATAGATCTATAGAAAAATCAACATCGTTTTGTGGGGATAATGTTAAATTAAAAACATCAGAGAACTTCTGTGCTGTGGAGGAGTCTAAAGTGCGGGAAATAACTGTCCGATGAACAGGAGACATAGGCTCATAAAAAGACATATTAAAAAAGACACAATAATGGTCAGAAATAAAAATGTCCTTAGAACAGATATAATCAATATTCAGACCCAAAGAAAAAACAAGGTCCAGTGTATGGCCTTTGTTATGTGTGGGGCCAGATACATGTTACATACATACATACATATCACTGATAATTCAACAGTAAAAGCTTGGAGTCATTTTTGACCAGGACATGTCCTTCAACGCACATATTAAACAAATATGTAAGACTGCTTTCTTCCATTTGCGCAACATCTCTAAAATTAGAAATATCCTGTCTCAGAGTGATGCTGAAAAACTAGTTCATGCATTTATTACTTCCAGGCTGGACTACTGTAATTCATTATTATCAGGATGTCCAAAAAACTCACTGAAAAGCCTCCAGCTAATCCAAAATGCTGCAGCAAGAGTCCTGACAGGGACTAGAAAGAGAGAGCAGATTTCTCCTGTTTTGGCTTCCCTTCATTGGCTTCCTGTTAAGTCCAGAATTGAATTCAAAATCCTGCTCCTCACATACAAGGTCTTAAATAATCAGGCCCCATCTTATCTTAATGACGTTGTAGTACCATATCACCCTATTAGAGCACTTTGCTCTCGCTCTGCAGGCCTACTTGTTGTTCCTGGAGTATTTAAAAGTAGAATGGGAGGGAGAGCCTTCAGTTTTCAGGCCCCACTTCTGTGGAACCAGCTTCCAGTTTGGATTCGGGAGACAGACACTATCTCTACTTTTAAGATTAGGCTTAAAACTTTCCTTTTTGCTAAAGCATATAGTTAGGGCTGGACCAGGTGACCCTGAATCCTCCCTTAGTTATGCTGCAATAGACGTAGGCTGCCGGGGGATTCCCATGATGCATTGAGTTTTTCCTTTCCAGTCACCTTTCTCACTCACTATGTATTAACAGACCTCTCTGCATTGAATCATATCTGTTATTAATCTCTGTCTCTCTTCCACAGCATGTCTTTATCCTGTCTTCCTTCTCTCACCCCAACCGGTCGCAGCAGATGGCCGCCCCTCCCTGAGCCTGGTTCTGCCGGAGGTTTCTTCCTGTTAAAAGGGAGTTTTTCCTTCCCACTGTCGCTTGCTCATAGGGGGTCATATGATTGTTGGGTTTTTCTCTGTATCTATGAAGCGCCTTGAGGCGACTTTTGTTGTGATTTGGCGCTATATAAATCAAATTGAATTGAATTGAATTAAAATCGCTTCATGTTTTGGCCACCACACAGTGTTTTCCGAACTGATTCACGATCTGAAAGTGTGCAGATCTAACGTACATAATCCTTTGTTAGGTTTATTATTTTCATTTCACACGTAAAACATTTATAGATTCATTCACCACTCCTGTTAGTTTGAGCTTCAGGCTGCTGACGAACTCCTTCAAGATATGCAGGTAACATTTTTAGTGGAATCAGTTGTTAAAGAGGGAACACGCTTGTCTAATATTTTGTACGGAGTAAACGTTATATTATTTTAAATTTTTTTTTAAAGTTTATGTCACATTAAGTTGGTTAACTTAAGCTGTTTGATAATCTTTGCTTTAATCATAGACTGTATTTTAGGCGTTCCCTTTTTTCCTTGTTAATTGCGTAGAATGATGCACAGAGTGAACCTCAGCCAAGACCAGTGCGCTGGAAAAAACGTGACAGACAGGGAGCTTTTATTCCTCAAAGATCATCAACCACTCGAAGTACTAGTTGCATGCCACGTGCTCAGTGTTCACACAACCATTGATTTTATCTCACAACTTGTTTTCACCAAAGAATTTCAGTAAGTAAATATTCTTCAATTTTTTTCCCCCTCCAGTGTCCAGAGAGCAGCATCAATGTCCACGTGAAGAACCTAGTTATGTTGCCAGTGTCAACCCAACAAAAGGTACTTTACCTTCTTGTATTTATTGTGATTTCTGTTTACTTTTATATTTGTTGTTATAGTTGAGTTATGCAGGGCTTTTGTGCAGTCCTAAGAAACATACTGCCTAGAGTGTTTTTCACTTTGTGGAAGAGTTTCTTCCTTTCTTTCTTTTTTTTCTGTTAGTGTATGGTGCTTCATCAGGAGCTCCTTCAGTTGTTGGAGGATGGAGAAGAGGATGCAGCCATGACTTGTGAGACGTCGTCTGAGTCAGCTGCTACTCACTGGGCGATCAGAAATATGGTGTCCTTGCAAAAGTGGAAAGAGGCCAGGCCTTGTCTTATAGACAATATGTTAGCTACTCTGGATCCACAGTCACACCGTGTGTGTCAGTGTGGCAAACAAGTAGTTGTGAGGTGTCTGGACTGCCTGCCTCTTCCATTCCTTTGTGCTGACTGTGATATTGCAGTTCACACACGCTTTGTCCTGCACAACAGAGAGGCAGTAACAGGAGGGTTTTTGCAGCCTTCATCAGAGTTTCACAAGCCAATAGGTACGGTTTTTAAGTCTTATGCATTTCTTGCTTTGTATGAGTATGAGTGGGTGCTGTTATTGTATATTTATTGGAGTGGAGTGGAGTGCTGTAAAGTTTGAGGTGGACAGGATGTGCAAGGAGCCATGCTTTAGCTGCCCTGCCTGCACTCCAGACATGCTTGCCGTCTCAGTTGATGGAAACCGCAAGCTTTATCGCTTTCAGTCAAATGCAAGGTACGTTATGCATTGTGTACATAAGTCAAATATGGATTTGTAGAAAAATGTATTTTAATGTTTCTTTTCAAACAACTGTCACTGTGTTCGTTCAGCACTTCAGAGCAGGGGGACTTTGAAGGTGTCTTCATTGAAAAAGATGAGGAAGTTGCTGAGTTTGTGAAATACATCCAGAGACACACAAATCATGTAAGATACACACATATATATATATATTAGTGCTGTTAGCGTTAATCTTGTTAAAATGACGTTAATGCCATAACCATATACACATACACGTATCCAGTGATGCCCTCATGCAGACCGATATTTGGCCCTGGCAGAGCACAAGTGAACGTAAGCTCTTGATATATAAATATCCTTTTTAAACAAACTCCCAGTATCTGAGCAGTAGTTGAATGTTTTGTTCTTGAATCATAATATGCTACTATGTTTTCCCATCTGATGTTGTTAAACTGTAGCTGCTGCTGACCTCCGGACAAAGAGAAAAGTCTTTGAGAAGGTGATGGCTGTGAGGCGCCTGAGAGAGGAGGAGATGATCCTTTGCAGGGAGATGCGGCATCACTGGACAGTGTTGCGAATGCCATCTGTGGTGTTGGGAACAATCTCCTCAGACTGTAAGCACTTTATTTATTTATTAATTTTTTGATGAATCGATTGAAAATAAGAGCAGATGCTAAAGTCTTACTGGATCTTTTACCTATATCTAGATTGCTAGCTAACACTGCCTTCTCCCTTTTAAAAAAATGTTTAATTACAGCATCCTAATTCCTTGTGTTTATGAGGTGAGGTTTTTTTTTTGTTTGTTTGTTTGTTTTTTACTTTTCTCATATTTATTTGTTTTGTTCTTTTTACAGCCTCCTTTGTTGGCATGTCGGAGGATGCACAGAAGGGACTCTGTAGCCTGGTTTTAGAAAACAAAGTGAACTGAAAGCTGAAATGCTCAAAGTAAAGGACGTGTACAAGAGAATCCTCAGCCACCAACCACTCCTGGAAATGGACTCGGAGGAGGACATTCCAGACGATGCCACTGAGAGTGATTTGAGCACTTCTGCTGAAGACTGATTGTGTCATCATTGATGTTATGTTTGGTAAAATAAAAAGTTAATCACATCTCTGTTTAATGTGATTTTTCAACAGACATTTTACATTTTGAGAAGAAAAATGGAATTTCCTTGGTGCAGTTGTTTACCCTGAATCATTATTTCCCATCTAATTTAATGACTAGTGTACATGTTCAGATACGATAACATAATTTAATTTATGGGATGCTTTCTGGGCTGCTCAAATGATCACAAAATTTAAAAGCACCAGGCAGCACACTCACAAGTACATTTTTTGTTCAGTGTTTTGTCGAAGAAATCAACAAGTACAATTGAGATGTTTGCTGTAGTGGTGTGTTTGTTAAGAAGCATGCCAGCACACTGGTGAAGTGACAGTCCCAGAATGCACCCGAGCCAGTGACTCGCCCCAGAGCAAATGAAATTGCTTATCTAGAAAGACAACCGTCATCAAAGAAGAAGTAAAAGAGTAGGAAACAAATGGTAAGGGAAGGTACTGTGGGGTAGGAAAGAAAGGCCAGAGCTGTGCAAAATGACCTCCAGCAGGCTACAAATGTGCACGTCTGCTCAAACGGTCAGAAACCGACTCCATGAGGGTGGTATGAGGGCCCGACGTCCACAGGTGGGGTTGTGCTTACAGCCCAACACCGTGCCGGATGTTTGGCATTTGCCAGACAACACAAAGATTGGCAACTTTGCCACTGGCGCCCTGTGCTCCTCACAGATGAAAGCAGGTTCACACTGAGCACTTGTGACAGAGTCTGGGGACGCCGTGGAGAACCTTCTGCTGCCTGCAACATCCTCCAGCATGAGTTTGGCAGTGGGTCAGTTTTGGTGTGGGGTGGCATTTCTTTGGGGAGCTGCACAGCCCTCCATGTGTTCGGCAGAGGTAGCCTGACTGCCATTAGGTACTGAGATGAGATCCTCAGACCCCTTGTGAGACCATATGCTGGTGCGGTTGGCCCCGGGTTCCTCCTAATGCAAGACAATCCTAGACCTCATGTGGCTGGAGTGTGTCAGCAGTTCCTGCAAGATGAAGGCAATGATGCTGTGGACTGGCCCGCCCATTCCCCAGACCTGAATCCAATTGAGGACATCTGGGACATCATGTCTCGCTCCATCCACCAACTGCACCACAAAATGTCCAGGAGTGGGCAGATGCTTTAGTCCTGGAGTCTGGGAGGAGATCCATCAGGAGAGCATCTGCCACTTCATCAGGAGCATGTCCAGGTGTTGTAGGGAGGTCATACAGGCATGTGGAGGCCACACAGACTAGTGAGCCTCATTTTGACATGTTTTAAGAACATTACATAAAACCAAATTAATGATTCTGTATTGCATTGATCAAGGAACCAACCCAATAGGAGCTAAAGGAATCCTCTTGACATTACTTCACTCAGTAAGTTTATACTATGTTTAATGTGCATTTTCTTCATCAGTTTTGAACATAACATGTTAGCGCTCCCTGGTCCTTTTTGGAGACAGATCCTGAGACAGCAGGCAGCTATGGAGAACTCGTGTCAGCTGTGGTAATTAAGGAATACTTTGATTTAATATTGATTTCATGACAACTATCCTCAGGCACATATTCCTGGATATATATGATGACATAAGTAAAGTCCCATTTTACAATCATTGCCTTCTTTGATCTGACTTATTGCCTCAGACTTTGGCCCTGTGTCCCCAAAAGTATAGAAAATCCATGACACTGAGTAAGAGGCCTTTATCATGTTATAAGTGAGAGAGTTTGGTGTAACAGTGGTTGAACATGCCAAATCAATCCACAACATACTGCCATTCCCCAGCTGTAACCTGCATATGCATCAAACCAAAATCCAGTATCATAGACATAAAGATGAGGTTAAAGGGGTTGTATCATTTTGCCAGATAGCTTCATCCCAAAAAAGATAAACATTCTTCAAAAACAAAAGTTTGTGAATATTTGCTGTATTGCCAGGCCTAAACCAACCTGTTAAACTTATCAAATTATTGTCATAGATACGAACCTATTGATTGAAACAGAATAATCCATTGAAGCCTCCATCATCATCCACGATCACTGTTACTGTTCAGATTATTTCATCTCTGTTTTCCTCTAGAATGTTTTGAAAATCAGCATTTGATCAACAGACTTTTTAAAAGTTTATTTTGATCCTATTGTTTACGTGTGTAATTGCATTTTTATTGAAATTATGACAGGAAAACCCTTAATCAAATTGTATCTTTGATATCTAATAATAATATTAACAATAATGTTACATATGTAATATGTACACAATGATAATGTGCAAACAAACAAGAAAAATAGCAAAAAATGTCAATTTTTTTCTAATACCCTGTATATAAAAACCACATATGACCACAACTCCAAATGTGCAATTGTCACTGCATCTAAACATGACATATTACAAAAAGGTAGAAACATATAATATACAATATGTTCTGAAGCTGGTACTGGTGCAGTTAACTTTGCTTTAGGCTCCCATACACAGTAGGTGTTACTTACCTTACGTGCAGTGCAGTATTACTTTACCTTGTAATATGTTATAATAAGCAAGTCACTTCTATATTTATGAGGATGTAGACAATAATGTTGGCTGATATGTAAAACTATGAGATGTCGAGTGCAGGGAAGATATTATTGATGGATCAGATTCATGAATGTGTTAGGTACTTAAGCCACAATTAGAGAGTGAAACAGAGACTGACACTGGTTGAAATGTATAGTAAATATTTTATTTTGAACTTTTATGCTGAACTACAAGCTGTGAACTGTGCGATCTCTGCGACCTGTGGTGCCTGGTTTACTGTGTGTAAAACTGTGCAGGTTCCCATGTGTCATCCCACACTTTGCCACTGTCAGGAGAAAAACATAACAAAGAACAACCACACACAAAATAGGACAATTTAGGTTGTGACATATGACAATTTTTTAGGATGAAATATCTTCTATATTCATGTCATGCTTTATACACCTTCATTGTAATATAAATTAATCAAATCAAGTCAGACAGTAATAATATATGTAGTAGATGTCAAGCAGGACCACAGCAGCAGCCACGATCCATCGGAACCTGCTGGATGAGAGAGCACAGAAACTCCAGGGAAGAAGTTTAGTTAGTAACATGCATGAACTGCATTACTGAGACATGTATGTTTACAGATGGTGAGGGAGAGGGGGAGAGTTTTCAGTAAAACGAGACGCGACTGCATCTTCAACCAATACTGAGCCTGCATAACCCTGAAAGAGACAGACAGAGAGAGGGGGGGGGGACACTAACCCCCAGCAGTCTGGTCCCATTACAGCATAACTAAGGGCTGAGCTGAACCAGCCCTAACTATAAGCTCTATAAAGAAGTAAAGTCTTATGCCTACTCTTAAAAGTGTTGACCATGTCCACCTCCAAATCTCATAATGGACTTTGGAGGTGGACAGCTATCAAGCTCCTCACAGAAGAGGAGCTCGATAGCTAAAAGCTCTCAATTTACTTTAGTCCAAATACATGAATTCAAATTGAGGTGATAACTATTTATCAACAATATGAATGTCTGTTCCTGTCCAACAAAGTTGTTACTACATACCATGTTGAGCAAGGCTTCCACTTGACTTTAACTTCTTCTTTTTCCTGAAAAACATGATATAAACAAACAATTAATTAAGAAAGACATGCAAGTTGCATACAAAAAGGAGCTTATAAACATTTGTGTACTATTGAATGGCTCAATAAAAACATAAGAACCACTACAATGCGTGTACTGCCAGCATCGAGTGCATGTTAGCAAAGCAACACTGCTTACATTGTGGCTCACAAGCAAAACTAACTGAAGCAGATGTTACTGAATGGGAAGGAGCACCTCCACATCAATCACTCCTTCTGAGCATGATGTCAGGAGGACTTTAAAGAACGTAAACATCAGGAAGGCAGCACGACTAGGTCGTATCAGGTGGTCTGTTCTTCTTTAATGTCCTATTTGGAGTGAAATCCTGACTCAGTGGCTGAATTAGTGTAGATTCATCAAATACAAAAGCTTATGGATATTCAGTCAGGCACAGTTCAAATCCGGGAAGTCCAAAGACGCAAACAAATCTGCACAACAGCAGGCTAAATTACTTACATTTACAACTCTCCTGTCTACTATCTCTTCATATTTGAAAATCTTCTGTGTACGGTGTTTTCGGCATTCTGAAAAATAACAAATGAAATATTTACATGAGTTCTGTAAAACTGGAAAAAAATGCAAAAATTAAGAAAAAGAGATCTTAACAAACTTAACGAACATGTCATGTGTTTCGTACATTTACAATACCATAACGTCTAACCTTTCCTTGTCCTTTTTTTGTTTGGGACATCCGAGGTGTACACAGTAGAAATTGAGGGAGATGCAGGATGTGGAGATGAAGAGGAGGATGCAGGAGGAAGCAGAGATGAAGAGGAGGATGCAGGAGGAAGCAGAGACAGAGAGGAATATGCAGGAGGAAGCAGAGATGAAGAGGAGGATGCAGGAGGAAGCAGAGATGAAGAGGAGGATGCAGGAGGAAGCAGAGACAGAGAGGAATATGCAGGAGGAAGCAGAGACGGAGAGGAGGATGCAGGAGGAAGCACAGACGAAGAGGAGGAAGCAAAGATGGAGAGGAGGATGCAGGAGGAAGCAGAGATGAAGAGGAGGATGCAAGAGGAAGCAGAGACGAAGAGGAGGATGCAGGAGGAATCAGAGACAGAGAGAAAGATGCAGGAGGAAGCAGAGATGAAGAGGAGGATGCAGGAGGAAGCAGAGACAGAGAGGAAGATGCAGGAGGAAGCAGAGACAGAGAGGAGGATGCAGGAGGAAGCACAGACGAAGAGGAGGAAGCAGAGATGGAGAGGAGGATGCAGGAGGAAGCAGAGATGGAGAGGAGGATGCAAGAGGAAGCAGAGACGGAGAGGAGGATGCAAGAGGAAGCACAGACGAAGAGGAGGAAGCAGAGATGGAGAGGAGGATGCAGGAGGAAGCACAGACAGAGAGGAAGATGCAGGAGGAAGCACAGACGAAGAGGAGGAAGCAGAGATGGAGAGGAGGATGCAGGAGGAAGCAGAGATGAAGAGGAGGATGCAGGAGGCTGACAGAGGGAAGATGTTGGTACAGGCTCTAAATGAAGAATAAATTCCTCGTTTAGAGCCTCTGGGTCTGGGACTGGTCCAGCATCGACACTGTCAGCAGAGGATGGTCCAGCTGCTGGTGTAGACCTTTTAGCAGGAGGTGAAGCTTGTAATTCTGAAAAATTTTAAATATTAAACATTCATTAAAATGGGTTGAAAAAATGTACAGTACACATAAACACATAATAAGTAGCCCAAACTTTAATAATATGTCTGCATTAGGTGCATAGTAATTACATAAATTGCAAAAAAGTGCAATAAACTACAAAAAAATTGAAAATCGTTTTTGTTTTTTTAACATATATTTCTAGTTAGAGAAATTTAAGAGGCTTATCCCTCAAAACTGTAAATACAAAAAAGTTACACAAACTAGTTTCCCACCACAGGAAATTTATTTTGAGTGTCTTCATAGTTTTATTTTTGAAATACACCAATTTTTATATACTGCAGGAAAAACGAAAATAAATATTATAGTGCAAATTTGCAAAATAACAGCATATGCATCAAAATAAACTATTTCCAGCAGTGCAATATGAGTCTTAAGCATCCCAGAAACGACACAGAAAGTCATAAAGTCAAACATAACTTTTTAAAACACATAACAAGTAAAACACAAGCTCATAAGGCCCCGATCGTAAAAAACTACATTTCCGCAAAATTACGTCACTTCCGGTTTCGGGCAGGTCATGCGGTCATGTGATAGTTCGCGCTGATGGACGTAGGAAGTGTTACAAACAGCTGATGGATCGGCGAAGCCTGTTTCTGGAATATCATGTTTTTGTTGCTGCAAGTGATTTTTATGCAGTTTTTGCAAAGCTATATGTGGAAGGAAACTGTGACCTAGGACAAGCTGATGGCATAAGATGTAAGTACAACTCCTCCAGTTTCATATGCAAAAAAAAGTATTGCGCTAGCTTACTTGGTTGCAGAGCTACCGGGATTTAAAAATAGTTACGCAAAACAGAGCGTGCCCGCTCCGATCGGCTGTAAAGGGTTAATAAAGTTTAATATTTTGGAAAAAAAATGTTGGCAAAGAGAGGAAGTACCGATCGGGTTTCCGGTAAGGATCGGGTAGCGTTGAAACTCTGTCGTGCTAGCTAGCACGCAGTATGAGTCATTGTAACTGTCAGCACAACGAAAATAAACTACACCTAAACTCGGTTTATATCTGACCCAAATAGAGTGCAGTTCATAACTTCTTACCTGAAATTCAGTTCGCCTCACGCTCCGACCGGCAGCCGCCTGCTTCTCCTGCCTTCGGTTTCCCTGATCCGGGATTGAGCTCTGCGTTAGCCACCACCGGTCGATCGGCGGCCGCCTCGCCGGTGGCTAGCTGCCCTGTGTTGTAGCTCCGCGTTAGCCACCACCAAAAAGCTCAGTTATTTTTTCCACATCGACCAGCATCATCGGCCCATATAAACGAAAAATAAGTCCAGCTAAGACAAACACTGTTTGCGAGCGATCGGGGGTGAAAGGAGCCTCACTGAAAGGGTGTTTTTTAGCGAAGGGTCGCTAGCCGGCTAGCATGAGAACGGGTTGGTACAGACAGTATTCTCCAAAGAGTTGTTGTGTTGTATAATTTGTCTCCTGTCCTAATTTCCTCTCTCCCTGAGGACACTCCAGGTCCAAGCGCAGCAATGGGTAACCAAGAGTTTCCCAAAAGTCAGCCGCCCACAACAGGGAGAAAGAGGAAAAGAGACCGAAATGATGAGCTGCTAGACCTCATCAGAGAGAAGAGCGCAACAGAACAGGTCACATGACAGCACAGCATTTTCTCTGCATTTTCTACCCACAGTTTGAACTGAATAACAAATAACACAACCTACACAAACTGAAAACAAACAGAAATCACAGAGTAAAATTTGAAAACTTTTATTGATGTTAATTTAAAAGTTATTTAAAAAAAGAAAACCCATATAAAGTAAAAAAAAAAGTAAAAAAAAAATCGTAAAAATAAATAAAAAGAAAGGAAAAAAAGAAAAGAAAACCCAAACAGACAAACCCCTCTGAGCAAGCAATAGGCGACAGTGGGAAGGAAAAACTCCATTTTAACAGGGAGAAACCTCCGACAGAACCGGGCTCTGTGAGGGGACAGCCATCTGCCTCGACTGGTCAATGGGTTCTCATAAGTGACTCGATCAATTTAAAAAGAGCCATTCTAATTGTAAAAATAACCAATTTAAAATCCCGTTAGTTTTCTAGGATTCAAGCAAACTACATTAAACCCGGAGGGAGCCCTAGCTGCAGATTGTTAAAGATATCAACTTGAATATTCCGGGCAGTATTTTCATTCCTGACATTAATGGTATTAGTGCCACCAAAGGAATTGTTTACTATGTTCACAACCGTACTTTGCTGTGAAATAGCAGGTTGCCCCTGGTTTGAATCTTCTGTGTCTGAGTCATCTGGGCTCCCCATACAGCACACACACAAGCATGCAAACAGGTTTTTGCAATTTTGATTGTTTGGCCTAGATTCAGGTTCAGGAGCTGGGTCCTGTGTTGGTGACGGTGTGTGGGTGACAGTTGATGCTTTATTGGCCATCAACTGGCCATCAACTTTGCATTTTTGATTATTGAATCTAGATTCCAGTTCAGGTGGTGTCTCCTGTGTTGGGCTGGTGACAGTTGATGCTTTATTGGCCATTGCGTTTTAATATCTATTTGCAGATAATTTGTTTTCTCCGTTTGTTAAAACTAGCGTTTGAAAATCCGTTCCTGCAGAGGGCTATTTATAGACTTAAATCCTTTGAAGTGTATGACGTCACTGAAGCCTTTGCTCTAAGCCCCGCCCACTTCGAGAAAAAAAAAGAATGCGCTCGAAGTGTGTGGCGTGTTTGTCTCCGCCCTTAATTTCATCACAGCCTCCCAATAACTGGAAGGTTCGAAGTGGGCGGGGCTTAGAGCAAAGGCTTCAGTGACGTCATACACTTCAAAGGATTTAAGTCTATAAATAGCCCTCTGCAACTCT
Source organism: Mchenga conophoros (assembly GCF_057382185.1). Lineage (NCBI taxonomy): Eukaryota > Metazoa > Chordata > Actinopteri > Cichliformes > Cichlidae > Mchenga > Mchenga conophoros. The sequence goes on from NC_140535.1 coordinate 13,774,232, forward strand.
GAATTTCTAACACAAGCGTTAACAAACGGAGAGAATAAATTAACAGCAAACAAATAGCTATTGAAGCAAAATGGACAACAGCACAGCTAGGAGCAATCCAGACAATGTCAGGAGTGATTCCACTCCTGCAGATGATGTTAGGCCACTGCTAGAGGAATTGCTAAATAATGTTACACATGAGCAGTGGCAACAGTTGCGGTCTGATTACGCCGAAAATGGCACCATAGGAAGGCTGTGTAATTTTGTAGATAATGTCATAGCCCTATGCTCACTGTCGGCAGGTGCAGAAATGAGGTTTTGCCAGGACACTGCTGTCACTAGCACAACAACAGTGGCCTCAATGGAGACACAGACAGCTCCTGAACTTGCACAGACCTCTAACACAGTTGACCGTAACACGGAAATACCAGCTGATATTTCACAGAAAACAACAGTCAACTTTCACAGCACAGCAGAAAATTGCCCTGGTGCCACATATATCACTAATATCCATAATACCAATAATGTCAAAGTTTTTCAATTTAACATCTTTAAAAAACTGGAATTCAGTTCAATACGAAAAACCGAAAAAATAACTGTCATGCCCAATACTCCAGTAGACAAGAAAGATCGTGATGACACTCAGGCTGTAGATAAAGCAGGAACCTCTTTGGAAAAGGATGTAACCCCAAAGAAATCCTCTGCTCAACATGAAGCCAGCACTGATATGTTCAACATCACAGAAAATAGCAGAAAAGCACTGGCCTTAAAGGAGACAGAGACAGCGCCAGAACTTACACAGACTTCAGAGGATAATGCATGGCTGACAGATCTTATTCAGGCTGTGATTTCACAGCTTGCTAAGATATCAATGTCCAACCCTTCTGATTCTCTCCAAAAATGTCTTTTGGATTCAATCAGGGCTGAACTACAGGGAACAGATTTACCCTCAGAAATCCAGGAACATTGCGACAGAATCGCTAAAGCCATTTCCACTGATCTTTGTAATAGATTAATTGTATCTGGGGAAGAGGGTGTAATGGCTTTAGTTGCCTTAGTTTTCAAAGAACACATTTTGGCAGTGAAGAATGAATTGTATCAAAACACTCTGTAATAACCTCCCCCCTGCTGGGGCTAGTAAATTGGGACTTTAAATTGGCTTTAAATAGATTATATATTTTTGAAAGCCCTTGGAACGGTCGCGGCAGATGGCTGTCCCCTCACTGAGCCCGGTTCTGCCGGAAGTTTCTTCCTCTTAAAAGGGAGTTTTTCTTCCCCACTGTCGCCAAGTGCTTGCTCAGAGGGGTTTTTCTGTTGGGGTTTTCTTTTTAATAACTTTTAAAAAAAAGTTAACATCAATAAAAGTTATTAAATTTTACACTGATTTCTGTTTTTTTATTGTCTGTAAGTTGAATAAATACATTTGTTATTTCTTACTCAGTTCAAACTGTGGGTAGAAAATGTTGTGCTGTCATGTGACCTGTTCTCTCTCTCTCACACACACACACACACACACACACACACACACACACACACACACACACACACACACACACACACACACACACACACACACACCAACATTGGTTTGATTAAACAAAAAAAGGAACAATTTAAAAAGTTTTCACACACATTTCTTTTTCTCCAGACATGAATGACACCAGAAAATCACTTTCAGATCCTCTCATGGCAATGCAGCAGAGGATTTAACACATGACCTTTGACCCTCTCTAGAGAACCTCTGCTTTTCTTCTTCTCGTCCCCCCACTTGGCAGCATTACTGCCTCCGGCTGATCATCTTGCTTCTCCCCCTGCAGAGTTTGGAATCTGGTGTGAGAAGAGACGCCACCGCTCAACAGCATGCTCTCACCCAGGTGATACTTGAGCATACCTGACAGCTGCTGAGGGTCACCTGGACACAGAAACACAAACAGGTCTGATCACATTTCCTTCTTCATGCTAAGCTCTGCTATAAGCCACAACTTGCTTTGCCCCATGTTTGTAGATGACTGGAATCAGAGCAGAGTCTCTGCATGTCTTTATTAGGGTGGAAGCTGCTACTGATATTTGTGCAGCAGACTAAACAAACAGTTTGTGAACATTCAGCATGTTCAGTCCAATCAAAAAGCAGGAAAATAGCCCCACTGAGAAATCTCTACAAGGCACCGCTGAGAGGTGCCATGTAGAGATTCATACATTCGGTCTTCATACTCGACTCCAGATCTGGACTTGTGTTGAACTCGACTGAGGTGGTCTGATCAGACACAGCGCTGCTCTTCACTGCAGCTGTCCACAAATCACAGAGGAAGTCAGGAGTGTTTTTACCTCGTCTAGCTGCCTCTGTGTGTGTGTGTGTGTGTCTCTTTAATTCATTTTTCTTTGTAAGCTACAGAGACCTTCACAGGACAATAATTGATCCTCGTGTTCGCATGAAATCACTAAATACATGCAGCAAAGCCCAGAGGACACAGGTAACCGATACAGGAGACTTTTCCTGCCCTTCCAGGGAGAAAGTCGATTTCTTCAGTTATACTTCCTGTTGTTTTTTTTGGTTTTTACGTTGAAGATTTTAGATGTTTGGCTTTTAATTCTGGTACTCCTGTTTTAATTTCAAGGCCTGAGGTTGTTCTTCTTGCACCCGTGGACAGAATCGTCTGTTTTTATAGTTTTATAGTTGTTTTGGAGTCAATTTTGCCTCAGTTAGTTCATTTAAAATATTTTAAATAGTTGGGTTTTTTTTATTGTCAGTGGTAGTTTGCTGTGTATTGTGTTGTGTGAACTTGGCAAACTAACTAAAGGAAGCATGTCCCAGGTCTGGTTTGTGGGTGGTTGTCTGCTTAGTAATGAACTCTGCAGACCACATCAAGCTTTCTGCTTCCCACAGGTGTAGCATATGGACTGAAAGCAAACAGAGGTGTTAGTGTGTTGTTGTGTAGTTTCTATTGAAGCTGACATCATTTAATGCTGTTTCTGCATGCTGGTCAGTGCCATCCAGACAGCAGGTATGACTGAGCTTTTGAACCAGGAGAAGGTGTTTACCTTCTTCGCTCCCAACGACGATGCCTTCAATGCACTGCCGCAGGATGAACTCAGCAGGCTGATGTGTGAGTTTTATTCAACTACACAGCTTCTCTTCATTCACATTCTTAATTTATCCACATGGACACTTTCCACACACGTGTGTAAAGCGTCTCTCTTCTTTACAGCAGCTTATGCTGAGACAGCTCGTTCTCACTCCGGACGCGTAAAATAATGACGATTTGTCACGTCCCTTAACTTCTCATGCTGACACCTAAGGTACCCTTCCACATTTTTATGTGACGCTGTGGGTTGTCAATTCATTCCAATATGAACCCGCTCGCGGCGATCGGAGACGCTTCGAGCAGAGGCTCCAGCCATCCTTTTACTCCAATAATAACCCCGTCACGGCGAAACATGACACCGTGAAGCACAATCTAACTGGAGAACCGGGGACCCTCTCCGCGAACGGGTTTTTCTCCCTAATTTAATGCTTTCTTTTAATGACATCGTTAACATTTCTCAACAAAAACACATGAAAGTATCACTGATAATTCAACAGTAAAAGCTTGGAGTCATTTTTGACCAGGACATGTCCTTCAACGCACATATTAAACAAATATGTAAGACTGCTTTCTTCCATTTGCGCAACATCTCTAAAATTAGAAATATCCTGTCTCAGAGTGATGCTGATGCGACTTTTGTTGTGATTTGGCGCTATATAAATCAAATTGAATTGAATTGAATTATAATCGCTTCATGTTTTGGCCACCACACAGTGTTTTCCGAACTGATTCACGATCTGAAAGTGTGCAGATCTAACGTACATAATCCTTTGTTAGGTTTATTATTTTCATTTCACACGTAAAACATTTATAGATTCATTCACCACTCCTGTTAGTTTGAGCTTCAGGCTGCTGACGAACTCCTTCAAGATATGCAGGTAACATTTTTAGTGGAATCAGTTGTTAAAGAGGGAACACGCTTGTCTAATATTTTGTACGGAGTAAACGTTATATTATTTTAATTTTTTTTTTAAAGTTTATGTCACATTAAGTTGGTTAACTTAAGCTGTTTGATAATCTTTGCTTTAATCATAGACTGTATTTTAGGCGTTCCCTTTTTTCCTTGTTAATTGCGTAGAATGATGCACAGAGTGAACCTCAGCCAAGACCAGTGCGCTGGAAAAAACGTGACAGACAGGGAGCTTTTATTCCTCAAAGATCATCAACCACTCGAAGTACTAGTTGCATGCCACGTGCTCAGTGTTCACACAACCATTGATTTTATCTCACAACTTGTTTTCACCAAAGAATTTCAGTAAGTAAATATTCTTCAATTTTTTCCCCCTCCAGTGTCCAGAGAGCAGCATCAATGTCCACGTGAAGAACCTAGTTATGTTGCCAGTGTCAACCCAACAAAAGGTACTTTACCTTCTTGTATTTATTGTGATTTCTGTTTACTTTTATATTTGTTGTTATAGTTGAGTTATGCAGGGCTTTTGTGCAGTCCTAAGAAACATACTGCCTAGAGTGTTTTTCACTTTGTGGAAGAGTTTCTTCCTTTCTTTCTTTTTTTTCTGTTAGTGTATGGTGCTTCATCAGGAGCTCCTTCAGTTGTTGGAGGATGGAGAAGAGGATGCAGCCATGACTTGTGAGACGTCGTCTGAGTCAGCTGCTACTCACTGGGCGATCAGAAATATGGTGTCCTTGCAAAAGTGGAAAGAGGCCAGGCCTTGTCTTATAGACAATATGTTAGCTACTCTGGATCCACAGTCACACCGTGTGTGTCAGTGTGGCAAACAAGTAGTTGTGAGGTGTCTGGACTGCCTGCCTCTTCCATTCCTTTGTGCTGACTGTGATATTGCAGTTCACACACGCTTTGTCCTGCACAACAGAGAGGCAGTAACAGGAGGGTTTTTGCAGCCTTCATCAGAGTTTCACAAGCCAATAGGTACGGTTTTTAAGTCTTATGCATTTCTTGCTTTGTATGAGTATGAGTGGGTGCTGTTATTGTATATTTATTGGAGTGGAGTGGAGTGCTGTAAAGTTTGAGGTGGACAGGATGTGCAAGGAGCCATGCTTTAGCTGCCCTGCCTGCACTCCAGACATGCTTGCCGTCTCAGTTGATGGAAACCGCAAGCTTTATCGCTTTCAGTCAAATGCAAGGTACGTTATGCATTGTGTACATAAGTCAAATATGGATTTGTAGAAAAATGTATTTTAATGTTTCTTTTCAAACAACTGTCACTGTGTTCGTTCAGCACTTCAGAGCAGGGGGACTTTGAAGGTGTCTTCATTGAAAAAGATGAGGAAGTTGTTGAGTTTGTGAAATACATCCAGAGACACACAAATCATGTAAGATACACATATATATATATATATATTAGTGCTGTTAGCGTTAATCTTGTTAAAATGACGTTAATGCCATAACCATATACACATACACGTATCCAGTGATGCCCTCATGCAGACCGATATTTGGCCCTGGCAGAGCACAAGTGAACGTAAGCTCTTGATATATAAATATCCTTTTTAAACAAACTCCCAGTATCTGAGCAGTAGTTGAATGTTTTGTTCTTGAATCATAATATGCTACTATGTTTTCCCATCTGATGTTGTTAAACTGTAGCTGCTGCTGACCTCCGGACAAAGAGAAAAGTCTTTGAGAAGGTGATGGCTGTGAGGCGCCTGAGAGAGGAGGAGATGATCCTTTGCAGGGAGATGCGGCATCACTGGACAGTGTTGCGAATGCCATCTGTGGTGTTGGGAACAATCTCCTCAGACTGTAAGCACTTTATTTATTTATTAATTTTTTGATGAATCGATTGAAAATAAGAGCAGATGCTAAAGTCTTACTGGATCTTTTACCTATATCTAGATTGCTAGCTAACACTGCCTTCTCCCTTTTAAAAAAATGTTTAATTACAGCATCCTAATTCCTTGTGTTTATGAGGTGAGGTTTTTTTTTTGTTTGTTTGTTTGTTTTTTAACTTTTCTCATATTTATTTGTTTTGTTCTTTTTACAGCCTCCTTTGTTGGCATGTCGGAGGATGCACAGAAGGGACTCTGTAGCCTGGTTTTAGAAAACAAAGTGAACTGAAAGCTGAAATGCTCAAAGTAAAGGACGTGTACAAGAGAATCCTCAGCCACCAACCACTCCTGGAAATGGACTCGGAGGAGGACATTCCAGACGATGCCACTGAGAGTGATTTGAGCACTTCTGCTGAAGACTGATTGTGTCATCATTGATGTTATGTTTGGTAAAATAAAAAGTTAATCACATCTCTGTTTAATGTGATTTTTCAACAGACATTTTACATTTTGAGAAGAAAAATGGAATTTCCTTGGTGCAGTTGTTTACCCTGAATCATTATTTCCCATCTAATTTAATGACTAGTGTACATGTTCAGATACGATAACATAATTTAATTTATGGGATGCTTTCTGGGCTGCTCAAATGATCACAAAATTTAAAAGCACCAGGCAGCACACTCACAAGTACATTTTTTGTTCAGTGTTTTGTCGAAGAAATCAACAAGTACAATTGAGATGTTTGCTGTAGTGGTGTGTTTGTTAAGAAGCATGCCAGCACACCGGTGAAGTGACAGTCCCAGAATGCACCCGAGCCAGTGACTCGCCCCAGAGCAAATGAAATTGCTTATCTAGAAAGACAACCGTCATCAAAGAAGAAGTAAAAGAGTAGGAAACAAATGGTAAGGGAAGGTACTGTGGGGTAGGAAAGAAAGGCCAGAGCTGTGCAAAATGACCTCCAGCAGGCTACAAATGTGCACGTCTGCTCAAACGGTCAGAAACCGACTCCATGAGGGTGGTATGAGGGCCCGACGTCCACAGGTGGGGTTGTGCTTACAGCCCAACACCGTGCCGGATGTTTGGCATTTGCCAGACAACACAAAGATTGGCAACTTTGCCACTGGCGCCCTGTGCTCCTCACAGATGAAAGCAGGTTCACACTGAGCACTTGTGACAGAGTCTGGGGACGCCGTGGAGAACCTTCTGCTGCCTGCAACATCCTCCAGCATGAGTTTGGCAGTGGGTCAGTTTTGGTGTGGGGTGGCATTTCTTTGGGGAGCTGCACAGCCCTCCATGTGTTCGGCAGAGGTAGCCTGACTGCCATTAGGTACTGAGATGAGATCCTCAGACCCCTTGTGAGACCATATGCTGGTGCGGTTGGCCCCGGGTTCCTCCTAATGCAAGACAATCCTAGACCTCATGTGGCTGGAGTGTGTCAGCAGTTCCTGCAAGATGAAGGCAATGATGCTGTGGACTGGCCCGCCCATTCCCCAGACCTGAATCCAATTGAGGACATCTGGGACATCATGTCTCGCTCCATCCACCAACTGCACCACAAAATGTCCAGGAGTGGGCAGATGCTTTAGTCCTGGAGTCTGGGAGGAGATCCATCAGGAGAGCATCTGCCACTTCATCAGGAGCATGTCCAGGTGTTGTAGGGAGGTCATACAGGCATGTGGAGGCCACACAGACTAGTGAGCCTCATTTTGACATGTTTTAAGAACATTACATAAAACCAAATTAATGATTCTGTATTGCATTGATCAAGGAACCAACCCAATAGGAGCTAAAGGAATCCTCTTGACATTACTTCACTCAGTAAGTTTATACTATGTTTAATGTGCATTTTCTTCATCAGTTTTGAACATAACATGTTAGCGCTCCCTGGTCCTTTTTGGAGACAGATCCTGAGACAGCAGGCAGCTATGGAGAACTCGTGTCAGCTGTGGTAATTAAGGAATACTTTGATTTAATATTGATTTCATGACAACTATCCTCAGGCACATATTCCTGGATATATATGATGACATAAGTAAAGTCCCATTTTACAATCATTGCCTTCTTTGATCTGACTTATTGCCTCAGACTTTGGCCCTGTGTCCCCAAAAGTATAGAAAATCCATGACACTGAGTAAGAGGCCTTTATCATGTTATAAGTGAGAGAGTTTGGTGTAACAGTGGTTGAACATGCCAAATCAATCCACAACATACTGCCATTCCCCAGCTGTAACCTGCATATGCATCAAACCAAAATCCAGTATCATAGACATAAAGATGAGGTTAAAGGGGTTGTATCATTTTGCCAGATAGCTTCATCCCAAAAAAGATAAACATTCTTCAAAAACAAAAGTTTGTGAATATTTGCTGTATTGCCAGGCCTAAACCAACCTGTTAAACTTATCAAATTATTGTCATAGATACGAACCTATTGATTGAAACAGAATAATCCATTGAAGCCTCCATCATCATCCACGATCACTGTTACTGTTCAGATTATTTCATCTCTGTTTTCCTCTAGAATGTTTTGAAAATCAGCATTTGATCAACAGACTTTTTAAAAGTTTATTTTGATCCTATTGTTTACGTGTGTAATTGCATTTTTATTGAAATTATGACAGGAAAACCCTTAATCAAATTGTATCTTTGATATCTAATAATAATATTAACAATAATGTTACATATGTAATATGTACACAATAATAATGTGCAAACAAACAAGAAAAATAGCAAAAAATGTCAATTTTTTTCTAATACCCTGTATATAAAAACCACATATGACCACAACTCCAAATGTGCAATTGTCACTGCATCTAAACATGACATATTACAAAAAGGTAGAAACATATAATATACAATATGTTCTGAAGCTGGTACTGGTGCAGTTAACTTTGCTTTAGGCTCCCATACACAGTAGGTGTTACTTACCTTACGTGCAGTGCAGTATTACTTTACCTTGTAATATGTTATAATAAGCAAGTCACTTCTATATTTATGAGGATGTAGACAATAATGTTGGCTGATATGTAAAACTATGAGATGTCGAGTGCAGGGAAGATATTATTGATGGATCAGATTCATGAATGTGTTAGGTACTTAAGCCACAATTAGAGAGTGAAACAGAGACTGACACTGGTTGAAATGTATAGTAAATATTTTATTTTGAACTTTTATGCTGAACTACAAGCTGTGAACTGTGCGATCTCTGCGACCTGTGGTGCCTGGTTTACTGTGTGTAAAACTGTGCAGGTTCCCATGTGTCATCCCACACTTTGCCACTGTCAGGAGAAAAACATAACAAAGAACAACCACACACAAAATAGGACAATTTAGGTTGTGACATATGACAATTTTTTAGGATGAAATATCTTCTATATTCATGTCATGCTTTATACACCTTCATTGTAATATAAATGAATCAAATCAAGTCAGACAGTAATAATATATGTAGTAGATGTCAAGCAGGACCACAGCAGCAGCCACGATCCATCGGAACCTGCTGGATGAGAGAGCACAGAAACTCCAGGGAAGAAGTTTAGTTAGTAACATGCATGAACTGCATTACTGAGACATGTATGTTTACAGATGGTGAGGGAGAGGGGGAGAGTTTTCAGTAAAACGAGACGCGACTGCATCTTCAACCAATACTGAGCCTGCATAACCCTGAAAGAGACAGACAGAGAGAGGGGGGGGGGGGGGGGGGGGACACTAACCCCCAGCAGTCTGGTCCCATTACAGCATAACTAAGGGCTGAGCTGAACCAGCCCTAACTATAAGCTCTATAAAGAAGTAAAGTCTTATGCCTACTCTTAAAAGTGTTGACCATGTCCACCTCCAAATCTCATAATGGACTTTGGAGGTGGACAGCTATCAAGCTCCTCACAGAAGAGGAGCTCGATAGCTAAAAGCTCTCAATTTACTTTAGTCCAAATACATGAATTCAAATTGAGGTGATAACTATTTATCAACAATATGAATGTCTGTTCCTGTCCAACAAAGTTGTTACTACATACCATGTTGAGCAAGGCTTCCACTTGACTTTAACTTCTTCTTTTTCCTGAAAAACATGATATAAACAAACAATTAATTAAGAAAGACATGCAAGTTGCATACAAAAAGGAGCTTATAAACATTTGTGTACTATTGAATGGCTCAATAAAAACATAAGAACCACTACAATGCGTGTACTGCCAGCATCGAGTGCATGTTAGCAAAGCAACACTGCTTACATTGTGGCTCACAAGCAAAACTAACTGAAGCAGATGTTACTGAATGGGAAGGAGCACCTCCACATCAATCACTCCTTCTGAGCATGATGTCAGGAGGACTTTAAAGAACGTAAACATCAGGAAGGCAGCACGACTAGGTCGTATCAGGTGGTCTGTTCTTATTTAATGTCCTATTTGGAGTGAAATCCTGACTCAGTGGCTGAATTAGTGTAGATTCATCAAATACAAAAGCTTATGGATATTCAGTCAGGCACAGTTCAAATCCAGGAAGTCCAAAGACACAAACAAATCTGCACAACAGCAGGCTAAATTACTTACATTTACAACTCTCCTGTCTACTATCTCTTCATATTTGAAAATCTTCTGTGTACGGTGTTTTCGGCATTCTGAAAAATAACAAATGAAATATTTACATGAGTTCTGTAAAACTGGAAAAAAAATGCAAAAATTAAGAAAAAGAGATCTTAACAAACTTAACGAACATGTCATGTGTTTCGTACATTTACAATACCATAACGTCTAACCTTTCCTTGTCCTTTTTTTGTTTGGGACATCCGAGGTGTACACAGTAGAAATTGAGGGAGATGCAGGATGTGGAGATGAAGAGGAGGATGCAGGAGGAAGCAGAGATGAAGAGGAGGATGCAGGAGGAAGCAGAGACAGAGAGGAATATGCAGGAGGAAGCAGAGATGAAGAGGAGGATGCAGGAGGAAGCAGAGATGAAGAGGAGGATGCAAGAGGAAGCAGAGACGGAGAGAAGGATGCAGGAGGAAGCAGAGACGGAGAGGAGGATGCAGGAGGAAGCAGAGATGAAGAGGAGGATGCAAGAGGAAGCAGAGATGAAGAGGAGGATGCAGGAGGAAGCAGAGACAGAGAGGAAGATGCAGAGGAAGCACAGACGAAGAGGAGGAAGCAGAGATGGAGAGGAGGATGCAGGAGGAAGCAGAGATGAAGAGGAGGATGCAAGAGGAAGCAGAGACGAAGAGGAGGATGCAGGAGGAAGCAGAGACAGAGAGAAAGATGCAGGAGGAAGCAGAGATGAAGAGGAGGATGCAGGAGGAAGCAGAGACAGAGAGGAAGATGCAAGAGGAAGCACAGACGGAGAGGAGGATGAAAGAGGAAGCACAGACGAAGAGGAGGAAGCACAGACAGAGAGAAAGATGCAGGAGGAAGCACAGACGAAGAGGAGGAAGCAAAGATGGAGAGGAGGATGCAGGAGGAAGCAGAGATGAAGAGGAGGATGCAGGAGGCTGACAGAGGGAAGATGTTGGTACAGGCTCTAAATGAAGAATAAATTCCTCGTTTAGAGCCTCTGGGTCTGGGACTGGTCCAGCATCGACACTGTCAGCAGAGGATGGTCCAGCTGCTGGTGTAGACCTTTTAGCAGGAGGTGAAGCTTGTAATTCTGAAAAATTTTAAATATTAAACATTCATTAAAATGGGTTGAAAAAATGTACAGTACACATAAACACATAATAAGTAGCCCAAACTTTAATAATATGTCTGCATTAGGTGCATAGTAATTACATAAATTGCAAAAAAGTGCAATAAACTACAAAAAAATTGAAAATCGTTTTTGTTTTTTTAACATATATTTCTAGTTAGAGAAATTTAAGAGGCTTATCCCTCAAAACTGTAAATACAAAAAAGTTACACAAACTAGTTTCCCACCACAGGAAATTTATTTTGAGTGTCTTCATAGTTTTATTTTTGAAATACACCAATTTTTATATACTGCAGGAAAAACGAAAATAAATATTATAGTGCAAATTTGCAAAATAACAGCATATGCATCAAAATAAACTATTTCCAGCAGTGCAATATGAGTCTTAAGCATCCCAGAAACGACACAGAAAGTCATAAAGTCAAACATAACTTTTTAAAACACATAACAAGTAAAACACAAGGTCATAAGGCCCCGATCGTAAAAAACTACATTTCCGCAAAATTACGTCACTTCCGGTTTCGGGCAGGTCATGCGGTCATGTGATAGTTCGCGCTGATGGACGTAGGAAGTGTTACAAACAGCTGATGGATCGGCGAAGCGTGTTTCTGGAATATCATGTTTTTGTTGCTGCAAGTGATTTTTATGCAGTTTTTGCAAAGCTATATGTGGAAGGAAACTGTGACCTAGGACAAGCTGATGGCATAAGATGTAAGTACAACTCCTCCAGTTTCATATGCAAAAAAAATTATTGCGCTAGCTTACTTGGTTGCAGAGCTACCGGGATTTAAAAATAGTTACGCAAAACAGAGCGTGCCCGCTCCGATCGGCTGTAAAGGGTTAATAAAGTTTAATATTTTGGAAAAAAAATGTTGGCAAAGAGAGGAAGTGACGTAAGATTTGCGCATGCGGGGTACCGATCGGGTTTCCGGTAAGGATCGGGTAGCGTTGAAACTCTGTCGTGCTAGCTAGCACGCAGTATGAGTCATTGTAACTGTCAGCACAACGAAAATAAACTACACCTAAACTCGGTTTATATCTGACCCAAATAGAGTGCAGTTCATAACTTCTTACCTGAAATTCAGTTCACCTCACGCTCCGACCGGCAGCCGCCTGCTTCTCCTGCCTTCGGTTTCCCTGATCCGGGATTGAGCTCTGCGTTAGCCACCACCGGTCGATCGGCGGCCGCCTCGCCGGTGGCTAGCTGCCCTGTGTTGTAGCTCCGCGTTAGCCACCACCAAAAAGCTCAGTTATTTTTTCCACATCGACCAGCATCATCGGCCCATATAAACGAAAAATAAGTCCAGCTAAGACAAACACTGTTTGCGAGCGATCGGGGGTGAAAGGAGCCTCACTGAAAGGGTGTTTTTTAGCGAAGGGTCGCTAGCCGGCTAGCATGAGAACGGGTTGGTACAGACAGTATTCTCCAAAGAGTTGTTGTGTTGTATAATTTGTCTCCTGTCCTAATTTCCTCTCTCCCTGAGGACACTCCAGGTCCAAGCGCAGCAATGGGTAACCAAGAGTTTCCAGAAAGTCAGCCGCCCACAACAGGGAGAAAGAGGAAAAGAGACCGAAATGATGAGCTGCTAGACCTCATCAGAGAGGAGAGCGCAACAGAACAGGTCACATGACAGCACAGCATTTTCTCTGCATTTTCTACCCACAGTTTGAACTAAATAACAAATAACACAACCTACACAAACTGAAAACAAACAGAAATCACAGAGTAAAATTTGAAAACTTTTATTGATGTTAATTTAAAAGTTATTTAAAAAAAGAAAACCCATATAAAGTAAAAAAAAAAGTTAAAAAAAAATCGTAAAAATAAATAAAAAGAAAGGAAAAAAAAAAGAAAACCCAAACAGACAAACCCCTCTGAGCAAGCAATAGGCGACAGTGGGAAGGAAAAACTCCATTTTAACAGGGAGAAACCTCCGACAGAACCGGGCTCTGTGAGGGGACAGCCATCTGCCTCGACTGGTCAATGGGTTCTCATAAGTGACTCGATCAATTTAAAAAGAGCCATTCTAATTGTAAAAATAACCAATTTAAAATCCAGTTAGTTTTCTAGGATTCAAGCAAACTACATTAAACCCGGAGGGAGCCCTAGCTGCAGATTGTTAAAGATATCAACTTGAATATTCCGGGCAGTATTTTCATTCCTGACATTAATGGTATTAGTGCCACCAAAGGAATTGTTTACTATGTTCACAACCGTACTTTGCTGTGAAATAGCAGGTTGCCCCTGGTTTGAATCTTCTGTGTCTGAGTCATCTGGGCTCCCCATACAGCACACACACAAGCATGCAAACAGGTTTTTGCAATTTTGATTGTTTGGCCTAGATTCAGGTTCAGGAGCTGGGTCCTGTGTTGGTGACGGTGTGTGGGTGACAGTTGATGCTTTATTGGCCATCAACTGGCCATCAACTTTGCATTTTTGATTATTGAATCTAGATTCCAGTTCAGGTGGTGTCTCCTGTGTTGGGCTGGTGACAGTTGATGGTTTATTGGCCATTGCGTTTTAATATCTATTTGCAGATAATTTGTTTTCTCCGTTTGTTAAAACTAGCGTGTTACGTTTCGGTGTTGTCAGTGTGTTGTTTTTGGCGTGACTGTTATGTGTTTCCTGTGTTACTTTGAAAGTCTGTGTTATCTTAGTCTTTTTAGTTTACGTTTCCCTGTCTCGTCAGTTCTGAGTTGCCCCAGCTGTGTTTCCCTCTTGTTGTCCATTTTCCTGATTGCTCCCTCTAGGTATTTAAACCCTGTGTTTCAGTGTGTCATGGCCGGGGTGTAACATATGGGGGCTCGTCCGGGATTGCCTTCGCTGGGGGGTCTGGGGACCGCCCCAGCCTTTGTCGTCGCTGGAGGGTCCGAGGGACCGCTCCAGCCTTCGTCGTCTGCTGGAGGGTCAGTGGGACCGCTCCAGCCTTCATCAGCTTCGTCTGCCTTCGCTGAGGGGAGGGTCCGTGGGACCGCCCCAGCCTTTGTCGTCGCTGGAGGGTCCGTGGGACCGCTCCAGCCTTCATCCGCCTTCGCTGGAGGGTCCGTGGGACCGCTCCAGCCTTCATCCGCCTTCGCTGGAGGGTCCGAGGGACCGCTCCAGCCTTCGTCGTCTGCTGGAGGGTCAGTGGGACCGCTCCAGCCTTCATCAGCTTCGTCTGCCTTCGCTGAGGGGAGGGTCCGTGGGACCGCCCCAGCCTTTGTCGTCGCTGGAGGGTCCGTGGGACCGCTCCAGCCTTCATCCGCCTTCGCTGGAGGGTCCGTGGTACCGCTCCAGCCTTCGTCGGCTTCGTCTGTCTGGATCAAACTTTTCACTTGGTGTTAAATGTTTGATTTTTGGGTGGGGGGAACTGTTACGTTTCGGTGTTGTCAGTGTGTTGTTTTTGGCGTGACTGTTATGTGTTTCCTGTGTTACTTTGAAAGTCTGTGTTATCTTAGTCTTTTTTGTTTACGTTTCCCTGTCTCGTCAGTTCTGAGTTGCCCCAGCTGTGTTTCCCTCTTGTTGTCCATTTTCCTGATTGCTCCCTCTAGGTATTTAAACCCTGTGTTTCAGTGTGTCATGGTCGCGATCTCCCCCGTGTTGTAAATAGTTTGGTGTTTTGTTGTAAATAAATAGTTTGTTGTAAATAGATTTGTCGATACTTTCGTTTCGGGATTTTGGTGGTGAGCTTTAGTGGGGGTTTTTTGTGTGTGTTTTTTTTTTCCTTTATTTTTACTTTTTTCGTGTTGCACTCCGGTTGCCTAGGCCGGGGTGTTCCTGCAGAGGGCTATTTATAGACTTAAATCCTTTGAAGTGTATGACGTCACTGAAGCCTTTGCTCTAAGCCCCGCCCATTTCGAGAAAAAAAAAGAATGCGCTCGAAGTGTGTGGCGTGTTTGTATATGACATATATCACTAATATCCATAATACCACGGAAACACCTGACAACTCAGAGGATTATGCATCGCTGGCAGATCAAATTCAGGCTGTGATTCTACAGAAAGAAATGGATTTGTTAAACATCCCAGAAAATAGCACAACAACAGTGGCCTCAAAGGAGACAGAAACAGCTCCTGAACGTGCACAGACCTCTAACACAGTTGACCGCATCATGGAAAATCTAATCTGTGTGCCAGTTGTTATTGTACAGAAAGCAACAGTCAACGTGAACAGCACAGCAGAAAATTCCGCTGGTGCCACACTTATCACTAATGTCCAAAATACCACGGAAAGACCTGAAAACTCAGAGGATAATGCATCGCTGGCAGATCAAATTCAGGCTGTGATTCTACAGAAAACAAGGGATTTGTTCAACATCAGGGAAAATAGCACAACAACAGTGGCCTCAAAGGAGACACAGACAGCTCCTGAACAACAGAAAACAACAGACAACATGAACAACACAGCAGAAAATGTTGCCACAAATATCATTGATACAACTGACGAGCCCAGAACTCTAATAGACAAGAAAAACCGTGACACCACGCAGGCTGTAGATAAAGCAGGAACCTCTTTGGAAAATAATGTAACCCCAAAGAATTCCTCTGCTCAACATGAAGCCAGCATGCAAAATCAATTCAAAAAACACCCTTTGGCAGCAAAGGATGAATTGCCTCAAAACAAAGAAAAATACAGATTTTTTGTGGAAATATGTATGGAAGAACTAGTTAAGCGGGTTATAAAAAAATCAGGTAAAGTCACAAGTCCAGAAAGAGTTTTAGCCATCTACAAGAGGCTTAGCAAAAAGATCTGGGCTAAGATCGGGGATGAAATTGATCAAATCCCCTTAAGGAAGTTCAAAAACTTTGAGAAGGTGATTTTCAAAGCCCTGTGTAAACAGTGGCAAGAGGCAGAAGTAGTTCTGCGAAACATGGAATTAAATGAACCAACAGTCGACAATACGATTGTTAAAATTTTCACAGAAGAGGCAGCCAAACTCTCGAAGAAGCCAAGTTGCATACGTCGGTTTTTCTCATCTATAGGCCGACTGTTTTGTTTCACCAGGAGACAAAACAAGGTTGATGCACTGTAAAATGGTAAATGGCCTGTATTTGTGTAGCGCTTTCCTAGTCCCTAAGGACCCCAAAGCGCTTCACGCGTCCAGTCATCCACCCATTCACACACACATTCACACACTGGTGATGGCAAGCTACGTTGTAGCCACAGCCGCCCTGGGGCGCACTGACAGAGGCGAGGCTGCCGGACACTGGCGCCGCCGGGCCCTCTGACCACCACCAGTAGGCGTAGGGTGAAGTGTCTTGAGCCACGATCGCCCCTGATGCACTGTAGAAAAAATTGTGATAACCCCTTGGAACGGTCGCGGCAGATGGCTGTCCCCTCACTGAGCCTGGTTCTGCCGGAAGTTTCTTCCTCTTAAAAGGGAGTTTTTCTTCCCCACTGTCGCCAAGTGCTTGCTCAGAGGGGTTTTTCTGTTGGGGTTTTCTTTTTAATAACTTTTAAAAAAGTTAACATCAATAAAAGTTATTAAATTTTACACTGATTTCTGTTTTTTTATTGTCTATAAGTTGAATAAATACATTTGTTATTTCTTACTCAGTTCAAACTGTGGGTAGAAAATGCTGTGCTGTCATGTGACCTGTTCACACACACACACACACACACACACACCAACATTGGTTTGATTAAACAAAAAAAGGAACAATTTAAAAAGTTTTCACACACATTTCTTTTTCTCCAGACATGAATGACACCAGAAAATCACTTTCAGATCCTCTCATGGCAATGCAGCAGAGGATTTAACACATGACCTTTGACCCTCTCTAGAGAACCTCTGCTTTTCTTCTTCTCGTCCCCCCACTTGGCAGCATTACTGCCTCCGGCTGATCATCTTGCTTCTCCCCCTGCAGAGTTTGGAATCTGGTGTGAGAAGAGACGCCACCGCTCAACAGCATGCTCTCACCCAGGTGATACTTGAGCATACCTGACAGCTGCTGAGGGTCACCTGGACACAGAAACACAAACAGGTCTGATCACATTTCCTTCTTCATGCTAAGCTCTGCTATAAGCCACAACTTGCTTTGCCCCATGTTTGTAGATGACTGGAATCAGAGCAGAGTCTCTGCATGTCTTTATTAGGGTGGAAGCTGCTACTGATATTTGTGCAGCAGACTAAACAAACAGTTTGTGAACATTCAGCATGTTCAGTCCAATCAAAAAGCAGGAAAATAGCCCCACTGAGAAATCTCTACAAGGCACCGCTGAGAGGTGCCATGTAGAGATTCATACATTCGGTCTTCATACTCGACTCCAGATCTGGACTTGTGTTGAACTCGACTGAGGTGGTCTGATCAGACACAGCGCTGCTCTTCACTGCAGCTGTCCACAAATCACAGAGGAAGTCAGGAGTGTTTTTACCTCGTCTAGCTGCCTCTGTGTGTGTGTGTGTGTGTGTCTCTTTAATTCATTTTTCTTTGTAAGCTACAGAGACCTTCACAGGACAATAATTGATCCTCGTGTTCGCATGAAATCACTAAATACATGCAGCAAAGCCCAGAGGACACAGGTAACCGATACAGGAGACTTTTCCTGCCCTTCCAGGGAGAAAGTCGATTTCTTCAGTTATACTTCCTGTTGTTTTTTTTGGTTTTTACGTTGAAGATTTTAGATGTTTGGCTTTTAATTCTGGTACTCCTGTTTTAATTTCAAGGCCTGAGGTTGTTCTTCTTGCACCCGTGGACAGAATCGTCTGTTTTTATAGTTTTATAGTTGTTTTGGAGTCAATTTTGCTTCAGTTAGTTCATTTAAAATATTTTAAATAGTTGGGTTTTTTTTATTGTCAGTGGTAGTTTGCTGTGTATTGTGTTGTGTGAACTTGGCAAACTAACTAAAGGAAGCATGTCCCAGGTCTGGTTTGTGGGTGGTTGTCTGCTTAGTAATGAACTCTGCAGACCACATCAAGCTTTCTGCTTCCCACAGGTGTAGCATATGGACTGAAAGCAAACAGAGGTGTTAGTGTGTTGTTGTGTAGTTTCTATTGAAGCTGACATCATTTAATGCTGTTTCTGCATGCTGGTCAGTGCCATCCAGACAGCAGGTATGACTGAGCTTTTGAACCAGGAGAAGGTGTTTACCTTCTTCGCTCCCAACGACGATGCCTTCAATGCACTGCCGCAGGATGAACTCAGCAGGCTGATGTGTGAGTTTTATTCAACTACACAGCTTCTCTTCATTCACATTCTTAATTTATCCACATGGACACTTTCCACACACGTGTGTAAAGCGTCTCTCTTCTTTACAGCAGCTTATGCTGAGACAGCTCGTTCTCACTCCGGACGCGTAAAATAATGACGATTTGTCACGTCCCTTAACTTCTCATGCTGACACCTAAGGTACCCTTCCACATTTTTATGTGACGCTGTGGGTTGTCAATTCATTCCAATATGAACCCGCTCGCGGCGATCGGAGACGCTTCGAGCAGAGGCTCCAGCCATCCTTTTACTCCAATAATAACCCCGTCACGGCGAAACATGACACCGTGAAGCACAATCTAACTGGAGAACCGGGGACCCTCTCCGCGAACGGGTTTTTCTCCCTAATTTAATGCTTTCTTTTAATGACATCGTTAACATTTCTCAACAAAAACACATGAAAGTATCACTGATAATTCAACAATAAAAGCTTGGAGTCATTTGGCGCGGCTGCCCCTCTGTTGGTCTTCCATGGTCTCTTGTGTTCTGGGGGCCTCTGGATGTCTGGAGTTTTGATCTCCTCCATACCCGCTTCACACCCTGGAGGACGGGGCTGTGGCCCCCCCACACTCCCTAGCAGATCGTTACATGGAGAAACCTTTGGAATACAAGCGCGCTGATCCACACAGGTATGCACACGGGTGTTCACTGCTCGTAGACCCAAATTACACCTTTCTTGGCCGCTACTTCGAAGCACATCTGTCCTGCGTGCTGCACAACAACATTGAATATTTAGTATTTACTGCTGTTTACACTTAGCTAGATTAATGCGATGGTGTTGTGTTTAGTATGTTGCTTTGGTTTTTTTTGCTTGTTTTCTATTTTTCTCTCAACAGGTGATCCAGGAGATTTTTATTTTTTTTTCTCCCCCCCTTTCTCACTGTCCCTCTCCCCTTCTGTTTTTCCTTTCCTTCCTCTTTCTTTCTCCCTTTCCTATCCCTCACTCATGTCTGTCCCGTCTGTAACATCTGAAAATAAAATATAATAAATAATAAAAACAAAGATCGACCAAATGGACCAATACGGCAATGCCACGATGATCCATTTGGCAAAGTAAATCCATTGGGTATCCTTGTTGGTCTTCAGACAACAATTCTGATGGCTAAAGAACCAAATGGGACAGGCAAAAAAAAAAAAAAAATAATAATAACCCCGTCACGGCGAAACATGACACCGTGAAGCACAATCTAACTGGAGAACCGGGGACCCTCTCCGCGAACGGGTTTTTCTTCCTAATTTAATGCTTTCTTTTAATGACATCGTTAACATTTCTCAACAAAAACACATGAAAGTATCACTGATAATTCAACAGTAAAAGCTTGGAGTCATTTTTGACCAGGACATGTCCTTCAACGCACATATTAAACAAATATGTAAGACTGCTTTCTTCCATTTGCGCAACATCTCTAAAATTAGAAATATCCTGTCTCAGAGTGATGCTGAAAAACTAGTTCATGCATTTATTACTTCCAGGCTGGACTACTGCAATTCATTATTATCAGGATGTCCAAAAAACTCACTGAAAAGCCTCCAGCTAATCCAAAATGCTGCAGCAAGAGTCCTGACAGGGACTAGAAAGAGAGAGCAGATTTCTCCTGTTTTGGCTTCCCTTCATTGGCTTCCTGTTAAGTCCAGAATTGAATTCAAAATCCTGCTCCTCACATACAAGGTCTTAAATAATCAGGCCCCATCTTATCTTAATGACCTTGTAGTACCATATCACCCTATTAGAGCACTTTGCTCTCGCTCTGCAGGCCTACTTGTTGTTCCTGGAGTATTTAAAAGTAGAATGGGAGGGAGAGCCTTCAGTTTTCAGGCCCCACTTCTGTGGAACCAGCTTCCAGTTTGGATTCGGGAGACAGACACTATCTCTACTTTTAAGATTAGGCTTAAAACTTTCCTTTTTGCTAAAGCATATAGTTAGGGCTGGACCAGGTGACCCTGAATCCTCCCTTAGTTATGCTGCAATAGACGTAGGCTGCCGGGGGATTCCCATGATGCATTGAGTTTTTCCTTTCCAGTCACCTTTCTCACTCACTATGTATTAACAGACCTCTCTGCATTGAATCATATCTGTTATTAACCTCTGTCTCTCTTCCACAGCATGTCTTTATCCTGTCTTCCTTCTCTCACCCCAACCGGTCGCAGCAGATGGCCGCCCCTCCCTGAGCCTGGTTCTGCCGGAGGTTTCTTCCTGTTAAAAGGGAGTTTTTCCTTCCCACTGTCGCTTGCTCATAGGGGGTCATATGATTGTTGGGTTTTTCTCTGTATCTATGAAGCGCCTTGAGGCGACTTTTGTTGTGATTTGGCGCTATATAAATCAAATTGAATTGAATTGAATTAAAATCGCTTCATGTTTTGGCCACCACACAGTGTTTTCCAAACTGATTCACGATCTGAAAGTGTGCAGATCTAACGTACATAATCCTTTGTTAGGTTTATTATTTTCATTTCACACGTAAAACATTTATAGATTCATTCACCACTCCTGTTAGTTTGAGCTTCAGGCTGCTGACGAACTCCTTCAAGATATGCAGGTAACATTTTTAGTGGAATCAGTTGTTAAAGAGGGAACACGCTTGTCTAATATTTTGTACGGAGTAAACGTTATATTATTTTAAATTTTTTTTTAAAGTTTATGTCACATTAAGTTGGTTAACTTAAGCTGTTTGATAATCTTTGCTTTAATCATAGACTGTATTTTAGGCGTTCCCTTTTTTCCTTGTTAATTGCGTAGAATGATGCAGAGTGAACCTCAGCCAAGACCAGTGCGCTGGAAAAAACGTGACAGACAGGGAGCTTTTATTCCTCAAAGATCATCAACCACTCGAAGTACTAGTTGCATGCCACGTGCTCAGTGTTCACACAACCATTGATTTTATCTCACAACTTGTTTTCACCAAAGAATTTCAGTAAGTAAATATTCTTCAATTTTTTTCCCCCTCCAGTGTCCAGAGAGCAGCATCAATGTCCACGTGAAGAACCTAGTTATGTTGCCAGTGTCAACCCAACAAAAGGTACTTTACCTTCTTGTATTTATTGTGATTTCTGTTTACTTTTATATTTGTTGTTATAGTTGAGTTATGCAGGGCTTTTGTGCAGTCCTAAGAAACATACTGCCTAGAGTGTTTTTCACTTTGTGGAAGAGTTTCTTCCTTTCTTTCTTTTTTTTCTGTTAGTGTATGGTGCTTCATCAGGAGCTCCTTCAGTTGTTGGAGGATGGAGAAGAGGATGCAGCCATGACTTGTGAGACGTCGTCTGAGTCAGCTGCTACTCACTGGGCGATCAGAAATATGGTGTCCTTGCAAAAGTGGAAAGAGGCCAGGCCTTGTCTTATAGACAATATGTTAGCTACTCTGGATCCACAGTCACACCGTGTGTGTCAGTGTGGCAAACAAGTAGTTGTGAGGTGTCTGGACTGCCTGCCTCTTCCATTCCTTTGTGCTGACTGTGATATTGCAGTTCACACACGCTTTGTCCTGCACAACAGAGAGGCAGTAACAGGAGGGTTTTTGCAGCCTTCATCAGAGTTTCACAAGCCAATAGGTACGGTTTTTAAGTCTTATGCATTTCTTGCTTTGTATGAGTATGAGTGGGTGCTGTTATTGTATATTTATTGGAGTGGAGTGGAGTGCTGTAAAGTTTGAGGTGGACAGGATGTGCAAGGAGCCATGCTTTAGCTGCCCTGCCTGCACTCCAGACATGCTTGCCGTCTCAGTTGATGGAAACCGCAAGCTTTATCGCTTTCAGTCAAATGCAAGGTACGTTATGCATTGTGTACATAAGTCAAATATGGATTTGTAGAAAAATGTATTTTAATGTTTCTTTTCAAACAACTGTCACTGTGTTCGTTCAGCACTTCAGAGCAGGGGGACTTTGAAGGTGTCTTCATTGAAAAAGATGAGGAAGTTGCTGAGTTTGTGAAATACATCCAGAGACACACAAATCATGTAAGATACACATATATATATATATATTAGTGCTGTTAGCGTTAATCTTGTTAAAATGACGTTAATGCCATAACCATATACACATACACGTATCCAGTGATGCCCTCATGCAGACCGATATTTGGCCCTGGCAGAGCACAAGTGAACGTAAGCTCTTGATATATAGATATCCTTTTTAAACAAACTCCCAGTATCTGAGCAGTAGTTGAATGTTTTGTTCTTGAATCATAATATGCTACTATGTTTTCCCATCTGATGTTGTTAAACTGTAGCTGCTGCTGACCTCCGGACAAAGAGAAAAGTCTTTGAGAAGGTGATGGCTGTGAGGCGCCTGAGAGAGGAGGAGATGATCCTTTGCAGGGAGATGCGGCATCACTGGACAGTGTTGCGAATGCCATCTGTGGTGTTGGGAACAATCTCCTCAGACTGTAAGCACTTTATTTATTTATTAATTTTTTGATGAATCGATTGAAAATAAGAGCAGATGCTAAAGTCTTACTGGATCTTTTACCTATATCTAGATTGCTAGCTAACACTGCCTTCTCCCTTTTAAAAAAATGTTTAATTACAGCATCCTAATTCCTTGTGTTTATGAGGTGAGGTTTTTTTTTTGTTTGTTTGTTTGTTTTTTAACTTTTCTCATATTTATTTGTTTTGTTCTTTTTACAGCCTCCTTTGTTGGCATGTCGGAGGATGCACAGAAGGGACTCTGTAGCCTGGTTTTAGAAAACAAAGTGAACTGAAAGCTGAAATGCTCAAAGTAAAGGACGTGTACAAGAGAATCCTCAGCCACCAACCACTCCTGGAAATGGACTCGGAGGAGGACATTCCAGACGATGCCACTGAGAGTGATTTGAGCACTTCTGCTGAAGACTGATTGTGTCATCATTGATGTTATGTTTGGTAAAATAAAAAGTTAATCACATCTCTGTTTAATGTGATTTTTCAACAGACATTTTACATTTTGAGAAGAAAAATGGAATTTCCTTGGTGCAGTTGTTTACCCTGAATCATTATTTCCCATCTAATTTAATGACTAGTGTACATGTTCAGATACGATAACATAATTTAATTTATGGGATGCTTTCTGGGCTGCTCAAATGATCACAAAATTTAAAAGCACCAGGCAGCACACTCACAAGTACATTTTTTGTTCAGTGTTTTGTCGAAGAAATCAACAAGTACAATTGAGATGTTTGCTGTAGTGGTGTGTTTGTTAAGAAGCATGCCAGCACACCGGTGAAGTGACAGTCCCAGAATGCACCCGAGCCAGTGACTCGCCCCAGAGCAAATGAAATTGCTTATCTAGAAAGACAACCGTCATCAAAGAAGAAGTAAAAGAGTAGGAAACAAATGGTAAGGGAAGGTACTGTGGGGTAGGAAAGAAAGGCCAGAGCTGTGCAAAATGACCTCCAGCAGGCTACAAATGTGCACGTCTGCTCAAACGGTCAGAAACCGACTCCATGAGGGTGGTATGAGGGCCCGACGTCCACAGGTGGGGTTGTGCTTACAGCCCAACACCGTGCCGGATGTTTGGCATTTGCCAGACAACACAAAGATTGGCAACTTTGCCACTGGCGCCCTGTGCTCCTCACAGATGAAAGCAGGTTCACACTGAGCACTTGTGACAGAGTCTGGGGACGCCGTGGAGAACCTTCTGCTGCCTGCAACATCCTCCAGCATGAGTTTGGCAGTGGGTCAGTTTTGGTGTGGGGTGGCATTTCTTTGGGGAGCTGCACAGCCCTCCATGTGTTCGGCAGAGGTAGCCTGACTGCCATTAGGTACTGAGATGAGATCCTCAGACCCCTTGTGAGACCATATGCTGGTGCGGTTGGCCCCGGGTTCCTCCTAATGCAAGACAATCCTAGACCTCATGTGGCTGGAGTGTGTCAGCAGTTCCTGCAAGATGAAGGCAATGATGCTGTGGACTGGCCCGCCCATTCCCCAGACCTGAATCCAATTGAGGACATCTGGGACATCATGTCTCGCTCCATCCACCAACTGCACCACAAAATGTCCAGGAGTGGGCAGATGCTTTAGTCCTGGAGTCTGGGAGGAGATCCATCAGGAGAGCATCTGCCACTTCATCAGGAGCATGTCCAGGTGTTGTAGGGAGGTCATACAGGCATGTCGAGGCCACACAGACTAGTGAGCCTCATTTTGACATGTTTTAAGAACATTACATAAAACCAAATTAATGATTCTGTATTGCATTGATCAAGGAACCAACCCAATAGGAGCTAAAGGAATCCTCTTGACATTACTTCACTCAGTAAGTTTATACTATGTTTAATGTGCATTTTCTTCATCAGTTTTGAACATAACATGTTAGCGCTCCCTGGTCCTTTTTGGAGACAGATCCTGAGACAGCAGGCAGCTATGGAGAACTCGTGTCAGCTGTGGTAATTAAGGAATACTTTGATTTAATATTGATTTCATGACAACTATCCTCAGGCACATATTCCTGGATATATATGATGACATAAGTAAAGTCCCATTTTACAATCATTGCCTTCTTTGATCTGACTTATTGCCTCAGACTTTGGCCCTGTGTCCCCAAAAGTATAGAAAATCCATGACACTGAGTAAGAGGCCTTTATCATGTTATAAGTGAGAGAGTTTGGTGTAACAGTGGTTGAACATGCCAAATCAATCCACAACATACTGCCATTCCCCAGCTGTAACCTGCATATGCATCAAACCAAAATCCAGTATCATAGACATAAAGATGAGGTTAAAGGGGTTGTATCATTTTGCCAGATAGCTTCATCCCAAAAAAGATAAACATTCTTCAAAAACAAAAGTTTGTGAATATTTGCTGTATTGCCAGGCCTAAACCAACCTGTTAAACTTATCAAATTATTGTCATAGATACGAACCTATTGATTGAAACAGAATAATCCATTGAAGCCTCCATCATCATCCACGATCACTGTTACTGTTCAGATTATTTCATCTCTGTTTTCCTCTAGAATGTTTTGAAAATCAGCATTTGATCAACAGACTTTTTAAAAGTTTATTTTGATCCTATTGTTTACGTGTGTAATTGCATTTTTATTGAAATTATGACAGGAAAACCCTTAATCAAATTGTATCTTTGATATCTAATAATAATATTAACAATAATGTTACATATGTAATATGTACACAATAATAATGTGCAAACAAACAAGAAAAATAGCAAAAAATGTCAATTTTTTTCTAATACCCTGTATATAAAAACCACATATGACCACAACTCCAAATGTGCAATTGTCACTGCATCTAAACATGACATATTACAAAAAGGTAGAAACATATAATATACAATATGTTCTGAAGCTGGTACTGGTGCAGTTAACTTTGCTTTAGGCTCCCATACACAGTAGGTGTTACTTACCTTACGTGCAGTGCAGTATTACTTTACCTTGTAATATGTTATAATAAGCAAGTCACTTCTATATTTATGAGGATGTAGACAATAATGTTGGCTGATATGTAAAACTATGAGATGTCGAGTGCAGGGAAGATATTATTGATGGATCAGATTCATGAATGTGTTAGGTACTTAAGCCACAATTAGAGAGTGAAACAGAGACTGACACTGGTTGAAATGTATAGTAAATATTTTATTTTGAACTTTTATGCTGAACTACAAGCTGTGAACTGTGCGATCTCTGCGACCTGTGGTGCCTGGTTTACTGTGTGTAAAACTGCGCAGGTTCCCATGTGTCATCCCACACTTTGCCACTGTCAGGAGAAAAACATAACAAAGAACAACCACACACAAAATAGGACAATTTAGGTTGTGACATATGACAATTTTTTAGGATGAAATATCTTCTATATTCATGTCATGCTTTATACACCTTCATTGTAATATAAATGAATCAAATCAAGTCAGACAGTAATAATATGTGTAGTAGATGTCAAGCAGGACCACAGCAGCAGCCACGATCCATCAGAACCTGCTGGATGAGAGAGCACAGAAACTCCAGGGAAGAAGTTTAGTTAGTAACATGCATGAACTGCATTACTGGGACATGTATGTTTACAGATGGTGAGGGAGAGGGGGAGAGTTTTCAGTAAAACGAGACGCGACTGCATCTTCAACCAATACTGAGCCTGCATAACCCTGAAAGAGACAGACAGAGAGAGGGGGGGGGGACACTAACCCCCAGCAGTCTGGTCCCATTACAGCATAACTAAGGGCTGAGCTGAACCAGCCCTAACTATAAGCTCTATAAAGAAGTAAAGTCTTATGCCTACTCTTAAAAGTGTTGACCATGTCCACCTCCAAATCTCATAATGGACTTTGGAGGTGGACAGCTATCAAGCTCCTCACAGAAGAGGAGCTCGATAGCTAAAAGCTCTCAATTTACTTTAGTCCAAATACATGAATTCAAATTGAGGTGATAACTATTTATCAACAATATGAATGTCTGTTCCTGTCCAACAAAGTTGTTACTACATACCATGTTGAGCAAGGCTTCCACTTGACTTTAACTTCTTCTTTTTCCTGAAAAACATGATATAAACAAACAATTAATTAAGAAAGACATGCAAGTTGCATACAAAAAGGAGCTTATAAACATTTGTGTACTATTGAATGGCTCAATAAAAACATAAGAACCACTACAATGCGTGTACTGCCAGCATCGAGTGCATGTTAGCAAAGCAACACTGCTTACATTGTGGCTCACAAGCAAAACTAACTGAAGCAGATGTTACTGAATGGGAAGGAGCACCTCCACATCAATCACTCCTTCTGAGCATGATGTCAGGAGGACTTTAAAGAACGTAAACATCAGGAAGGCAGCACGACTAGGTCGTATCAGGTGGTCTGTTCTTATTTAATGTCCTATTTGGAGTGAAATCCTGACTCAGTGGCTGAATTAGTGTAGATTCATCAAATACAAAAGCTTATGGATATTCAGTCAGGCACAGTTCAAATCCAGGAAGTCCAAAGACGCAAACAAATCTGCACAACAGCAGGCTAAATTACTTACATTTACAACTCTCCTGTCTACTATCTCTTCATATTTGAAAATCTTCTGTGTACGGTGTTTTCGGCATTCTGAAAAATAACAAATGAAATATTTACATGAGTTCTGTAAAACTGGAAAAAAATGCAAAAATTAAGAAAAAGAAATCTTAACGAACATGTCATGTGTTTCGTACATTTACAATACCATAACGTCTAACCTTTCCTTGTCCTTTTTTTGTTTGGGACATCCGAGGTGTACACAGTAGAAATTGAGGGAGATGCAGGATGTGGAGATGAAGAGGAGGATGCAGGAGGAAGCAGAGATGAAGAGGAGGATGCAGGAGGAAGCAGAGACAGAGAGGAATATGCAGGAGGAAGCAGAGATGAAGAGGAGGATGCAGGAGGAAGCAGAGATGAAGAGGAGGATGCAGGAGGAAGCAGAGACAGAGAGGTTTTTCTCCCTAATTTAATGCTTTCTTTTAATGACATCGTTAACATTTCTCAACAAAAACACATGAAAGTATCACTGATAATTCAACAATAAAAGCTTGGAGTCATTTGGCGCGGCTGCCCCTCTGTTGGTCTTCCATGGTCTCTTGTGTTCTGGGGGCCTCTGGATGTCTGGAGTTTTGATCTCCTCCATACCCGCTTCACACCCTGGAGGACGGGGCTGTGGCCCCCCCACACTCCCTAGCAGATCGTTACATGGAGAAACCTTTGGAATACAAGCGCGCTGATCCACACAGGTATGCACACGGGTGTTCACTGCTCGTAGACCCAAATTACACCTTTCTTGGCCGCTACTTCGAAGCACATCTGTCCTGCGTGCTGCACAACAACATTGAATATTTAGTATTTACTGCTGTTTACACTTAGCTAGATTAATGCGATGGTGTTGTGTTTAGTATGTTGCTTTGGTTTTTTTTGCTTGTTTTCTATTTTTCTCTCAACAGGTGATCCAGGAGATTTTTATTTTTTTTTCTCCCCCCCTTTCTCACTGTCCCTCTCCCCTTCTGTTTTTCCTTTCCTTCCTCTTTCTTTCTCCCTTTCCTATCCCTCACTCATGTCTGTCCCATCTGTAACATCTGAAAATAAAATATAATAAATAATAAAAACAAAGATCGACCAAATGGACCAATACGGCAATGCCACGATGATCCATTTGGCAAAGTAAATCCATTGGGTATCCTTGTTGGTCTTCAGACAACAATTCTGATGGCTAAAGAACCAAATGGGACAGGCAAAAAAAAAAAAAAATAATAATAACCCCGTCACGGCGAAACATGACACCGTGAAGCACAATCTAACTGGAGAACCGGGGACCCTCTCCGCGAACGGGTTTTTCTTCCTAATTTAATGCTTTCTTTTAATGACATCGTTAACATTTCTCAACAAAAACACATGAAAGTATCACTGATAATTCAACAGTAAAAGCTTGGAGTCATTTTTGACCAGGACATGTCCTTCAACGCACATATTAAACAAATATGTAAGACTGCTTTCTTCCATTTGCGCAACATCTCTAAAATTAGAAATATCCTGTCTCAGAGTGATGCTGAAAAACTAGTTCATGCATTTATTACTTCCAGGCTGGACTACTGCAATTCATTATTATCAGGATGTCAAAAAAACTCACTGAAAAGCCTCCAGCTAATCCAAAATGCTGCAGCAAGAGTCCTGACAGGGACTAGAAAGAGAGAGCAGATTTCTCCTGTTTTGGCTTCCCTTCATTGGCTTCCTGTTAAGTCCAGAATTGAATTCAAAATCCTGCTCCTCACATACAAGGTCTTAAATAATCAGGCCCCATCTTATCTTAATGACCTTGTAGTACCATATCACCCTATTAGAGCACTTTGCTCTCGCTCTGCAGGCCTACTTGTTGTTCCTGGAGTATTTAAAAGTAGAATGGGAGGGAGAGCCTTCAGTTTTCAGGCCCCACTTCTGTGGAACCAGCTTCCAGTTTGGATTCGGGAGACAGACACTATCTCTACTTTTAAGATTAGGCTTAAAACTTTCCTTTTTGCTAAAGCATATAGTTAGGGCTGGACCAGGTGACCCTGAATCCTCCCTTAGTTATGCTGCAATAGACGTAGGCTGCCGGGGGATTCCCATGATGCATTGAGTTTTTCCTTTCCAGTCACCTTTCTCACTCACTATGTATTAACAGACCTCTCTGCATTGAATCATATCTGTTATTAATCTCTGTCTCTCTTCCACAGCATGTCTTTATCCTGTCTTCCTTCTCTCACCCCAACCGGTCGCAGCAGATGGCCGCCCCTCCCTGAGCCTGGTTCTGCCGGAGGTTTCTTCCTGTTAAAAGGGAGTTTTTCCTTCCCACTGTCGCTTGCTCATAGGGGGTCATATGATTGTTGGGTTTTTCTCTGTATCTATGAAGCGCCTTGAGGCGACTTTTGTTGTGATTTGGCGCTATATAAATCAAATTGAATTGAATTGAATTAAAATCGCTTCATGTTTTGGCCACCACACAGTGTTTTCCAAACTGATTCACGATCTGAAAGTGTGCAGATCTAACGTACATAATCCTTTGTTAGGTTTATTATTTTCATTTCACACGTAAAACATTTATAGATTCATTCACCACTCCTGTTAGTTTGAGCTTCAGGCTGCTGACGAACTCCTTCAAGATATGCAGGTAACATTTTTAGTGGAATCAGTTGTTAAAGAGGGAACACGCTTGTCTAATATTTTGTACGGAGTAAACGTTATATTATTTTAAATTTTTTTTTTAAGTTTATGTCACATTAAGTTGGTTAACTTAAGCTGTTTGATAATCTTTGCTTTAATCATAGACTGTATTTTAGGCGTTCCCTTTTTTCCTTGTTAATTGCGTAGAATGATGCACAGAGTGAACCTCAGCCAAGACCAGTGCGCTGGAAAAAACGTGACAGACAGGGAGCTTTTATTCCTCAAAGATCATCAACCACTCGAAGTACTAGTTGCATGCCACGTGCTCAGTGTTCACACAACCATTGATTTTATCTCACAACTTGTTTTCACCAAAGAATTTCAGTAAGTAAATATTCTTCAATTTTTTTCCCCCTCCAGTGTCCAGAGAGCAGCATCAATGTCCACGTGAAGAACCTAGTTATGTTGCCAGTGTCAACCCAACAAAAGGTACTTTACCTTCTTGTATTTATTGTGATTTCTGTTTACTTTTATATTTGTTGTTATAGTTGAGTTATGCAGGGCTTTTGTGCAGTCCTAAGAAACATACTGCCTAGAGTGTTTTTCACTTTGTGGAAGAGTTTCTTCCTTTCTTTCTTTTTTTTCTGTTAGTGTATGGTGCTTCATCAGGAGCTCCTTCAGTTGTTGGAGGATGGAGAAGAGGATGCAGCCATGACTTGTGAGACGTCGTCTGAGTCAGCTGCTACTCACTGGGCGATCAGAAATATGGTGTCCTTGCAAAAGTGGAAAGAGGCCAGGCCTTGTCTTATAGACAATATGTTAGCTACTCTGGATCCACAGTCACACCGTGTGTGTCAGTGTGGCAAACAAGTAGTTGTGAGGTGTCTGGACTGCCTGCCTCTTCCATTCCTTTGTGCTGACTGTGATATTGCAGTTCACACACGCTTTGTCCTGCACAACAGAGAGGCAGTAACAGGAGGGTTTTTGCAGCCTTCATCAGAGTTTCACAAGCCAATAGGTACGGTTTTTAAGTCTTATGCATTTCTTGCTTTGTATGAGTATGAGTGGGTGCTGTTATTGTATATTTATTGGAGTGGAGTGGAGTGCTGTAAAGTTTGAGGTGGACAGGATGTGCAAGGAGCCATGCTTTAGCTGCCCTGCCTGCACTCCAGACATGCTTGCCGTCTCAGTTGATGGAAACCGCAAGCTTTATCGCTTTCAGTCAAATGCAAGGTACGTTATGCATTGTGTACATAAGTCAAATATGGATTTGTAGAAAAATGTATTTTAATGTTTCTTTTCAAACAACTGTCACTGTGTTCGTTCAGCACTTCAGAGCAGGGGGACTTTGAAGGTGTCTTCATTGAAAAAGATGAGGAAGTTGCTGAGTTTGTGAAATACATCCAGAGACACACAAATCATGTAAGATACACATATATATATATATATTAGTGCTGTTAGCGTTAATCTTGTTAAAATGACGTTAATGCCATAACCATATACACATACACGTATCCAGTGATGCCCTCATGCAGACCGATATTTGGCCCTGGCAGAGCACAAGTGAACGTAAGCTCTTGATATATAAATATCCTTTTTAAACAAACTCCCAGTATCTGAGCAGTAGTTGAATGTTTTGTTCTTGAATCATAATATGCTACTATGTTTTCCCATCTGATGTTGTTAAACTGTAGCTGCTGCTGACCTCCGGACAAAAAGAAAAGTCTTTGAGAAGGTGATGGCTGTGAGGCGCCTGAGAGAGGAGGAGATGATCCTTTGCAGGGAGATGCGGCATCACTGGACAGTGTTGCGAATGCCATCTGTGGTGTTGGGAACAATCTCCTCAGACTGTAAGCACTTTATTTATTTATTAATTTTTTGATGAATCGATTGAAAATAAGAGCAGATGCTAAAGTCTTACTGGATCTTTTACCTATATCTAGATTGCTAGCTAACACTGCCTTCTCCCTTTTAAAAAAATGTTTAATTACAGCATCCTAATTCCTTGTGTTTATGAGGTGAGGTTTTTTTTTTGTTTGTTTGTTTGTTTTTTAACTTTTCTCATATTTATTTGTTTTGTTCTTTTTACAGCCTCCTTTGTTGGCATGTCGGAGGATGCACAGAAGGGACTCTGTAGCCTGGTTTTAGAAAACAAAGTGAACTGAAAGCTGAAATGCTCAAAGTAAAGGACGTGTACAAGAGAATCCTCAGCCACCAACCACTCCTGGAAATGGACTCGGAGGAGGACATTCCAGACGATGCCACTGAGAGTGATTTGAGCACTTCTGCTGAAGACTGATTGTGTCATCATTGATGTTATGTTTGGTAAAATAAAAAGTTAATCACATCTCTGTTTAATGTGATTTTTCAACAGACATTTTACATTTTGAGAAGAAAAATGGAATTTCCTTGGTGCAGTTGTTTACCCTGAATCATTATTTCCCATCTAATTTAATGACTAGTGTACATGTTCAGATACGATAACATAATTTAATTTATGGGATGCTTTCTGGGCTGCTCAAATGATCACAAAATTTAAAAGCACCAGGCAGCACACTCACAAGTACATTTTTTGTTCAGTGTTTTGTCGAAGAAATCAACAAGTACAATTGAGATGTTTGCTGTAGTGGTGTGTTTGTTAAGAAGCATGCCAGCACACCGGTGAAGTGACAGTCCCAGAATGCACCCGAGCCAGTGACTCGCCCCAGAGCAAATGAAATTGCTTATCTAGAAAGACAACCGTCATCAAAGAAGAAGTAAAAGAGTAGGAAACAAATGGTAAGGGAAGGTACTGTGGGGTAGGAAAGAAAGGCCAGAGCTGTGCAAAATGACCTCCAGCAGGCTACAAATGTGCACGTCTGCTCAAACGGTCAGAAACCGACTCCATGAGGGTGGTATGAGGGCCCGACGTCCACAGGTGGGGTTGTGCTTACAGCCCAACACCGTGCCGGATGTTTGGCATTTGCCAGACAACACAAAGATTGGCAACTTTGCCACTGGCGCCCTGTGCTCCTCACAGATGAAAGCAGGTTCACACTGAGCACTTGTGACAGAGTCTGGGGACGCCGTGGAGAACCTTCTGCTGCCTGCAACATCCTCCAGCATGAGTTTGGCAGTGGGTCAGTTTTGGTGTGGGGTGGCATTTCTTTGGGGAGCTGCACAGCCCTCCATGTGTTCGGCAGAGGTAGCCTGACTGCCATTAGGTACTGAGATGAGATCCTCAGACCCCTTGTGAGACCATATGCTGGTGCGGTTGGCCCCGGGTTCCTCCTAATGCAAGACAATCCTAGACCTCATGTGGCTGGAGTGTGTCAGCAGTTCCTGCAAGATGAAGGCAATGATGCTGTGGACTGGCCCGCCCATTCCCCAGACCTGAATCCAATTGAGGACATCTGGGACATCATGTCTCGCTCCATCCACCAACTGCACCACAAAATGTCCAGGAGTGGGCAGATGCTTTAGTCCTGGAGTCTGGGAGGAGATCCATCAGGAGAGCATCTGCCACTTCATCAGGAGCATGTCCAGGTGTTGTAGGGAGGTCATACAGGCATGTGGAGGCCACACAGACTAGTGAGCCTCATTTTGACATGTTTTAAGAACATTACATAAAACCAAATTAATGATTCTGTATTGCATTGATCAAGGAACCAACCCAATAGGAGCTAAAGGAATCCTCTTGACATTACTTCACTCAGTAAGTTTATACTATGTTTAATGTGCATTTTCTTCATCAGTTTTGAACATAACATGTTAGCGCTCCCTGGTCCTTTTTGGAGACAGATCCTGAGACAGCAGGCAGCTATGGAGAACTCGTGTCAGCTGTGGTAATTAAGGAATACTTTGATTTAATATTGATTTCATGACAACTATCCTCAGGCACATATTCCTGGATATATATGATGACATAAGTAAAGTCCCATTTTACAATCATTGCCTTCTTTGATCTGACTTATTGCCTCAGACTTTGGCCCTGTGTCCCCAAAAGTATAGAAAATCCATGACACTGAGTAAGAGGCCTTTATCATGTTATAAGTGAGAGAGTTTGGTGTAACAGTGGTTGAACATGCCAAATCAATCCACAACATACTGCCATTCCCCAGCTGTAACCTGCATATGCATCAAACCAAAATCCAGTATCATAGACATAAAGATGAGGTTAAAGGGGTTGTATCATTTTGCCAGATAGCTTCATCCCAAAAAAGATAAACATTCTTCAAAAACAAAAGTTTGTGAATATTTGCTGTATTGCCAGGCCTAAACCAACCTGTTAAACTTATCAAATTATTGTCATAGATACGAACCTATTGATTGAAACAGAATAATCCATTGAAGCCTCCATCATCATCCACGATCACTGTTACTGTTCAGATTATTTCATCTCTGTTTTCCTCTAGAATGTTTTGAAAATCAGCATTTGATCAACAGACTTTTTAAAAGTTTATTTTGATCCTATTGTTTACGTGTGTAATTGCATTTTTATTGAAATTATGACAGGAAAACCCTTAATCAAATTGTATCTTTGATATCTAATAATAATATTAACAATAATGTTACATATGTAATATGTACACAATAATAATGTGCAAACAAACAAGAAAAATAGCAAAAAATGTCAATTTTTTTCTAATACCCTGTATATAAAAACCACATATGACCACAACTCCAAATGTGCAATTGTCACTGCATCTAAACATGACATATTACAAAAAGGTAGAAACATATAATATACAATATGTTCTGAAGCTGGTACTGGTGCAGTTAACTTTGCTTTAGGCTCCCATACACAGTAGGTGTTACTTACCTTACGTGCAGTGCAGTATTACTTTACCTTGTAATATGTTATAATAAGCAAGTCACTTCTATATTTATGAGGATGTAGACAATAATGTTGGCTGATATGTAAAACTATGAGATGTCGAGTGCAGGGAAGATATTATTGATGGATCAGATTCATGAATGTGTTAGGTACTTAAGCCACAATTAGAGAGTGAAACAGAGACTGACACTGGTTGAAATGTATAGTAAATATTTTATTTTGAACTTTTATGCTGAACTACAAGCTGTGAACTGTGCGATCTCTGCGACCTGTGGTGCCTGGTTTACTGTGTGTAAAACTGTGCAGGTTCCCATGTGTCATCCCACACTTTGCCACTGTCAGGAGAAAAACATAACAAAGAACAACCACACACAAAATAGGACAATTTAGGTTGTGACATATGACAATTTTTTAGGATGAAATATCTTCTATATTCATGTCATGCTTTATACACCTTCATTGTAATATAAATGAATCAAATCAAGTCAGACAGTAATAATATATGTAGTAGATGTCAAGCAGGACCACAGCAGCAGCCACGATCCATCGGAACCTGCTGGATGAGAGAGCACAGAAACTCCAGGGAAGAAGTTTAGTTAGTAACATGCATGAACTGCATTACTGAGACATGTATGTTTACAGATGGTGAGGGAGAGGGGGAGAGTTTTCAGTAAAACGAGACGCGACTGCATCTTCAACCAATACTGAGCCTGCATAACCCTGAAAGAGACAGACAGAGAGGGGGGGGGGGGGGGGGGGGGGACACTAACCCCCAGCAGTCTGGTCCCATTACAGCATAACTAAGGGCTGAGCTGAACCAGCCCTAACTATAAGCTCTATAAAGAAGTAAAGTCTTATGCCTACTCTTAAAAGTGTTGACCATGTCCACCTCCAAATCTCATAATGGACTTTGGAGGTGGACAGCTATCAAGCTCCTCACAGAAGAGGAGCTCGATAGCTAAAAGCTCTCAATTTACTTTAGTCCAAATACATGAATTCAAATTGAGGTGATAACTATTTATCAACAATATGAATGTCTGTTCCTGTCCAACAAAGTTGTTACTACATACCATGATGAGCAAGGCTTCCACTTGACTTTAACTTCTTCTTTTTCCTGAAAAACATGATATAAACAAACAATTAATTAAGAAAGACATGCAAGTTGCATACAAAAAGGAGCTTATAAACATTTGTGTACTATTGAATGGCTCAATAAAAACATAAGAACCACTACAATGCGTGTACTGCCAGCATCGAGTGCATGTTAGCAAAGCAACACTGCTTACATTGTGGCTCACAAGCAAAACTAACTGAAGCAGATGTTACTGAATGGGAAGGAGCACCTCCACATCAATCACTCCTTCTGAGCATGATGTCAGGAGGACTTTAAAGAACGTAAACATCAGGAAGGCAGCACGACTAGGTCGTATCAGGTGGTCTGTTCTTATTTAATGTCCTATTTGGAGTGAAATCCTGACTCAGTGGCTGAATTAGTGTAGATTCATCAAATACAAAAGCTTATGGATATTCAGTCAGGCACAGTTCAAATCCAGGAAGTCCAAAGACGCAAACAAATCTGCACAACAGCAGGCTAAATTACTTACATTTACAACTCTCCTGTCTACTATCTCTTCATATTTGAAAATCTTCTGTGTACGGTGTTTTCGGCATTCTGAAAAATAACAAATGAAATATTTACATGAGTTCTGTAAAACTGGAAAAAAATGCAAAAATTAAGAAAAAGAAATCTTAACGAACATGTCATGTGTTTCGTACATTTACAATACCATAACGTCTAACCTTTCCTTGTCCTTTTTTTGTTTGGGACATCCGAGGTGTACACAGTAGAAATTGAGGGAGATGCAGGATGTGGAGATGAAGAGGAGGATGCAGGAGGAAGCAGAGATGAAGAGGAGGATGCAGGAGGAAGCAGAGACAGAGAGGAATATGCAGGAGGAAGCAGAGATGAAGAGGAGGATGCAGGAGGAAGCAGAGATGAAGAGGAGGATGCAGGAGGAAGCAGAGACAGAGAGGTTTTTCTCCCTAATTTAATGCTTTCTTTTAATGACATCGTTAACATTTCTCAACAAAAACACATGAAAGTATCACTGATAATTCAACAATAAAAGCTTGGAGTCATTTGGCGCGGCTGCCCCTCTGTTGGTCTTCCATGGTCTCTTGTGTTCTGGGGGCCTCTGGATGTCTGGAGTTTTGATCTCCTCCATACCCGCTTCACACCCTGGAGGACGGGGCTGTGGCCCCCCCACACTCCCTAGCAGATCGTTACATGGAGAAACCTTTGGAATACAAGCGCGCTGATCCACACAGGTATGCACACGGGTGTTCACTGCTCGTAGACCCAAATTACACCTTTCTTGGCCGCTACTTCGAAGCACATCTGTCCTGCGTGCTGCACAACAACATTGAATATTTAGTATTTACTGCTGTTTACACTTAGCTAGATTAATGCGATGGTGTTGTGTTTAGTATGTTGCTTTGGTTTTTTTTGCTTGTTTTCTATTTTTCTCTCAACAGGTGATCCAGGAGATTTTTATTTTTTTTTCTCCCCCCCTTTCTCACTGTCCCTCTCCCCTTCTGTTTTTCCTTTCCTTCCTCTTTCTTTCTCCCTTTCCTATCCCTCACTCATGTCTGTCCCATCTGTAACATCTGAAAATAAAATATAATAAATAATAAAAACAAAGATCGACCAAATGGACCAATACGGCAATGCCACGATGATCCATTTGGCAAAGTAAATCCATTGGGTATCCTTGTTGGTCTTCAGACAACAATTCTGATGGCTAAAGAACCAAATGGGACAGGCAAAAAAAAAAAAATAAAATAATAACCCCGTCACGGCGAAACATGACACCGTGAAGCACAATCTAACTGGAGAACCGGGGACCCTCTCCGCGAACGGGTTTTTCTTCCTAATTTAATGCTTTCTTTTAATGACATCGTTAACATTTCTCAACAAAAACACATGAAAGTATCACTGATAATTCAACAGTAAAAGCTTGGAGTCATTTTTGACCAGGACATGTCCTTCAACGCACATATTAAACAAATATGTAAGACTGCTTTCTTCCATTTGCGCAACATCTCTAAAATTAGAAATATCCTGTCTCAGAGTGATGCTGAAAAACTAGTTCATGCATTTATTACTTCCAGGCTGGACTACTGTAATTCATTATTATCAGGATGTCCAAAAAACTCACTGAAAAGCCTCCAGCTAATCCAAAATGCTGCAGCAAGAGTCCTGACAGGGGCTAGAAAGAGAGAGCAGATTTCTCCTGTTTTGGCTTCCCTTCATTGGCTTCCTGTTAAGTCCAGAATTGAATTCAAAATCCTGCTCCTCACATACAAGGTCTTAAATAATCAGGCCCCATCTTATCTTAATGACCTTGTAGTACCATATCACCCTATTAGAGCACTTTGCTCTCGCTCTGCAGGCCTACTTGTTGTTCCTGGAGTATTTAAAAGTAGAATGGGAGGGAGAGCCTTCAGTTTTCAGGCCCCACTTCTGTGGAACCAGCTTCCAGTTTGGATTCGGGAGACAGACACTATCTCTACTTTTAAGATTAGGCTTAAAACTTTCCTTTTTGCTAAAGCATATAGTTAGGGCTGGACCAGGTGACCCTGAATCCTCCCTTAGTTATGCTGCAATAGACGTAGGCTGCCGGGGGATTCCCATGATGCATTGAGTTTTTCCTTTCCAGTCACCTTTCTCACTCACTATGTATTAACAGACCTCTCTGCATTGAATCATATCTGTTATTAATCTCTGTCTCTCTTCCACAGCATGTCTTTATCCTGTCTTCCTTCTCTCACCCCAACCGGTCGCAGCAGATGGCCGCCCCTCCCTGAGCCTGGTTCTGCCGGAGGTTTCTTCCTGTTAAAAGGGAGTTTTTCCTTCCCACTGTCGCTTGCTCATAGGGGGTCATATGATTGTTGGGTTTTTCTCTGTATCTATGAAGCGCCTTGAGGCGACTTTTGTTGTGATTTGGCGCTATATAAATCAAATTGAATTGAATTGAATTAAAATCGCTTCATGTTTTGGCCACCACACAGTGTTTTCCAAACTGATTCACGATCTGAAAGTGTGCAGATCTAACGTACATAATCCTTTGTTAGGTTTATTATTTTCATTTCACACGTAAAACATTTATAGATTCATTCACCACTCCTGTTAGTTTGAGCTTCAGGCTGCTGACGAACTCCTTCAAGATATGCAGGTAACATTTTTAGTGGAATCAGTTGTTAAAGAGGGAACACGCTTGTCTAATATTTTGTACGGAGTAAACGTTATATTATTTTAAATTTTTTTTTAAAGTTTATGTCACATTAAGTTGGTTAACTTAAGCTGTTTGATAATCTTTGCTTTAATCATAGACTGTATTTTAGGCGTTCCCTTTTTTCCTTGTTAATTGCGTAGAATGATGCACAGAGTGAACCTCAGCCAAGACCAGTGCGCTGGAAAAAACGTGACAGACAGGGAGCTTTTATTCCTCAAAGATCATCAACCACTCGAAGTACTAGTTGCATGCCACGTGCTCAGTGTTCACACAACCATTGATTTTATCTCACAACTTGTTTTCACCAAAGAATTTCAGTAAGTAAATATTCTTCAATTTTTTTCCCCCTCCAGTGTCCAGAGAGCAGCATCAATGTCCACGTGAAGAACCTAGTTATGTTGCCAGTGTCAACCCAACAAAAGGTACTTTACCTTCTTGTATTTATTGTGATTTCTGTTTACTTTTATATTTGTTGTTATAGTTGAGTTATGCAGGGCTTTTGTGCAGTCCTAAGAAACATACTGCCTAGAGTGTTTTTCACTTTGTGGAAGAGTTTCTTCCTTTCTTTCTTTTTTTTCTGTTAGTGTATGGTGCTTCATCAGGAGCTCCTTCAGTTGTTGGAGGATGGAGAAGAGGATGCAGCCATGACTTGTGAGACGTCGTCTGAGTCAGCTGCTACTCACTGGGCGATCAGAAATATGGTGTCCTTGCAAAAGTGGAAAGAGGCCAGGCCTTGTCTTATAGACAATATGTTAGCTACTCTGGATCCACAGTCACACCGTGTGTGTCAGTGTGGCAAACAAGTAGTTGTGAGGTGTCTGGACTGCCTGCCTCTTCCATTCCTTTGTGCTGACTGTGATATTGCAGTTCACACACGCTTTGTCCTGCACAACAGAGAGGCAGTAACAGGAGGGTTTTTGCAGCCTTCATCAGAGTTTCACAAGCCAATAGGTACGGTTTTTAAGTCTTATGCATTTCTTGCTTTGTATGAGTATGAGTGGGTGCTGTTATTGTATATTTATTGGAGTGGAGTGGAGTGCTGTAAAGTTTGAGGTGGACAGGATGTGCAAGGAGCCATGCTTTAGCTGCCCTGCCTGCACTCCAGACATGCTTGCCGTCTCAGTTGATGGAAACCGCAAGCTTTATCGCTTTCAGTCAAATGCAAGGTACGTTATGCATTGTGTACATAAGTCAAATATGGATTTGTAGAAAAATGTATTTTAATGTTTCTTTTCAAACAACTGTCACTGTGTTCGTTCAGCACTTCAGAGCAGGGGGACTTTGAAGGTGTCTTCATTGAAAAAGATGAGGAAGTTGCTGAGTTTGTGAAATACATCCAGAGACACACAAATCATGTAAGATACACATATATATATATATATATATTAGTGCTGTTAGCGTTAATCTTGTTAAAATGACGTTAATGCCATAACCATATACACATACACGTATCCAGTGATGCCCTCATGCAGACCGATATTTGGCCCTGGCAGAGCACAAGTGAACGTAAGCTCTTGATATATAAATATCCTTTTTAAACAAACTCCCAGTATCTGAGCAGTAGTTGAATGTTTTGTTCTTGAATCATAATATGCTACTATGTTTTCCCATCTGATGTTGTTAAACTGTAGCTGCTGCTGACCTCCGGACAAAGAGAAAAGTCTTTGAGAAGGTGATGGCTGTGAGGCGCCTGAGAGAGGAGGAGATGATCCTTTGCAGGGAGATGCGGCATCACTGGACAGTGTTGCGAATGCCATCTGTGGTGTTGGGAACAATCTCCTCAGACTGTAAGCACTTTATTTATTTATTAATTTTTTGATGAATCGATTGAAAATAAGAGCAGATGCTAAAGTCTTACTGGATCTTTTACCTATATCTAGATTGCTAGCTAACACTGCCTTCTCCCTTTTAAAAAAATGTTTAATTACAGCATCCTAATTCCTTGTGTTTATGAGGTGAGGTTTTTTTTTTGTTTGTTTGTTTGTTTTTTAACTTTTCTCATATTTATTTGTTTTGTTCTTTTTACAGCCTCCTTTGTTGGCATGTCGGAGGATGCACAGAAGGGACTCTGTAGCCTGGTTTTAGAAAACAAAGTGAACTGAAAGCTGAAATGCTCAAAGTAAAGGACGTGTACAAGAGAATCCTCAGCCACCAACCACTCCTGGAAATGGACTCGGAGGAGGACATTCCAGACGATGCCACTGAGAGTGATTTGAGCACTTCTGCTGAAGACTGATTGTGTCATCATTGATGTTATGTTTGGTAAAATAAAAAGTTAATCACATCTCTGTTTAATGTGATTTTTCAACAGACATTTTACATTTTGAGAAGAAAAATGGAATTTCCTTGGTGCAGTTGTTTACCCTGAATCATTATTTCCCATCTAATTTAATGACTAGTGTACATGTTCAGATACGATAACATAATTTAATTTATGGGATGCTTTCTGGGCTGCTCAAATGATCACAAAATTTAAAAGCACCAGGCAGCACACTCACAAGTACATTTTTTGTTCAGTGTTTTGTCGAAGAAATCAACAAGTACAATTGAGATGTTTGCTGTAGTGGTGTGTTTGTTAAGAAGCATGCCAGCACACCGGTGAAGTGACAGTCCCAGAATGCACCCGAGCCAGTGACTCGCCCCAGAGCAAATGAAATTGCTTATCTAGAAAGACAACCGTCATCAAAGAAGAAGTAAAAGAGTAGGAAACAAATGGTAAGGGAAGGTACTGTGGGGTAGGAAAGAAAGGCCAGAGCTGTGCAAAATGACCTCCAGCAGGCTACAAATGTGCACGTCTGCTCAAACGGTCAGAAACCGACTCCATGAGGGTGGTATGAGGGCCCGACGTCCACAGGTGGGGTTGTGCTTACAGCCCAACACCGTGCCGGATGTTTGGCATTTGCCAGACAACACAAAGATTGGCAACTTTGCCACTGGCGCCCTGTGCTCCTCACAGATGAAAGCAGGTTCACACTGAGCACTTGTGACAGAGTCTGGGGACGCCGTGGAGAACCTTCTGCTGCCTGCAACATCCTCCAGCATGAGTTTGGCAGTGGGTCAGTTTTGGTGTGGGGTGGCATTTCTTTGGGGAGCTGCACAGCCCTCCATGTGTTTGGCAGAGGTAGCCTGACTGCCATTAGGTACTGAGATGAGATCCTCAGACCCCTTGTGAGACCATATGCTGGTGCGGTTGGCCCCGGGTTCCTCCTAATGCAAGACAATCCTAGACCTCATGTGGCTGGAGTGTGTCAGCAGTTCCTGCAAGATGAAGGCAATGATGCTGTGGACTGGCCCGCCCATTCCCCAGACCTGAATCCAATTGAGGACATCTGGGACATCATGTCTCGCTCCATCCACCAACTGCACCACAAAATGTCCAGGAGTGGGCAGATGCTTTAGTCCTGGAGTCTGGGAGGAGATCCATCAGGAGAGCATCTGCCACTTCATCAGGAGCATGTCCAGGTGTTGTAGGGAGGTCATACAGGCATGTGGAGGCCACACAGACTAGTGAGCCTCATTTTGACATGTTTTAAGAACATTACATAAAACCAAATTAATGATTCTGTATTGCATTGATCAAGGAACCAACCCAATAGGAGCTAAAGGAATCCTCTTGACATTACTTCACTCAGTAAGTTTATACTATGTTTAATGTGCATTTTCTTCATCAGTTTTGAACATAACATGTTAGCGCTCCCTGGTCCTTTTTGGAGACAGATCCTGAGACAGCAGGCAGCTATGGAGAACTCGTGTCAGCTGTGGTAATTAAGGAATACTTTGATTTAATATTGATTTCATGACAACTATCCTCAGGCACATATTCCTGGATATATATGATGACATAAGTAAAGTCCCATTTTACAATCATTGCCTTCTTTGATCTGACTTATTGCCTCAGACTTTGGCCCTGTGTCCCCAAAAGTATAGAAAATCCATGACACTGAGTAAGAGGCCTTTATCATGTTATAAGTGAGAGAG
This sequence comes from Mchenga conophoros, assembly GCF_057382185.1. NCBI lineage: Eukaryota > Metazoa > Chordata > Actinopteri > Cichliformes > Cichlidae > Mchenga > Mchenga conophoros. The sequence continues at coordinate 13,817,552 of NC_140535.1, forward strand.
TTTGGTGTAACAGTGGTTGAACATGCCAAATCAATCCACAACATACTGCCATTCCCCAGCTGTAACCTGCATATGCATCAAACCAAAATCCAGTATCATAGACATAAAGATGAGGTTAAAGGGGTTGTATCATTTTGCCAGATAGCTTCATCCCAAAAAAGATAAACATTCTTCAAAAACAAAAGTTTGTGAATATTTGCTGTATTGCCAGGCCTAAACCAACCTGTTAAACTTATCAAATTATTGTCATAGATACGAACCTATTGATTGAAACAGAATAATCCATTGAAGCCTCCATCATCATCCACGATCACTGTTACTGTTCAGATTATTTCATCTCTGTTTTCCTCTAGAATGTTTTGAAAATCAGCATTTGATCAACAGACTTTTTAAAAGTTTATTTTGATCCTATTGTTTACGTGTGTAATTGCATTTTTATTGAAATTATGACAGGAAAACCCTTAATCAAATTGTATCTTTGATATCTAATAATAATATTAACAATAATGTTACATATGTAATATGTACACAATAATAATGTGCAAACAAACAAGAAAAATAGCAAAAAATGTCAATTTTTTTCTAATACCCTGTATATAAAAACCACATATGACCACAACTCCAAATGTGCAATTGTCACTGCATCTAAACATGACATATTACAAAAAGGTAGAAACATATAATATACAATATGTTCTGAAGCTGGTACTGGTGCAGTTAACTTTGCTTTAGGCTCCCATACACAGTAGGTGTTACTTACCTTACGTGCAGTGCAGTATTACTTTACCTTGTAATATGTTATAATAAGCAAGTCACTTCTATATTTATGAGGATGTAGACAATAATGTTGGCTGATATGTAAAACTATGAGATGTCGAGTGCAGGGAAGATATTATTGATGGATCAGATTCATGAATGTGTTAGGTACTTAAGCCACAATTAGAGAGTGAAACAGAGACTGACACTGGTTGAAATGTATAGTAAATATTTTATTTTGAACTTTTATGCTGAACTACAAGCTGTGAACTGTGCGATCTCTGCGACCTGTGGTGCCTGGTTTACTGTGTGTAAAACTGCGCAGGTTCCCATGTGTCATCCCACACTTTGCCACTGTCAGGAGAAAAACATAACAAAGAACAACCACACACAAAATAGGACAATTTAGGTTGTGACATATGACAATTTTTTAGGATGAAATATCTTCTATATTCATGTCATGCTTTATACACCTTCATTGTAATATAAATTAATCAAATCAAGTCAGACAGTAATAATATATGTAGTAGATGTCAAGCAGGACCACAGCAGCAGCCACGATCCATCGGAACCTGCTGGATGAGAGAGCACAGAAACTCCAGGGAAGAAGTTTAGTTAGTAACATGCATGAACTGCATTACTGAGACATGTATGTTTACAGATGGTGAGGGAGAGGGGGAGAGTTTTCAGTAAAACGAGACGCGACTGCATCTTCAACCAATACTGAGCCTGCATAACCCTGAAAGAGACAGACAGAGAGAGGGGGGGGGGACACTAACCCCCAGCAGTCTGGTCCCATTACAGCATAACTAAGGGCTGAGCTGAACCAGCCCTAACTATAAGCTCTATAAAGAAGTAAAGTCTTATGCCTACTCTTAAAAGTGTTGACCATGTCCACCTCCAAATCTCATAATGGACTTTGGAGGTGGACAGCTATCAAGCTCCTCACAGAAGAGGAGCTCGATAGCTAAAAGCTCTCAATTTACTTTAGTCCAAATACATGAATTCAAATTGAGGTGATAACTATTTATCAACAATATGAATGTCTGTTCCTGTCCAACAAAGTTGTTACTACATACCATGATGAGCAAGGCTTCCACTTGACTTTAACTTCTTCTTTTTCCTGAAAAACATGATATAAACAAACAATTAATTAAGAAAGACATGCAAGTTGCATACAAAAAGGAGCTTATAAACATTTGTGTACTATTGAATGGCTCAATAAAAACATAAGAACCACTACAATGCGTGTACTGCCAGCATCGAGTGCATGTTAGCAAAGCAACACTGCTTACATTGTGGCTCACAAGCAAAACTAACTGAAGCAGATGTTACTGAATGGGAAGGAGCACCTCCACATCAATCACTCCTTCTGAGCATGATGTCAGGAGGACTTTAAAGAACGTAAACATCAGGAAGGCAGCACGACTAGGTCGTATCAGGTGGTCTGTTCTTATTTAATGTCCTATTTGGAGTGAAATCCTGACTCAGTGGCTGAATTAGTGTAGATTCATCAAATACAAAAGCTTATGGATATTCAGTCAGGCACAGTTCAAATCCAGGAAGTCCAAAGACGCAAACAAATCTGCACAACAGCAGGCTAAATTACTTACATTTACAACTCTCCTGTCTACTATCTCTTCATATTTGAAAATCTTCTGTGTACGGTGTTTTCGGCATTCTGAAAAATAACAAATGAAATATTTACATGAGTTCTGTAAAACTGGAAAAAAATGCAAAAATTAAGAAAAAGAAATCTTAACGAACATGTCATGTGTTTCGTACATTTACAATACCATAACGTCTAACCTTTCCTTGTCCTTTTTTTGTTTGGGACATCCGAGGTGTACACAGTAGAAATTGAGGGAGATGCAGGATGTGGAGATGAAGAGGAGGATGCAGGAGGAAGCAGAGATGAAGAGGAGGATGCAGGAGGAAGCAGAGACAGAGAGGAATATGCAGGAGGAAGCAGAGATGAAGAGGAGGATGCAGGAGGAAGCAGAGATGAAGAGGAGGATGCAGGAGGAAGCAGAGACAGAGAGGTTTTTCTCCCTAATTTAATGCTTTCTTTTAATGACATCGTTAACATTTCTCAACAAAAACACATGAAAGTATCACTGATAATTCAACAATAAAAGCTTGGAGTCATTTGGCGCGGCTGCCCCTCTGTTGGTCTTCCATGGTCTCTTGTGTTCTGGGGGCCTCTGGATGTCTGGAGTTTTGATCTCCTCCATACCCGCTTCACACCCTGGAGGACGGGGCTGTGGCCCCCCCACACTCCCTAGCAGATCGTTACATGGAGAAACCTTTGGAATACAAGCGCGCTGATCCACACAGGTATGCACACGGGTGTTCACTGCTCGTAGACCCAAATTACACCTTTCTTGGCCGCTACTTCGAAGCACATCTGTCCTGCGTGCTGCACAACAACATTGAATATTTAGTATTTACTGCTGTTTACACTTAGCTAGATTAATGCGATGGTGTTGTGTTTAGTATGTTGCTTTGGTTTTTTTTGCTTGTTTTCTATTTTTCTCTCAACAGGTGATCCAGGAGATTTTTATTTTTTTTTCTCCCCCCCTTTCTCACTGTCCCTCTCCCCTTCTGTTTTTCCTTTCCTTCCTCTTTCTTTCTCCCTTTCCTATCCCTCACTCATGTCTGTCCCATCTGTAACATCTGAAAATAAAATATAATAAATAATAAAAACAAAGATCGACCAAATGGACCAATACGGCAATGCCACGATGATCCATTTGGCAAAGTAAATCCATTGGGTATCCTTGTTGGTCTTCAGACAACAATTCTGATGGCTAAAGAACCAAATGGGACAGGCAAAAAAAAAAAAATAATAATAATAACCCCGTCACGGCGAAACATGACACCGTGAAGCACAATCTAACTGGAGAACCGGGGACCCTCTCCGCGAACGGGTTTTTCTTCCTAATTTAATGCTTTCTTTTAATGACATCGTTAACATTTCTCAACAAAAACACATGAAAGTATCACTGATAATTCAACAGTAAAAGCTTGGAGTCATTTTTGACCAGGACATGTCCTTCAACGCACATATTAAACAAATATGTAAGACTGCTTTCTTCCATTTGCGCAACATCTCTAAAATTAGAAATATCCTGTCTCAGAGTGATGCTGAAAAACTAGTTCATGCATTTATTACTTCCAGGCTGGACTACTGTAATTCATTATTATCAGGATGTCCAAAAAACTCACTGAAAAGCCTCCAGCTAATCCAAAATGCTGCAGCAAGAGTCCTGACAGGGGCTAGAAAGAGAGAGCAGATTTCTCCTGTTTTGGCTTCCCTTCATTGGCTTCCTGTTAAGTCCAGAATTGAATTCAAAATCCTGCTCCTCACATACAAGGTCTTAAATAATCAGGCCCCATCTTATCTTAATGACCTTGTAGTACCATATCACCCTATTAGAGCACTTTGCTCTCGCTCTGCAGGCCTACTTGTTGTTCCTGGAGTATTTAAAAGTAGAATGGGAGGGAGAGCCTTCAGTTTTCAGGCCCCACTTCTGTGGAACCAGCTTCCAGTTTGGATTCGGGAGACAGACACTATCTCTACTTTTAAGATTAGGCTTAAAACTTTCCTTTTTGCTAAAGCATATAGTTAGGGCTGGACCAGGTGACCCTGAATCCTCCCTTAGTTATGCTGCAATAGACGTAGGCTGCCGGGGGATTCCCATGATGCATTGAGTTTTTCCTTTCCAGTCACCTTTCTCACTCACTATGTATTAACAGACCTCTCTGCATTGAATCATATCTGTTATTAATCTCTGTCTCTCTTCCACAGCATGTCTTTATCCTGTCTTCCTTCTCTCACCCCAACCGGTCGCAGCAGATGGCCGCCCCTCCCTGAGCCTGGTTCTGCCGGAGGTTTCTTCCTGTTAAAAGGGAGTTTTTCCTTCCCACTGTCGCTTGCTCATAGGGGGTCATATGATTGTTGGGTTTTTCTCTGTATCTATGAAGCGCCTTGAGGCGACTTTTGTTGTGATTTGGCGCTATATAAATCAAATTGAATTGAATTGAATTAAAATCGCTTCATGTTTTGGCCACCACACAGTGTTTTCCAAACTGATTCACGATCTGAAAGTGTGCAGATCTAACGTACATAATCCTTTGTTAGGTTTATTATTTTCATTTCACACGTAAAACATTTATAGATTCATTCACCACTCCTGTTAGTTTGAGCTTCAGGCTGCTGACGAACTCCTTCAAGATATGCAGGTAACATTTTTAGTGGAATCAGTTGTTAAAGAGGGAACACGCTTGTCTAATATTTTGTACGGAGTAAACGTTATATTATTTTAATTTTTTTTTTAAAGTTTATGTCACATTAAGTTGGTTAACTTAAGCTGTTTGATAATCTTTGCTTTAATCATAGACTGTATTTTAGGCGTTCCCTTTTTTCCTTGTTAATTGCGTAGAATGATGCACAGAGTGAACCTCAGCCAAGACCAGTGCGCTGGAAAAAACGTGACAGACAGGGAGCTTTTATTCCTCAAAGATCATCAACCACTCGAAGTACTAGTTGCATGCCACGTGCTCAGTGTTCACACAACCATTGATTTTATCTCACAACTTGTTTTCACCAAAGAATTTCAGTAAGTAAATATTCTTCAATTTTTTTCCCCCTCCAGTGTCCAGAGAGCAGCATCAATGTCCACGTGAAGAACCTAGTTATGTTGCCAGTGTCAACCCAACAAAAGGTACTTTACCTTCTTGTATTTATTGTGATTTCTGTTTACTTTTATATTTGTTGTTATAGTTGAGTTATGCAGGGCTTTTGTGCAGTCCTAAGAAACATACTGCCTAGAGTGTTTTTCACTTTGTGGAAGAGTTTCTTCCTTTCTTTCTTTTTTTTCTGTTAGTGTATGGTGCTTCATCAGGAGCTCCTTCAGTTGTTGGAGGATGGAGAAGAGGATGCAGCCATGACTTGTGAGACGTCGTCTGAGTCAGCTGCTACTCACTGGGCGATCAGAAATATGGTGTCCTTGCAAAAGTGGAAAGAGGCCAGGCCTTGTCTTATAGACAATATGTTAGCTACTCTGGATCCACAGTCACACCGTGTGTGTCAGTGTGGCAAACAAGTAGTTGTGAGGTGTCTGGACTGCCTGCCTCTTCCATTCCTTTGTGCTGACTGTGATATTGCAGTTCACACACGCTTTGTCCTGCACAACAGAGAGGCAGTAACAGGAGGGTTTTTGCAGCCTTCATCAGAGTTTCACAAGCCAATAGGTACGGTTTTTAAGTCTTATGCATTTCTTGCTTTGTATGAGTATGAGTGGGTGCTGTTATTGTATATTTATTGGAGTGGAGTGGAGTGCTGTAAAGTTTGAGGTGGACAGGATGTGCAAGGAGCCATGCTTTAGCTGCCCTGCCTGCACTCCAGACATGCTTGCCGTCTCAGTTGATGGAAACCGCAAGCTTTATCGCTTTCAGTCAAATGCAAGGTACGTTATGCATTGTGTACATAAGTCAAATATGGATTTGTAGAAAAATGTATTTTAATGTTTCTTTTCAAACAACTGTCACTGTGTTCGTTCAGCACTTCAGAGCAGGGGGACTTTGAAGGTGTCTTCATTGAAAAAGATGAGGAAGTTGCTGAGTTTGTGAAATACATCCAGAGACACACAAATCATGTAAGATACACATATATATATATATATATTAGTGCTGTTAGCGTTAATCTTGTTAAAATGACGTTAATGCCATAACCATATACACATACACGTATCCAGTGATGCCCTCATGCAGACCGATATTTGGCCCTGGCAGAGCACAAGTGAACGTAAGCTCTTGATATATAAATATCCTTTTTAAACAAACTCCCAGTATCTGAGCAGTAGTTGAATGTTTTGTTCTTGAATCATAATATGCTACTATGTTTTCCCATCTGATGTTGTTAAACTGTAGCTGCTGCTGACCTCCGGACAAAGAGAAAAGTCTTTGAGAAGGTGATGGCTGTGAGGCGCCTGAGAGAGGAGGAGATGATCCTTTGCAGGGAGATGCGGCATCACTGGACAGTGTTGCGAATGCCATCTGTGGTGTTGGGAACAATCTCCTCAGACTGTAAGCACTTTATTTATTTATTAATTTTTTGATGAATCGATTGAAAATAAGAGCAGATGCTAAAGTCTTACTGGATCTTTTACCTATATCTAGATTGCTAGCTAACACTGCCTTCTCCCTTTTAAAAAAATGTTTAATTACAGCATCCTAATTCCTTGTGTTTATGAGGTGAGGTTTTTTTTTTGTTTGTTTGTTTGTTTTTTAACTTTTCTCATATTTATTTGTTTTGTTCTTTTTACAGCCTCCTTTGTTGGCATGTCGGAGGATGCACAGAAGGGACTCTGTAGCCTGGTTTTAGAAAACAAAGTGAACTGAAAGCTGAAATGCTCAAAGTAAAGGACGTGTACAAGAGAATCCTCAGCCACCAACCACTCCTGGAAATGGACTCGGAGGAGGACATTCCAGACGATGCCACTGAGAGTGATTTGAGCACTTCTGCTGAAGACTGATTGTGTCATCATTGATGTTATGTTTGGTAAAATAAAAAGTTAATCACATCTCTGTTTAATGTGATTTTTCAACAGACATTTTACATTTTGAGAAGAAAAATGGAATTTCCTTGGTGCAGTTGTTTACCCTGAATCATTATTTCCCATCTAATTTAATGACTAGTGTACATGTTCAGATACGATAACATAATTTAATTTATGGGATGCTTTCTGGGCTGCTCAAATGATCACAAAATTTAAAAGCACCAGGCAGCACACTCACAAGTACATTTTTTGTTCAGTGTTTTGTCGAAGAAATCAACAAGTACAATTGAGATGTTTGCTGTAGTGGTGTGTTTGTTAAGAAGCATGCCAGCACACCGGTGAAGTGACAGTCCCAGAATGCACCCGAGCCAGTGACTCGCCCCAGAGCAAATGAAATTGCTTATCTAGAAAGACAACCGTCATCAAAGAAGAAGTAAAAGAGTAGGAAACAAATGGTAAGGGAAGGTACTGTGGGGTAGGAAAGAAAGGCCAGAGCTGTGCAAAATGACCTCCAGCAGGCTACAAATGTGCACGTCTGCTCAAACGGTCAGAAACCGACTCCATGAGGGTGGTATGAGGGCCCGACGTCCACAGGTGGGGTTGTGCTTACAGCCCAACACCGTGCCGGATGTTTGGCATTTGCCAGACAACACAAAGATTGGCAACTTTGCCACTGGCGCCCTGTGCTCCTCACAGATGAAAGCAGGTTCACACTGAGCACTTGTGACAGAGTCTGGGGACGCCGTGGAGAACCTTCTGCTGCCTGCAACATCCTCCAGCATGAGTTTGGCAGTGGGTCAGTTTTGGTGTGGGGTGGCATTTCTTTGGGGAGCTGCACAGCCCTCCATGTGTTTGGCAGAGGTAGCCTGACTGCCATTAGGTACTGAGATGAGATCCTCAGACCCCTTGTGAGACCATATGCTGGTGCGGTTGGCCCCGGGTTCCTCCTAATGCAAGACAATCCTAGACCTCATGTGGCTGGAGTGTGTCAGCAGTTCCTGCAAGATGAAGGCAATGATGCTGTGGACTGGCCCGCCCATTCCCCAGACCTGAATCCAATTGAGGACATCTGGGACATCATGTCTCGCTCCATCCACCAACTGCACCACAAAATGTCCAGGAGTGGGCAGATGCTTTAGTCCTGGAGTCTGGGAGGAGATCCATCAGGAGAGCATCTGCCACTTCATCAGGAGCATGTCCAGGTGTTGTAGGGAGGTCATACAGGCATGTGGAGGCCACACAGACTAGTGAGCCTCATTTTGACATGTTTTAAGAACATTACATAAAACCAAATTAATGATTCTGTATTGCATTGATCAAGGAACCAACCCAATAGGAGCTAAAGGAATCCTCTTGACATTACTTCACTCAGTAAGTTTATACTATGTTTAATGTGCATTTTCTTCATCAGTTTTGAACATAACATGTTAGCGCTCCCTGGTCCTTTTTGGAGACAGATCCTGAGACAGCAGGCAGCTATGGAGAACTCGTGTCAGCTGTGGTAATTAAGGAATACTTTGATTTAATATTGATTTCATGACAACTATCCTCAGGCACATATTCCTGGATATATATGATGACATAAGTAAAGTCCCATTTTACAATCATTGCCTTCTTTGATCTGACTTATTGCCTCAGACTTTGGCCCTGTGTCCCCAAAAGTATAGAAAATCCATGACACTGAGTAAGAGGCCTTTATCATGTTATAAGTGAGAGAGTTTGGTGTAACAGTGGTTGAACATGCCAAATCAATCCACAACATACTGCCATTCCCCAGCTGTAACCTGCATATGCATCAAACCAAAATCCAGTATCATAGACATAAAGATGAGGTTAAAGGGGTTGTATCATTTTGCCAGATAGCTTCATCCCAAAAAAGATAAACATTCTTCAAAAACAAAAGTTTGTGAATATTTGCTGTATTGCCAGGCCTAAACCAACCTGTTAAACTTATCAAATTATTGTCATAGATACGAACCTATTGATTGAAACAGAATAATCCATTGAAGCCTCCATCATCATCCACGATCACTGTTACTGTTCAGATTATTTCATCTCTGTTTTCCTCTAGAATGTTTTGAAAATCAGCATTTGATCAACAGACTTTTTAAAAGTTTATTTTGATCCTATTGTTTACGTGTGTAATTGCATTTTTATTGAAATTATGACAGGAAAACCCTTAATCAAATTGTATCTTTGATATCTAATAATAATATTAACAATAATGTTACATATGTAATATGTACACAATAATAATGTGCAAACAAACAAGAAAAATAGCAAAAAATGTCAATTTTTTTCTAATACCCTGTATATAAAAACCACATATGACCACAACTCCAAATGTGCAATTGTCACTGCATCTAAACATGACATATTACAAAAAGGTAGAAACATATAATATACAATATGTTCTGAAGCTGGTACTGGTGCAGTTAACTTTGCTTTAGGCTCCCATACACAGTAGGTGTTACTTACCTTACGTGCAGTGCAGTATTACTTTACCTTGTAATATGTTATAATAAGCAAGTCACTTCTATATTTATGAGGATGTAGACAATAATGTTGGCTGATATGTAAAACTATGAGATGTCGAGTGCAGGGAAGATATTATTGATGGATCAGATTCATGAATGTGTTAGGTACTTAAGCCACAATTAGAGAGTGAAACAGAGACTGACACTGGTTGAAATGTATAGTAAATATTTTATTTTGAACTTTTATGCTGAACTACAAGCTGTGAACTGTGCGATCTCTGCGACCTGTGGTGCCTGGTTTACTGTGTGTAAAACTGCGCAGGTTCCCATGTGTCATCCCACACTTTGCCACTGTCAGGAGAAAAACATAACAAAGAACAACCACACACAAAATAGGACAATTTAGGTTGTGACATATGACAATTTTTTAGGATGAAATATCTTCTATATTCATGTCATGCTTTATACACCTTCATTGTAATATAAATTAATCAAATCAAGTCAGACAGTAATAATATATGTAGTAGATGTCAAGCAGGACCACAGCAGCAGCCACGATCCATCGGAACCTGCTGGATGAGAGAGCACAGAAACTCCAGGGAAGAAGTTTAGTTAGTAACATGCATGAACTGCATTACTGAGACATGTATGTTTACAGATGGTGAGGGAGAGGGGGAGAGTTTTCAGTAAAACGAGACGCGACTGCATCTTCAACCAATACTGAGCCTGCATAACCCTGAAAGAGACAGACAGAGAGAGGGGGGGGGGACACTAACCCCCAGCAGTCTGGTCCCATTACAGCATAACTAAGGGCTGAGCTGAACCAGCCCTAACTATAAGCTCTATAAAGAAGTAAAGTCTTATGCCTACTCTTAAAAGTGTTGACCATGTCCACCTCCAAATCTCATAATGGACTTTGGAGGTGGACAGCTATCAAGCTCCTCACAGAAGAGGAGCTCGATAGCTAAAAGCTCTCAATTTACTTTAGTCCAAATACATGAATTCAAATTGAGGTGATAACTATTTATCAACAATATGAATGTCTGTTCCTGTCCAACAAAGTTGTTACTACATACCATGATGAGCAAGGCTTCCACTTGACTTTAACTTCTTCTTTTTCCTGAAAAACATGATATAAACAAACAATTAATTAAGAAAGACATGCAAGTTGCATACAAAAAGGAGCTTATAAACATTTGTGTACTATTGAATGGCTCAATAAAAACATAAGAACCACTACAATGCGTGTACTGCCAGCATCGAGTGCATGTTAGCAAAGCAACACTGCTTACATTGTGGCTCACAAGCAAAACTAACTGAAGCAGATGTTACTGAATGGGAAGGAGCACCTCCACATCAATCACTCCTTCTGAGCATGATGTCAGGAGGACTTTAAAGAACGTAAACATCAGGAAGGCAGCACGACTAGGTCGTATCAGGTGGTCTGTTCTTATTTAATGTCCTATTTGGAGTGAAATCCTGACTCAGTGGCTGAATTAGTGTAGATTCATCAAATACAAAAGCTTATGGATATTCAGTCAGGCACAGTTCAAATCCAGGAAGTCCAAAGACGCAAACAAATCTGCACAACAGCAGGCTAAATTACTTACATTTACAACTCTCCTGTCTACTATCTCTTCATATTTGAAAATCTTCTGTGTACGGTGTTTTCGGCATTCTGAAAAATAACAAATGAAATATTTACATGAGTTCTGTAAAACTGGAAAAAAATGCAAAAATTAAGAAAAAGAAATCTTAACGAACATGTCATGTGTTTCGTACATTTACAATACCATAACGTCTAACCTTTCCTTGTCCTTTTTTTGTTTGGGACATCCGAGGTGTACACAGTAGAAATTGAGGGAGATGCAGGATGTGGAGATGAAGAGGAGGATGCAGGAGGAAGCAGAGATGAAGAGGAGGATGCAGGAGGAAGCAGAGACAGAGAGGAATATGCAGGAGGAAGCAGAGATGAAGAGGAGGATGCAGGAGGAAGCAGAGATGAAGAGGAGGATGCAGGAGGAAGCAGAGACAGAGAGGTTTTTCTCCCTAATTTAATGCTTTCTTTTAATGACATCGTTAACATTTCTCAACAAAAACACATGAAAGTATCACTGATAATTCAACAATAAAAGCTTGGAGTCATTTGGCGCGGCTGCCCCTCTGTTGGTCTTCCATGGTCTCTTGTGTTCTGGGGGCCTCTGGATGTCTGGAGTTTTGATCTCCTCCATACCCGCTTCACACCCTGGAGGACGGGGCTGTGGCCCCCCCACACTCCCTAGCAGATCGTTACATGGAGAAACCTTTGGAATACAAGCGCGCTGATCCACACAGGTATGCACACGGGTGTTCACTGCTCGTAGACCCAAATTACACCTTTCTTGGCCGCTACTTCGAAGCACATCTGTCCTGCGTGCTGCACAACAACATTGAATATTTAGTATTTACTGCTGTTTACACTTAGCTAGATTAATGCGATGGTGTTGTGTTTAGTATGTTGCTTTGGTTTTTTTTGCTTGTTTTCTATTTTTCTCTCAACAGGTGATCCAGGAGATTTTTATTTTTTTTTCTCCCCCCCTTTCTCACTGTCCCTCTCCCCTTCTGTTTTTCCTTTCCTTCCTCTTTCTTTCTCCCTTTCCTATCCCTCACTCATGTCTGTCCCATCTGTAACATCTGAAAATAAAATATAATAAATAATAAAAACAAAGATCGACCAAATGGACCAATACGGCAATGCCACGATGATCCATTTGGCAAAGTAAATCCATTGGGTATCCTTGTTGGTCTTCAGACAACAATTCTGATGGCTAAAGAACCAAATGGGACAGGCAAAAAAAAAAAAATAATAATAATAACCCCGTCACGGCGAAACATGACACCGTGAAGCACAATCTAACTGGAGAACCGGGGACCCTCTCCGCGAACGGGTTTTTCTTCCTAATTTAATGCTTTCTTTTAATGACATCGTTAACATTTCTCAACAAAAACACATGAAAGTATCACTGATAATTCAACAGTAAAAGCTTGGAGTCATTTTTGACCAGGACATGTCCTTCAACGCACATATTAAACAAATATGTAAGACTGCTTTCTTCCATTTGCGCAACATCTCTAAAATTAGAAATATCCTGTCTCAGAGTGATGCTGAAAAACTAGTTCATGCATTTATTACTTCCAGGCTGGACTACTGTAATTCATTATTATCAGGATGTCCAAAAAACTCACTGAAAAGCCTCCAGCTAATCCAAAATGCTGCAGCAAGAGTCCTGACAGGGGCTAGAAAGAGAGAGCAGATTTCTCCTGTTTTGGCTTCCCTTCATTGGCTTCCTGTTAAGTCCAGAATTGAATTCAAAATCCTGCTCCTCACATACAAGGTCTTAAATAATCAGGCCCCATCTTATCTTAATGACCTTGTAGTACCATATCACCCTATTAGAGCACTTTGCTCTCGCTCTGCAGGCCTACTTGTTGTTCCTGGAGTATTTAAAAGTAGAATGGGAGGGAGAGCCTTCAGTTTTCAGGCCCCACTTCTGTGGAACCAGCTTCCAGTTTGGATTCGGGAGACAGACACTATCTCTACTTTTAAGATTAGGCTTAAAACTTTCCTTTTTGCTAAAGCATATAGTTAGGGCTGGACCAGGTGACCCTGAATCCTCCCTTAGTTATGCTGCAATAGACGTAGGCTGCCGGGGGATTCCCATGATGCATTGAGTTTTTCCTTTCCAGTCACCTTTCTCACTCACTATGTATTAACAGACCTCTCTGCATTGAATCATATCTGTTATTAATCTCTGTCTCTCTTCCACAGCATGTCTTTATCCTGTCTTCCTTCTCTCACCCCAACCGGTCGCAGCAGATGGCCGCCCCTCCCTGAGCCTGGTTCTGCCGGAGGTTTCTTCCTGTTAAAAGGGAGTTTTTCCTTCCCACTGTCGCTTGCTCATAGGGGGTCATATGATTGTTGGGTTTTTCTCTGTATCTATGAAGCGCCTTGAGGCGACTTTTGTTGTGATTTGGCGCTATATAAATCAAATTGAATTGAATTGAATTAAAATCGCTTCATGTTTTGGCCACCACACAGTGTTTTCCAAACTGATTCACGATCTGAAAGTGTGCAGATCTAACGTACATAATCCTTTGTTAGGTTTATTATTTTCATTTCACACGTAAAACATTTATAGATTCATTCACCACTCCTGTTAGTTTGAGCTTCAGGCTGCTGACGAACTCCTTCAAGATATGCAGGTAACATTTTTAGTGGAATCAGTTGTTAAAGAGGGAACACGCTTGTCTAATATTTTGTACGGAGTAAACGTTATATTATTTTAAATTTTTTTTTAAAGTTTATGTCACATTAAGTTGGTTAACTTAAGCTGTTTGATAATCTTTGCTTTAATCATAGACTGTATTTTAGGCGTTCCCTTTTTTCCTTGTTAATTGCGTAGAATGATGCACAGAGTGAACCTCAGCCAAGACCAGTGCGCTGGAAAAAACGTGACAGACAGGGAGCTTTTATTCCTCAAAGATCATCAACCACTCGAAGTACTAGTTGCATGCCACGTGCTCAGTGTTCACACAACCATTGATTTTATCTCACAACTTGTTTTCACCAAAGAATTTCAGTAAGTAAATATTCTTCAATTTTTTTCCCCCTCCAGTGTCCAGAGAGCAGCATCAATGTCCACGTGAAGAACCTAGTTATGTTGCCAGTGTCAACCCAACAAAAGGTACTTTACCTTCTTGTATTTATTGTGATTTCTGTTTACTTTTATATTTGTTGTTATAGTTGAGTTATGCAGGGCTTTTGTGCAGTCCTAAGAAACATACTGCCTAGAGTGTTTTTCACTTTGTGGAAGAGTTTCTTCCTTTCTTTCTTTTTTTTCTGTTAGTGTATGGTGCTTCATCAGGAGCTCCTTCAGTTGTTGGAGGATGGAGAAGAGGATGCAGCCATGACTTGTGAGACGTCGTCTGAGTCAGCTGCTACTCACTGGGCGATCAGAAATATGGTGTCCTTGCAAAAGTGGAAAGAGGCCAGGCCTTGTCTTATAGACAATATGTTAGCTACTCTGGATCCACAGTCACACCGTGTGTGTCAGTGTGGCAAACAAGTAGTTGTGAGGTGTCTGGACTGCCTGCCTCTTCCATTCCTTTGTGCTGACTGTGATATTGCAGTTCACACACGCTTTGTCCTGCACAACAGAGAGGCAGTAACAGGAGGGTTTTTGCAGCCTTCATCAGAGTTTCACAAGCCAATAGGTACGGTTTTTAAGTCTTATGCATTTCTTGCTTTGTATGAGTATGAGTGGGTGCTGTTATTGTATATTTATTGGAGTGGAGTGGAGTGCTGTAAAGTTTGAGGTGGACAGGATGTGCAAGGAGCCATGCTTTAGCTGCCCTGCCTGCACTCCAGACATGCTTGCCGTCTCAGTTGATGGAAACCGCAAGCTTTATCGCTTTCAGTCAAATGCAAGGTACGTTATGCATTGTGTACATAAGTCAAATATGGATTTGTAGAAAAATGTATTTTAATGTTTCTTTTCAAACAACTGTCACTGTGTTCGTTCAGCACTTCAGAGCAGGGGGACTTTGAAGGTGTCTTCATTGAAAAAGATGAGGAAGTTGCTGAGTTTGTGAAATACATCCAGAGACACACAAATCATGTAAGATACACATATATATATATATATATTAGTGCTGTTAGCGTTAATCTTGTTAAAATGACGTTAATGCCATAACCATATACACATACACGTATCCAGTGATGCCCTCATGCAGACCGATATTTGGCCCTGGCAGAGCACAAGTGAACGTAAGCTCTTGATATATAAATATCCTTTTTAAACAAACTCCCAGTATCTGAGCAGTAGTTGAATGTTTTGTTCTTGAATCATAATATGCTACTATGTTTTCCCATCTGATGTTGTTAAACTGTAGCTGCTGCTGACCTCCGGACAAAGAGAAAAGTCTTTGAGAAGGTGATGGCTGTGAGGCGCCTGAGAGAGGAGGAGATGATCCTTTGCAGGGAGATGCGGCATCACTGGACAGTGTTGCGAATGCCATCTGTGGTGTTGGGAACAATCTCCTCAGACTGTAAGCACTTTATTTATTTATTAATTTTTTGATGAATCGATTGAAAATAAGAGCAGATGCTAAAGTCTTACTGGATCTTTTACCTATATCTAGATTGCTAGCTAACACTGCCTTCTCCCTTTTAAAAAAATGTTTAATTACAGCATCCTAATTCCTTGTGTTTATGAGGTGAGGTTTTTTTTTTGTTTGTTTGGTTGTTTTTTAACTTTTCTCATATTTATTTGTTTTGTTCTTTTTACAGCCTCCTTTGTTGGCATGTCGGAGGATGCACAGAAGGGACTCTGTAGCCTGGTTTTAGAAAACAAAGTGAACTGAAAGCTGAAATGCTCAAAGTAAAGGACGTGTACAAGAGAATCCTCAGCCACCAACCACTCCTGGAAATGGACTCGGAGGAGGACATTCCAGACGATGCCACTGAGAGTGATTTGAGCACTTCTGCTGAAGACTGATTGTGTCATCATTGATGTTATGTTTGGTAAAATAAAAAGTTAATCACATCTCTGTTTAATGTGATTTTTCAACAGACATTTTACATTTTGAGAAGAAAAATGGAATTTCCTTGGTGCAGTTGTTTACCCTGAATCATTATTTCCCATCTAATTTAATGACTAGTGTACATGTTCAGATACGATAACATAATTTAATTTATGGGATGCTTTCTGGGCTGCTCAAATGATCACAAAATTTAAAAGCACCAGGCAGCACACTCACAAGTACATTTTTTGTTCAGTGTTTTGTCGAAGAAATCAACAAGTACAATTGAGATGTTTGCTGTAGTGGTGTGTTTGTTAAGAAGCATGCCAGCACACCGGTGAAGTGACAGTCCCAGAATGCACCCGAGCCAGTGACTCGCCCCAGAGCAAATGAAATTGCTTATCTAGAAAGACAACCGTCATCAAAGAAGAAGTAAAAGAGTAGGAAACAAATGGTAAGGGAAGGTACTGTGGGGTAGGAAAGAAAGGCCAGAGCTGTGCAAAATGACCTCCAGCAGGCTACAAATGTGCACGTCTGCTCAAACGGTCAGAAACCGACTCCATGAGGGTGGTATGAGGGCCCGACGTCCACAGGTGGGGTTGTGCTTACAGCCCAACACCGTGCCGGATGTTTGGCATTTGCCAGACAACACAAAGATTGGCAACTTTGCCACTGGCGCCCTGTGCTCCTCACAGATGAAAGCAGGTTCACACTGAGCACTTGTGACAGAGTCTGGGGACGCCGTGGAGAACCTTCTGCTGCCTGCAACATCCTCCAGCATGAGTTTGGCAGTGGGTCAGTTTTGGTGTGGGGTGGCATTTCTTTGGGGAGCTGCACAGCCCTCCATGTGTTTGGCAGAGGTAGCCTGACTGCCATTAGGTACTGAGATGAGATCCTCAGACCCCTTGTGAGACCATATGCTGGTGCGGTTGGCCCCGGGTTCCTCCTAATGCAAGACAATCCTAGACCTCATGTGGCTGGAGTGTGTCAGCAGTTCCTGCAAGATGAAGGCAATGATGCTGTGGACTGGCCCGCCCATTCCCCAGACCTGAATCCAATTGAGGACATCTGGGACATCATGTCTCGCTCCATCCACCAACTGCACCACAAAATGTCCAGGAGTGGGCAGATGCTTTAGTCCTGGAGTCTGGGAGGAGATCCATCAGGAGAGCATCTGCCACTTCATCAGGAGCATGTCCAGGTGTTGTAGGGAGGTCATACAGGCATGTGGAGGCCACACAGACTAGTGAGCCTCATTTTGACATGTTTTAAGAACATTACATAAAACCAAATTAATGATTCTGTATTGCATTGATCAAGGAACCAACCCAATAGGAGCTAAAGGAATCCTCTTGACATTACTTCACTCAGTAAGTTTATACTATGTTTAATGTGCATTTTCTTCATCAGTTTTGAACATAACATGTTAGCGCTCCCTGGTCCTTTTTGGAGACAGATCCTGAGACAGCAGGCAGCTATGGAGAACTCGTGTCAGCTGTGGTAATTAAGGAATACTTTGATTTAATATTGATTTCATGACAACTATCCTCAGGCACATATTCCTGGATATATATGATGACATAAGTAAAGTCCCATTTTACAATCATTGCCTTCTTTGATCTGACTTATTGCCTCAGACTTTGGCCCTGTGTCCCCAAAAGTATAGAAAATCCATGACACTGAGTAAGAGGCCTTTATCATGTTATAAGTGAGAGAGTTTGGTGTAACAGTGGTTGAACATGCCAAATCAATCCACAACATACTGCCATTCCCCAGCTGTAACCTGCATATGCATCAAACCAAAATCCAGTATCATAGACATAAAGATGAGGTTAAAGGGGTTGTATCATTTTGCCAGATAGCTTCATCCCAAAAAAGATAAACATTCTTCAAAAACAAAAGTTTGTGAATATTTGCTGTATTGCCAGGCCTAAACCAACCTGTTAAACTTATCAAATTATTGTCATAGATACGAACCTATTGATTGAAACAGAATAATCCATTGAAGCCTCCATCATCATCCACGATCACTGTTACTGTTCAGATTATTTCATCTCTGTTTTCCTCTAGAATGTTTTGAAAATCAGCATTTGATCAACAGACTTTTTAAAAGTTTATTTTGATCCTATTGTTTACGTGTGTAATTGCATTTTTATTGAAATTATGACAGGAAAACCCTTAATCAAATTGTATCTTTGATATCTAATAATAATATTAACAATAATGTTACATATGTAATATGTACACAATAATAATGTGCAAACAAACAAGAAAAATAGCAAAAAATGTCAATTTTTTTCTAATACCCTGTATATAAAAACCACATATGACCACAACTCCAAATGTGCAATTGTCACTGCATCTAAACATGACATATTACAAAAAGGTAGAAACATATAATATACAATATGTTCTGAAGCTGGTACTGGTGCAGTTAACTTTGCTTTAGGCTCCCATACACAGTAGGTGTTACTTACCTTACGTGCAGTGCAGTATTACTTTACCTTGTAATATGTTATAATAAGCAAGTCACTTCTATATTTATGAGGATGTAGACAATAATGTTGGCTGATATGTAAAACTATGAGATGTCGAGTGCAGGGAAGATATTATTGATGGATCAGATTCATGAATGTGTTAGGTACTTAAGCCACAATTAGAGAGTGAAACAGAGACTGACACTGGTTGAAATGTATAGTAAATATTTTATTTTGAACTTTTATGCTGAACTACAAGCTGTGAACTGTGCGATCTCTGCGACCTGTGGTGCCTGGTTTACTGTGTGTAAAACTGCGCAGGTTCCCATGTGTCATCCCACACTTTGCCACTGTCAGGAGAAAAACATAACAAAGAACAACCACACACAAAATAGGACAATTTAGGTTGTGACATATGACAATTTTTTAGGATGAAATATCTTCTATATTCATGTCATGCTTTATACACCTTCATTGTAATATAAATTAATCAAATCAAGTCAGACAGTAATAATATATGTAGTAGATGTCAAGCAGGACCACAGCAGCAGCCACGATCCATCGGAACCTGCTGGATGAGAGAGCACAGAAACTCCAGGGAAGAAGTTTAGTTAGTAACATGCATGAACTGCATTACTGAGACATGTATGTTTACAGATGGTGAGGGAGAGGGGGAGAGTTTTCAGTAAAACGAGACGCGACTGCATCTTCAACCAATACTGAGCCTGCATAACCCTGAAAGAGACAGACAGAGAGAGGGGGGGGGGACACTAACCCCCAGCAGTCTGGTCCCATTACAGCATAACTAAGGGCTGAGCTGAACCAGCCCTAACTATAAGCTCTATAAAGAAGTAAAGTCTTATGCCTACTCTTAAAAGTGTTGACCATGTCCACCTCCAAATCTCATAATGGACTTTGGAGGTGGACAGCTATCAAGCTCCTCACAGAAGAGGAGCTCGATAGCTAAAAGCTCTCAATTTACTTTAGTCCAAATACATGAATTCAAATTGAGGTGATAACTATTTATCAACAATATGAATGTCTGTTCCTGTCCAACAAAGTTGTTACTACATACCATGATGAGCAAGGCTTCCACTTGACTTTAACTTCTTCTTTTTCCTGAAAAACATGATATAAACAAACAATTAATTAAGAAAGACATGCAAGTTGCATACAAAAAGGAGCTTATAAACATTTGTGTACTATTGAATGGCTCAATAAAAACATAAGAACCACTACAATGCGTGTACTGCCAGCATCGAGTGCATGTTAGCAAAGCAACACTGCTTACATTGTGGCTCACAAGCAAAACTAACTGAAGCAGATGTTACTGAATGGGAAGGAGCACCTCCACATCAATCACTCCTTCTGAGCATGATGTCAGGAGGACTTTAAAGAACGTAAACATCAGGAAGGCAGCACGACTAGGTCGTATCAGGTGGTCTGTTCTTATTTAATGTCCTATTTGGAGTGAAATCCTGACTCAGTGGCTGAATTAGTGTAGATTCATCAAATACAAAAGCTTATGGATATTCAGTCAGGCACAGTTCAAATCCAGGAAGTCCAAAGACGCAAACAAATCTGCACAACAGCAGGCTAAATTACTTACATTTACAACTCTCCTGTCTACTATCTCTTCATATTTGAAAATCTTCTGTGTACGGTGTTTTCGGCATTCTGAAAAATAACAAATGAAATATTTACATGAGTTCTGTAAAACTGGAAAAAAATGCAAAAATTAAGAAAAAGAAATCTTAACGAACATGTCATGTGTTTCGTACATTTACAATACCATAACGTCTAACCTTTCCTTGTCCTTTTTTTGTTTGGGACATCCGAGGTGTACACAGTAGAAATTGAGGGAGATGCAGGATGTGGAGATGAAGAGGAGGATGCAGGAGGAAGCAGAGATGAAGAGGAGGATGCAGGAGGAAGCAGAGACAGAGAGGAATATGCAGGAGGAAGCAGAGATGAAGAGGAGGATGCAGGAGGAAGCAGAGATGAAGAGGAGGATGCAGGAGGAAGCAGAGACAGAGAGGTTTTTCTCCCTAATTTAATGCTTTCTTTTAATGACATCGTTAACATTTCTCAACAAAAACACATGAAAGTATCACTGATAATTCAACAATAAAAGCTTGGAGTCATTTGGCGCGGCTGCCCCTCTGTTGGTCTTCCATGGTCTCTTGTGTTCTGGGGGCCTCTGGATGTCTGGAGTTTTGATCTCCTCCATACCCGCTTCACACCCTGGAGGACGGGGCTGTGGCCCCCCCACACTCCCTAGCAGATCGTTACATGGAGAAACCTTTGGAATACAAGCGCGCTGATCCACACAGGTATGCACACGGGTGTTCACTGCTCGTAGACCCAAATTACACCTTTCTTGGCCGCTACTTCGAAGCACATCTGTCCTGCGTGCTGCACAACAACATTGAATATTTAGTATTTACTGCTGTTTACACTTAGCTAGATTAATGCGATGGTGTTGTGTTTAGTATGTTGCTTTGGTTTTTTTTGCTTGTTTTCTATTTTTCTCTCAACAGGTGATCCAGGAGATTTTTATTTTTTTTTCTCCCCCCCTTTCTCACTGTCCCTCTCCCCTTCTGTTTTTCCTTTCCTTCCTCTTTCTTTCTCCCTTTCCTATCCCTCACTCATGTCTGTCCCATCTGTAACATCTGAAAATAAAATATAATAAATAATAAAAACAAAGATCGACCAAATGGACCAATACGGCAATGCCACGATGATCCATTTGGCAAAGTAAATCCATTGGGTATCCTTGTTGGTCTTCAGACAACAATTCTGATGGCTAAAGAACCAAATGGGACAGGCAAAAAAAAAAAAATAATAATAATAACCCCGTCACGGCGAAACATGACACCGTGAAGCACAATCTAACTGGAGAACCGGGGACCCTCTCCGCGAACGGGTTTTTCTTCCTAATTTAATGCTTTCTTTTAATGACATCGTTAACATTTCTCAACAAAAACACATGAAAGTATCACTGATAATTCAACAGTAAAAGCTTGGAGTCATTTTTGACCAGGACATGTCCTTCAACGCACATATTAAACAAATATGTAAGACTGCTTTCTTCCATTTGCGCAACATCTCTAAAATTAGAAATATCCTGTCTCAGAGTGATGCTGAAAAACTAGTTCATGCATTTATTACTTCCAGGCTGGACTACTGTAATTCATTATTATCAGGATGTCCAAAAAACTCACTGAAAAGCCTCCAGCTAATCCAAAATGCTGCAGCAAGAGTCCTGACAGGGGCTAGAAAGAGAGAGCAGATTTCTCCTGTTTTGGCTTCCCTTCATTGGCTTCCTGTTAAGTCCAGAATTGAATTCAAAATCCTGCTCCTCACATACAAGGTCTTAAATAATCAGGCCCCATCTTATCTTAATGACCTTGTAGTACCATATCACCCTATTAGAGCACTTTGCTCTCGCTCTGCAGGCCTACTTGTTGTTCCTGGAGTATTTAAAAGTAGAATGGGAGGGAGAGCCTTCAGTTTTCAGGCCCCACTTCTGTGGAACCAGCTTCCAGTTTGGATTCGGGAGACAGACACTATCTCTACTTTTAAGATTAGGCTTAAAACTTTCCTTTTTGCTAAAGCATATAGTTAGGGCTGGACCAGGTGACCCTGAATCCTCCCTTAGTTATGCTGCAATAGACGTAGGCTGCCGGGGGATTCCCATGATGCATTGAGTTTTTCCTTTCCAGTCACCTTTCTCACTCACTATGTATTAACAGACCTCTCTGCATTGAATCATATCTGTTATTAATCTCTGTCTCTCTTCCACAGCATGTCTTTATCCTGTCTTCCTTCTCTCACCCCAACCGGTCGCAGCAGATGGCCGCCCCTCCCTGAGCCTGGTTCTGCCGGAGGTTTCTTCCTGTTAAAAGGGAGTTTTTCCTTCCCACTGTCGCTTGCTCATAGGGGGTCATATGATTGTTGGGTTTTTCTCTGTATCTATGAAGCGCCTTGAGGCGACTTTTGTTGTGATTTGGCGCTATATAAATCAAATTGAATTGAATTGAATTAAAATCGCTTCATGTTTTGGCCACCACACAGTGTTTTCCAAACTGATTCACGATCTGAAAGTGTGCAGATCTAACATACATAATCCTTTGTTAGGTTTATTATTTTCATTTCACACGTAAAACATTTATAGATTCATTCACCACTCCTGTTAGTTTGAGCTTCAGGCTGCTGACGAACTCCTTCAAGATATGCAGGTAACATTTTTAGTGGAATCCGTTGTTAAAGAGGGAACACGCTTGTCTAATATTTTGTACGGAGTAAACGTTATATTATTTTAAATTTTTTTTTAAAGTTTATGTCACATTAAGTTGGTTAACTTAAGCTGTTTGATAATCTTTGCTTTAATCATAGACTGTATTTTAGGCGTTCCCTTTTTTCCTTGTTAATTGCGTAGAATGATGCACAGAGTGAACCTCAGCCAAGACCAGTGCGCTGGAAAAAACGTGACAGACAGGGAGCTTTTATTCCTCAAAGATCATCAACCACTCGAAGTACTAGTTGCATGCCACGTGCTCAGTGTTCACACAACCATTGATTTTATCTCACAACTTGTTTTCACCAAAGAATTTCAGTAAGTAAATATTCTTCAATTTTTTTCCCCCTCCAGTGTCCAGAGAGCAGCATCAATGTCCACGTGAAGAACCTAGTTATGTTGCCAGTGTCAACCCAACAAAAGGTACTTTACCTTCTTGTATTTATTGTGATTTCTGTTTACTTTTATATTTGTTGTTATAGTTGAGTTATGCAGGGCTTTTGTGCAGTCCTAAGAAACATACTGCCTAGAGTGTTTTTCACTTTGTGGAAGAGTTTCTTCCTTTCTTTCTTTTTTTTCTGTTAGTGTATGGTGCTTCATCAGGAGCTCCTTCAGTTGTTGGAGGATGGAGAAGAGGATGCAGCCATGACTTGTGAGACGTCGTCTGAGTCAGCTGCTACTCACTGGGCGATCAGAAATATGGTGTCCTTGCAAAAGTGGAAAGAGGCCAGGCCTTGTCTTATAGACAATATGTTAGCTACTCTGGATCCACAGTCACACCGTGTGTGTCAGTGTGGCAAACAAGTAGTTGTGAGGTGTCTGGACTGCCTGCCTCTTCCATTCCTTTGTGCTGACTGTGATATTGCAGTTCACACACGCTTTGTCCTGCACAACAGAGAGGCAGTAACAGGAGGGTTTTTGCAGCCTTCATCAGAGTTTCACAAGCCAATAGGTACGGTTTTTAAGTCTTATGCATTTCTTGCTTTGTATGAGTATGAGTGGGTGCTGTTATTGTATATTTATTGGAGTGGAGTGGAGTGCTGTAAAGTTTGAGGTGGACAGGATGTGCAAGGAGCCATGCTTTAGCTGCCCTGCCTGCACTCCAGACATGCTTGCCGTCTCAGTTGATGGAAACCGCAAGCTTTATCGCTTTCAGTCAAATGCAAGGTACGTTATGCATTGTGTACATAAGTCAAATATGGATTTGTAGAAAAATGTATTTTAATGTTTCTTTTCAAACAACTGTCACTGTGTTCGTTCAGCACTTCAGAGCAGGGGGACTTTGAAGGTGTCTTCATTGAAAAAGATGAGGAAGTTGCTGAGTTTGTGAAATACATCCAGAGACACACAAATCATGTAAGATACACATATATATATATATATATTAGTGCTGTTAGCGTTAATCTTGTTAAAATGACGTTAATGCCATAACCATATACACATACACGTATCCAGTGATGCCCTCATGCAGACCGATATTTGGCCCTGGCAGAGCACAAGTGAACGTAAGCTCTTGATATATAAATATCCTTTTTAAACAAACTCCCAGTATCTGAGCAGTAGTTGAATGTTTTGTTCTTGAATCATAATATGCTACTATGTTTTCCCATCTGATGTTGTTAAACTGTAGCTGCTGCTGACCTCCGGACAAAGAGAAAAGTCTTTGAGAAGGTGATGGCTGTGAGGCGCCTGAGAGAGGAGGAGATGATCCTTTGCAGGGAGATGCGGCATCACTGGACAGTGTTGCGAATGCCATCTGTGGTGTTGGGAACAATCTCCTCAGACTGTAAGCACTTTATTTATTTATTAATTTTTTGATGAATCGATTGAAAATAAGAGCAGATGCTAAAGTCTTACTGGATCTTTTACCTATATCTAGATTGCTAGCTAACACTGCCTTCTCCCTTTTAAAAAAATGTTTAATTACAGCATCCTAATTCCTTGTGTTTATGAGGTGAGGTTTTTTTTTTGTTTGTTTGGTTGTTTTTTAACTTTTCTCATATTTATTTGTTTTGTTCTTTTTACAGCCTCCTTTGTTGGCATGTCGGAGGATGCACAGAAGGGACTCTGTAGCCTGGTTTTAGAAAACAAAGTGAACTGAAAGCTGAAATGCTCAAAGTAAAGGACGTGTACAAGAGAATCCTCAGCCACCAACCACTCCTGGAAATGGACTCGGAGGAGGACATTCCAGACGATGCCACTGAGAGTGATTTGAGCACTTCTGCTGAAGACTGATTGTGTCATCATTGATGTTATGTTTGGTAAAATAAAAAGTTAATCACATCTCTGTTTAATGTGATTTTTCAACAGACATTTTACATTTTGAGAAGAAAAATGGAATTTCCTTGGTGCAGTTGTTTACCCTGAATCATTATTTCCCATCTAATTTAATGACTAGTGTACATGTTCAGATACGATAACATAATTTAATTTATGGGATGCTTTCTGGGCTGCTCAAATGATCACAAAATTTAAAAGCACCAGGCAGCACACTCACAAGTACATTTTTTGTTCAGTGTTTTGTCGAAGAAATCAACAAGTACAATTGAGATGTTTGCTGTAGTGGTGTGTTTGTTAAGAAGCATGCCAGCACACCGGTGAAGTGACAGTCCCAGAATGCACCCGAGCCAGTGACTCGCCCCAGAGCAAATGAAATTGCTTATCTAGAAAGACAACCGTCATCAAAGAAGAAGTAAAAGAGTAGGAAACAAATGGTAAGGGAAGGTACTGTGGGGTAGGAAAGAAAGGCCAGAGCTGTGCAAAATGACCTCCAGCAGGCTACAAATGTGCACGTCTGCTCAAACGGTCAGAAACCGACTCCATGAGGGTGGTATGAGGGCCCGACGTCCACAGGTGGGGTTGTGCTTACAGCCCAACACCGTGCCGGATGTTTGGCATTTGCCAGACAACACAAAGATTGGCAACTTTGCCACTGGCGCCCTGTGCTCCTCACAGATGAAAGCAGGTTCACACTGAGCACTTGTGACAGAGTCTGGGGACGCCGTGGAGAACCTTCTGCTGCCTGCAACATCCTCCAGCATGAGTTTGGCAGTGGGTCAGTTTTGGTGTGGGGTGGCATTTCTTTGGGGAGCTGCACAGCCCTCCATGTGTTTGGCAGAGGTAGCCTGACTGCCATTAGGTACTGAGATGAGATCCTCAGACCCCTTGTGAGACCATATGCTGGTGCGGTTGGCCCCGGGTTCCTCCTAATGCAAGACAATCCTAGACCTCATGTGGCTGGAGTGTGTCAGCAGTTCCTGCAAGATGAAGGCAATGATGCTGTGGACTGGCCCGCCCATTCCCCAGACCTGAATCCAATTGAGGACATCTGGGACATCATGTCTCGCTCCATCCACCAACTGCACCACAAAATGTCCAGGAGTGGGCAGATGCTTTAGTCCTGGAGTCTGGGAGGAGATCCATCAGGAGAGCATCTGCCACTTCATCAGGAGCATGTCCAGGTGTTGTAGGGAGGTCATACAGGCATGTGGAGGCCACACAGACTAGTGAGCCTCATTTTGACATGTTTTAAGAACATTACATAAAACCAAATTAATGATTCTGTATTGCATTGATCAAGGAACCAACCCAATAGGAGCTAAAGGAATCCTCTTGACATTACTTCACTCAGTAAGTTTATACTATGTTTAATGTGCATTTTCTTCATCAGTTTTGAACATAACATGTTAGCGCTCCCTGGTCCTTTTTGGAGACAGATCCTGAGACAGCAGGCAGCTATGGAGAACTCGTGTCAGCTGTGGTAATTAAGGAATACTTTGATTTAATATTGATTTCATGACAACTATCCTCAGGCACATATTCCTGGATATATATGATGACATAAGTAAAGTCCCATTTTACAATCATTGCCTTCTTTGATCTGACTTATTGCCTCAGACTTTGGCCCTGTGTCCCCAAAAGTATAGAAAATCCATGACACTGAGTAAGAGGCCTTTATCATGTTATAAGTGAGAGAGTTTGGTGTAACAGTGGTTGAACATGCCAAATCAATCCACAACATACTGCCATTCCCCAGCTGTAACCTGCATATGCATCAAACCAAAATCCAGTATCATAGACATAAAGATGAGGTTAAAGGGGTTGTATCATTTTGCCAGATAGCTTCATCCCAAAAAAGATAAACATTCTTCAAAAACAAAAGTTTGTGAATATTTGCTGTATTGCCAGGCCTAAACCAACCTGTTAAACTTATCAAATTATTGTCATAGATACGAACCTATTGATTGAAACAGAATAATCCATTGAAGCCTCCATCATCATCCACGATCACTGTTACTGTTCAGATTATTTCATCTCTGTTTTCCTCTAGAATGTTTTGAAAATCAGCATTTGATCAACAGACTTTTTAAAAGTTTATTTTGATCCTATTGTTTACGTGTGTAATTGCATTTTTATTGAAATTATGACAGGAAAACCCTTAATCAAATTGTATCTTTGATATCTAATAATAATATTAACAATAATGTTACATATGTAATATGTACACAATAATAATGTGCAAACAAACAAGAAAAATAGCAAAAAATGTCAATTTTTTTCTAATACCCTGTATATAAAAACCACATATGACCACAACTCCAAATGTGCAATTGTCACTGCATCTAAACATGACATATTACAAAAAGGTAGAAACATATAATATACAATATGTTCTGAAGCTGGTACTGGTGCAGTTAACTTTGCTTTAGGCTCCCATACACAGTAGGTGTTACTTACCTTACGTGCAGTGCAGTATTACTTTACCTTGTAATATGTTATAATAAGCAAGTCACTTCTATATTTATGAGGATGTAGACAATAATGTTGGCTGATATGTAAAACTATGAGATGTCGAGTGCAGGGAAGATATTATTGATGGATCAGATTCATGAATGTGTTAGGTACTTAAGCCACAATTAGAGAGTGAAACAGAGACTGACACTGGTTGAAATGTATAGTAAATATTTTATTTTGAACTTTTATGCTGAACTACAAGCTGTGAACTGTGCGATCTCTGCGACCTGTGGTGCCTGGTTTACTGTGTGTAAAACTGCGCAGGTTCCCATGTGTCATCCCACACTTTGCCACTGTCAGGAGAAAAACATAACAAAGAACAACCACACACAAAATAGGACAATTTAGGTTGTGACATATGACAATTTTTTAGGATGAAATATCTTCTATATTCATGTCATGCTTTATACACCTTCATTGTAATATAAATTAATCAAATCAAGTCAGACAGTAATAATATATGTAGTAGATGTCAAGCAGGACCACAGCAGCAGCCACGATCCATCGGAACCTGCTGGATGAGAGAGCACAGAAACTCCAGGGAAGAAGTTTAGTTAGTAACATGCATGAACTGCATTACTGAGACATGTATGTTTACAGATGGTGAGGGAGAGGGGGAGAGTTTTCAGTAAAACGAGACGCGACTGCATCTTCAACCAATACTGAGCCTGCATAACCCTGAAAGAGACAGACAGAGAGAGGGGGGGGGGACACTAACCCCCAGCAGTCTGGTCCCATTACAGCATAACTAAGGGCTGAGCTGAACCAGCCCTAACTATAAGCTCTATAAAGAAGTAAAGTCTTATGCCTACTCTTAAAAGTGTTGACCATGTCCACCTCCAAATCTCATAATGGACTTTGGAGGTGGACAGCTATCAAGCTCCTCACAGAAGAGGAGCTCGATAGCTAAAAGCTCTCAATTTACTTTAGTCCAAATACATGAATTCAAATTGAGGTGATAACTATTTATCAACAATATGAATGTCTGTTCCTGTCCAACAAAGTTGTTACTACATACCATGATGAGCAAGGCTTCCACTTGACTTTAACTTCTTCTTTTTCCTGAAAAACATGATATAAACAAACAATTAATTAAGAAAGACATGCAAGTTGCATACAAAAAGGAGCTTATAAACATTTGTGTACTATTGAATGGCTCAATAAAAACATAAGAACCACTACAATGCGTGTACTGCCAGCATCGAGTGCATGTTAGCAAAGCAACACTGCTTACATTGTGGCTCACAAGCAAAACTAACTGAAGCAGATGTTACTGAATGGGAAGGAGCACCTCCACATCAATCACTCCTTCTGAGCATGATGTCAGGAGGACTTTAAAGAACGTAAACATCAGGAAGGCAGCACGACTAGGTCGTATCAGGTGGTCTGTTCTTATTTAATGTCCTATTTGGAGTGAAATCCTGACTCAGTGGCTGAATTAGTGTAGATTCATCAAATACAAAAGCTTATGGATATTCAGTCAGGCACAGTTCAAATCCAGGAAGTCCAAAGACGCAAACAAATCTGCACAACAGCAGGCTAAATTACTTACATTTACAACTCTCCTGTCTACTATCTCTTCATATTTGAAAATCTTCTGTGTACGGTGTTTTCGGCATTCTGAAAAATAACAAATGAAATATTTACATGAGTTCTGTAAAACTGGAAAAAAATGCAAAAATTAAGAAAAAGAAATCTTAACGAACATGTCATGTGTTTCGTACATTTACAATACCATAACGTCTAACCTTTCCTTGTCCTTTTTTTGTTTGGGACATCCGAGGTGTACACAGTAGAAATTGAGGGAGATGCAGGATGTGGAGATGAAGAGGAGGATGCAGGAGGAAGCAGAGATGAAGAGGAGGATGCAGGAGGAAGCAGAGACAGAGAGGAATATGCAGGAGGAAGCAGAGATGAAGAGGAGGATGCAGGAGGAAGCAGAGATGAAGAGGAGGATGCAGGAGGAAGCAGAGACAGAGAGGTTTTTCTCCCTAATTTAATGCTTTCTTTTAATGACATCGTTAACATTTCTCAACAAAAACACATGAAAGTATCACTGATAATTCAACAATAAAAGCTTGGAGTCATTTGGCGCGGCTGCCCCTCTGTTGGTCTTCCATGGTCTCTTGTGTTCTGGGGGCCTCTGGATGTCTGGAGTTTTGATCTCCTCCATACCCGCTTCACACCCTGGAGGACGGGGCTGTGGCCCCCCCACACTCCCTAGCAGATCGTTACATGGAGAAACCTTTGGAATACAAGCGCGCTGATCCACACAGGTATGCACACGGGTGTTCACTGCTCGTAGACCCAAATTACACCTTTCTTGGCCGCTACTTCGAAGCACATCTGTCCTGCGTGCTGCACAACAACATTGAATATTTAGTATTTACTGCTGTTTACACTTAGCTAGATTAATGCGATGGTGTTGTGTTTAGTATGTTGCTTTGGTTTTTTTTGCTTGTTTTCTATTTTTCTCTCAACAGGTGATCCAGGAGATTTTTATTTTTTTTTCTCCCCCCCTTTCTCACTGTCCCTCTCCCCTTCTGTTTTTCCTTTCCTTCCTCTTTCTTTCTCCCTTTCCTATCCCTCACTCATGTCTGTCCCATCTGTAACATCTGAAAATAAAATATAATAAATAATAAAAACAAAGATCGACCAAATGGACCAATACGGCAATGCCACGATGATCCATTTGGCAAAGTAAATCCATTGGGTATCCTTGTTGGTCTTCAGACAACAATTCTGATGGCTAAAGAACCAAATGGGACAGGCAAAAAAAAAAAAATAATAATAATAACCCCGTCACGGCGAAACATGACACCGTGAAGCACAATCTAACTGGAGAACCGGGGACCCTCTCCGCGAACGGGTTTTTCTTCCTAATTTAATGCTTTCTTTTAATGACATCGTTAACATTTCTCAACAAAAACACATGAAAGTATCACTGATAATTCAACAGTAAAAGCTTGGAGTCATTTTTGACCAGGACATGTCCTTCAACGCACATATTAAACAAATATGTAAGACTGCTTTCTTCCATTTGCGCAACATCTCTAAAATTAGAAATATCCTGTCTCAGAGTGATGCTGAAAAACTAGTTCATGCATTTATTACTTCCAGGCTGGACTACTGTAATTCATTATTATCAGGATGTCCAAAAAACTCACTGAAAAGCCTCCAGCTAATCCAAAATGCTGCAGCAAGAGTCCTGACAGGGGCTAGAAAGAGAGAGCAGATTTCTCCTGTTTTGGCTTCCCTTCATTGGCTTCCTGTTAAGTCCAGAATTGAATTCAAAATCCTGCTCCTCACATACAAGGTCTTAAATAATCAGGCCCCATCTTATCTTAATGACCTTGTAGTACCATATCACCCTATTAGAGCACTTTGCTCTCGCTCTGCAGGCCTACTTGTTGTTCCTGGAGTATTTAAAAGTAGAATGGGAGGGAGAGCCTTCAGTTTTCAGGCCCCACTTCTGTGGAACCAGCTTCCAGTTTGGATTCGGGAGACAGACACTATCTCTACTTTTAAGATTAGGCTTAAAACTTTCCTTTTTGCTAAAGCATATAGTTAGGGCTGGACCAGGTGACCCTGAATCCTCCCTTAGTTATGCTGCAATAGACGTAGGCTGCCGGGGGATTCCCATGATGCATTGAGTTTTTCCTTTCCAGTCACCTTTCTCACTCACTATGTATTAACAGACCTCTCTGCATTGAATCATATCTGTTATTAATCTCTGTCTCTCTTCCACAGCATGTCTTTATCCTGTCTTCCTTCTCTCACCCCAACCGGTCGCAGCAGATGGCCGCCCCTCCCTGAGCCTGGTTCTGCCGGAGGTTTCTTCCTGTTAAAAGGGAGTTTTTCCTTCCCACTGTCGCTTGCTCATAGGGGGTCATATGATTGTTGGGTTTTTCTCTGTATCTATGAAGCGCCTTGAGGCGACTTTTGTTGTGATTTGGCGCTATATAAATCAAATTGAATTGAATTGAATTAAAATCGCTTCATGTTTTGGCCACCACACAGTGTTTTCCAAACTGATTCACGATCTGAAAGTGTGCAGATCTAACATACATAATCCTTTGTTAGGTTTATTATTTTCATTTCACACGTAAAACATTTATAGATTCATTCACCACTCCTGTTAGTTTGAGCTTCAGGCTGCTGACGAACTCCTTCAAGATATGCAGGTAACATTTTTAGTGGAATCCGTTGTTAAAGAGGGAACACGCTTGTCTAATATTTTGTACGGAGTAAACGTTATATTATTTTAAATTTTTTTTTAAAGTTTATGTCACATTAAGTTGGTTAACTTAAGCTGTTTGATAATCTTTGCTTTAATCATAGACTGTATTTTAGGCGTTCCCTTTTTTCCTTGTTAATTGCGTAGAATGATGCACAGAGTGAACCTCAGCCAAGACCAGTGCGCTGGAAAAAACGTGACAGACAGGGAGCTTTTATTCCTCAAAGATCATCAACCACTCGAAGTACTAGTTGCATGCCACGTGCTCAGTGTTCACACAACCATTGATTTTATCTCACAACTTGTTTTCACCAAAGAATTTCAGTAAGTAAATATTCTTCAATTTTTTTCCCCCTCCAGTGTCCAGAGAGCAGCATCAATGTCCACGTGAAGAACCTAGTTATGTTGCCAGTGTCAACCCAACAAAAGGTACTTTACCTTCTTGTATTTATTGTGATTTCTGTTTACTTTTATATTTGTTGTTATAGTTGAGTTATGCAGGGCTTTTGTGCAGTCCTAAGAAACATACTGCCTAGAGTGTTTTTCACTTTGTGGAAGAGTTTCTTCCTTTCTTTCTTTTTTTTCTGTTAGTGTATGGTGCTTCATCAGGAGCTCCTTCAGTTGTTGGAGGATGGAGAAGAGGATGCAGCCATGACTTGTGAGACGTCGTCTGAGTCAGCTGCTACTCACTGGGCGATCAGAAATATGGTGTCCTTGCAAAAGTGGAAAGAGGCCAGGCCTTGTCTTATAGACAATATGTTAGCTACTCTGGATCCACAGTCACACCGTGTGTGTCAGTGTGGCAAACAAGTAGTTGTGAGGTGTCTGGACTGCCTGCCTCTTCCATTCCTTTGTGCTGACTGTGATATTGCAGTTCACACACGCTTTGTCCTGCACAACAGAGAGGCAGTAACAGGAGGGTTTTTGCAGCCTTCATCAGAGTTTCACAAGCCAATAGGTACGGTTTTTAAGTCTTATGCATTTCTTGCTTTGTATGAGTATGAGTGGGTGCTGTTATTGTATATTTATTGGAGTGGAGTGGAGTGCTGTAAAGTTTGAGGTGGACAGGATGTGCAAGGAGCCATGCTTTAGCTGCCCTGCCTGCACTCCAGACATGCTTGCCGTCTCAGTTGATGGAAACCGCAAGCTTTATCGCTTTCAGTCAAATGCAAGGTACGTTATGCATTGTGTACATAAGTCAAATATGGATTTGTAGAAAAATGTATTTTAATGTTTCTTTTCAAACAACTGTCACTGTGTTCGTTCAGCACTTCAGAGCAGGGGGACTTTGAAGGTGTCTTCATTGAAAAAGATGAGGAAGTTGCTGAGTTTGTGAAATACATCCAGAGACACACAAATCATGTAAGATACACATATATATATATATATATTAGTGCTGTTAGCGTTAATCTTGTTAAAATGACGTTAATGCCATAACCATATACACATACACGTATCCAGTGATGCCCTCATGCAGACCGATATTTGGCCCTGGCAGAGCACAAGTGAACGTAAGCTCTTGATATATAAATATCCTTTTTAAACAAACTCCCAGTATCTGAGCAGTAGTTGAATGTTTTGTTCTTGAATCATAATATGCTACTATGTTTTCCCATCTGATGTTGTTAAACTGTAGCTGCTGCTGACCTCCGGACAAAGAGAAAAGTCTTTGAGAAGGTGATGGCTGTGAGGCGCCTGAGAGAGGAGGAGATGATCCTTTGCAGGGAGATGCGGCATCACTGGACAGTGTTGCGAATGCCATCTGTGGTGTTGGGAACAATCTCCTCAGACTGTAAGCACTTTATTTATTTATTAATTTTTTGATGAATCGATTGAAAATAAGAGCAGATGCTAAAGTCTTACTGGATCTTTTACCTATATCTAGATTGCTAGCTAACACTGCCTTCTCCCTTTTAAAAAAATGTTTAATTACAGCATCCTAATTCCTTGTGTTTATGAGGTGAGGTTTTTTTTTTGTTTGTTTGTTTGTTTTTTAACTTTTCTCATATTTATTTGTTTTGTTCTTTTTACAGCCTCCTTTGTTGGCATGTCGGAGGATGCACAGAAGGGACTCTGTAGCCTGGTTTTAGAAAACAAAGTGAACTGAAAGCTGAAATGCTCAAAGTAAAGGACGTGTACAAGAGAATCCTCAGCCACCAACCACTCCTGGAAATGGACTCGGAGGAGGACATTCCAGACGATGCCACTGAGAGTGATTTGAGCACTTCTGCTGAAGACTGATTGTGTCATCATTGATGTTATGTTTGGTAAAATAAAAAGTTAATCACATCTCTGTTTAATGTGATTTTTCAACAGACATTTTACATTTTGAGAAGAAAAATGGAATTTCCTTGGTGCAGTTGTTTACCCTGAATCATTATTTCCCATCTAATTTAATGACTAGTGTACATGTTCAGATACGATAACATAATTTAATTTATGGGATGCTTTCTGGGCTGCTCAAATGATCACAAAATTTAAAAGCACCAGGCAGCACACTCACAAGTACATTTTTTGTTCAGTGTTTTGTCGAAGAAATCAACAAGTACAATTGAGATGTTTGCTGTAGTGGTGTGTTTGTTAAGAAGCATGCCAGCACACCGGTGAAGTGACAGTCCCAGAATGCACCCGAGCCAGTGACTCGCCCCAGAGCAAATGAAATTGCTTATCTAGAAAGACAACCGTCATCAAAGAAGAAGTAAAAGAGTAGGAAACAAATGGTAAGGGAAGGTACTGTGGGGTAGGAAAGAAAGGCCAGAGCTGTGCAAAATGACCTCCAGCAGGCTACAAATGTGCACGTCTGCTCAAACGGTCAGAAACCGACTCCATGAGGGTGGTATGAGGGCCCGACGTCCACAGGTGGGGTTGTGCTTACAGCCCAACACCGTGCCGGATGTTTGGCATTTGCCAGACAACACAAAGATTGGCAACTTTGCCACTGGCGCCCTGTGCTCCTCACAGATGAAAGCAGGTTCACACTGAGCACTTGTGACAGAGTCTGGGGACGCCGTGGAGAACCTTCTGCTGCCTGCAACATCCTCCAGCATGAGTTTGGCAGTGGGTCAGTTTTGGTGTGGGGTGGCATTTCTTTGGGGAGCTGCACAGCCCTCCATGTGTTTGGCAGAGGTAGCCTGACTGCCATTAGGTACTGAGATGAGATCCTCAGACCCCTTGTGAGACCATATGCTGGTGCGGTTGGCCCCGGGTTCCTCCTAATGCAAGACAATCCTAGACCTCATGTGGCTGGAGTGTGTCAGCAGTTCCTGCAAGATGAAGGCAATGATGCTGTGGACTGGCCCGCCCATTCCCCAGACCTGAATCCAATTGAGGACATCTGGGACATCATGTCTCGCTCCATCCACCAACTGCACCACAAAATGTCCAGGAGTGGGCAGATGCTTTAGTCCTGGAGTCTGGGAGGAGATCCATCAGGAGAGCATCTGCCACTTCATCAGGAGCATGTCCAGGTGTTGTAGGGAGGTCATACAGGCATGTGGAGGCCACACAGACTAGTGAGCCTCATTTTGACATGTTTTAAGAACATTACATAAAACCAAATTAATGATTCTGTATTGCATTGATCAAGGAACCAACCCAATAGGAGCTAAAGGAATCCTCTTGACATTACTTCACTCAGTAAGTTTATACTATGTTTAATGTGCATTTTCTTCATCAGTTTTGAACATAACATGTTAGCGCTCCCTGGTCCTTTTTGGAGACAGATCCTGAGACAGCAGGCAGCTATGGAGAACTCGTGTCAGCTGTGGTAATTAAGGAATACTTTGATTTAATATTGATTTCATGACAACTATCCTCAGGCACATATTCCTGGATATATATGATGACATAAGTAAAGTCCCATTTTACAATCATTGCCTTCTTTGATCTGACTTATTGCCTCAGACTTTGGCCCTGTGTCCCCAAAAGTATAGAAAATCCATGACACTGAGTAAGAGGCCTTTATCATGTTATAAGTGAGAGAGTTTGGTGTAACAGTGGTTGAACATGCCAAATCAATCCACAACATACTGCCATTCCCCAGCTGTAACCTGCATATGCATCAAACCAAAATCCAGTATCATAGACATAAAGATGAGGTTAAAGGGGTTGTATCATTTTGCCAGATAGCTTCATCCCAAAAAAGATAAACATTCTTCAAAAACAAAAGTTTGTGAATATTTGCTGTATTGCCAGGCCTAAACCAACCTGTTAAACTTATCAAATTATTGTCATAGATACGAACCTATTGATTGAAACAGAATAATCCATTGAAGCCTCCATCATCATCCACGATCACTGTTACTGTTCAGATTATTTCATCTCTGTTTTCCTCTAGAATGTTTTGAAAATCAGCATTTGATCAACAGACTTTTTAAAAGTTTATTTTGATCCTATTGTTTACGTGTGTAATTGCATTTTTATTGAAATTATGACAGGAAAACCCTTAATCAAATTGTATCTTTGATATCTAATAATAATATTAACAATAATGTTACATATGTAATATGTACACAATAATAATGTGCAAACAAACAAGAAAAATAGCAAAAAATGTCAATTTTTTTCTAATACCCTGTATATAAAAACCACATATGACCACAACTCCAAATGTGCAATTGTCACTGCATCTAAACATGACATATTACAAAAAGGTAGAAACATATAATATACAATATGTTCTGAAGCTGGTACTGGTGCAGTTAACTTTGCTTTAGGCTCCCATACACAGTAGGTGTTACTTACCTTACGTGCAGTGCAGTATTACTTTACCTTGTAATATGTTATAATAAGCAAGTCACTTCTATATTTATGAGGATGTAGACAATAATGTTGGCTGATATGTAAAACTATGAGATGTCGAGTGCAGGGAAGATATTATTGATGGATCAGATTCATGAATGTGTTAGGTACTTAAGCCACAATTAGAGAGTGAAACAGAGACTGACACTGGTTGAAATGTATAGTAAATATTTTATTTTGAACTTTTATGCTGAACTACAAGCTGTGAACTGTGCGATCTCTGCGACCTGTGGTGCCTGGTTTACTGTGTGTAAAACTGCGCAGGTTCCCATGTGTCATCCCACACTTTGCCACTGTCAGGAGAAAAACATAACAAAGAACAACCACACACAAAATAGGACAATTTAGGTTGTGACATATGACAATTTTTTAGGATGAAATATCTTCTATATTCATGTCATGCTTTATACACCTTCATTGTAATATAAATTAATCAAATCAAGTCAGACAGTAATAATATATGTAGTAGATGTCAAGCAGGACCACAGCAGCAGCCACGATCCATCGGAACCTGCTGGATGAGAGAGCACAGAAACTCCAGGGAAGAAGTTTAGTTAGTAACATGCATGAACTGCATTACTGAGACATGTATGTTTACAGATGGTGAGGGAGAGGGGGAGAGTTTTCAGTAAAACGAGACGCGACTGCATCTTCAACCAATACTGAGCCTGCATAACCCTGAAAGAGACAGACAGAGAGAGGGGGGGGGGACACTAACCCCCAGCAGTCTGGTCCCATTACAGCATAACTAAGGGCTGAGCTGAACCAGCCCTAACTATAAGCTCTATAAAGAAGTAAAGTCTTATGCCTACTCTTAAAAGTGTTGACCATGTCCACCTCCAAATCTCATAATGGACTTTGGAGGTGGACAGCTATCAAGCTCCTCACAGAAGAGGAGCTCGATAGCTAAAAGCTCTCAATTTACTTTAGTCCAAATACATGAATTCAAATTGAGGTGATAACTATTTATCAACAATATGAATGTCTGTTCCTGTCCAACAAAGTTGTTACTACATACCATGATGAGCAAGGCTTCCACTTGACTTTAACTTCTTCTTTTTCCTGAAAAACATGATATAAACAAACAATTAATTAAGAAAGACATGCAAGTTGCATACAAAAAGGAGCTTATAAACATTTGTGTACTATTGAATGGCTCAATAAAAACATAAGAACCACTACAATGCGTGTACTGCCAGCATCGAGTGCATGTTAGCAAAGCAACACTGCTTACATTGTGGCTCACAAGCAAAACTAACTGAAGCAGATGTTACTGAATGGGAAGGAGCACCTCCACATCAATCACTCCTTCTGAGCATGATGTCAGGAGGACTTTAAAGAACGTAAACATCAGGAAGGCAGCACGACTAGGTCGTATCAGGTGGTCTGTTCTTATTTAATGTCCTATTTGGAGTGAAATCCTGACTCAGTGGCTGAATTAGTGTAGATTCATCAAATACAAAAGCTTATGGATATTCAGTCAGGCACAGTTCAAATCCAGGAAGTCCAAAGACGCAAACAAATCTGCACAACAGCAGGCTAAATTACTTACATTTACAACTCTCCTGTCTACTATCTCTTCATATTTGAAAATCTTCTGTGTACGGTGTTTTCGGCATTCTGAAAAATAACAAATGAAATATTTACATGAGTTCTGTAAAACTGGAAAAAAATGCAAAAATTAAGAAAAAGAAATCTTAACGAACATGTCATGTGTTTCGTACATTTACAATACCATAACGTCTAACCTTTCCTTGTCCTTTTTTTGTTTGGGACATCCGAGGTGTACACAGTAGAAATTGAGGGAGATGCAGGATGTGGAGATGAAGAGGAGGATGCAGGAGGAAGCAGAGATGAAGAGGAGGATGCAGGAGGAAGCAGAGACAGAGAGGAATATGCAGGAGGAAGCAGAGATGAAGAGGAGGATGCAGGAGGAAGCAGAGATGAAGAGGAGGATGCAGGAGGAAGCAGAGACAGAGAGGTTTTTCTCCCTAATTTAATGCTTTCTTTTAATGACATCGTTAACATTTCTCAACAAAAACACATGAAAGTATCACTGATAATTCAACAATAAAAGCTTGGAGTCATTTGGCGCGGCTGCCCCTCTGTTGGTCTTCCATGGTCTCTTGTGTTCTGGGGGCCTCTGGATGTCTGGAGTTTTGATCTCCTCCATACCCGCTTCACACCCTGGAGGACGGGGCTGTGGCCCCCCCACACTCCCTAGCAGATCGTTACATGGAGAAACCTTTGGAATACAAGCGCGCTGATCCACACAGGTATGCACACGGGTGTTCACTGCTCGTAG
Organism: Mchenga conophoros; assembly: GCF_057382185.1. Taxonomy (NCBI): domain Eukaryota; kingdom Metazoa; phylum Chordata; class Actinopteri; order Cichliformes; family Cichlidae; genus Mchenga; species Mchenga conophoros. The sequence continues at coordinate 13,856,822 of NC_140535.1, forward strand.
ACCCAAATTACACCTTTCTTGGCCGCTACTTCGAAGCACATCTGTCCTGCGTGCTGCACAACAACATTGAATATTTAGTATTTACTGCTGTTTACACTTAGCTAGATTAATGCGATGGTGTTGTGTTTAGTATGTTGCTTTGGTTTTTTTTGCTTGTTTTCTATTTTTCTCTCAACAGGTGATCCAGGAGATTTTTATTTTTTTTTCTCCCCCCCTTTCTCACTGTCCCTCTCCCCTTCTGTTTTTCCTTTCCTTCCTCTTTCTTTCTCCCTTTCCTATCCCTCACTCATGTCTGTCCCATCTGTAACATCTGAAAATAAAATATAATAAATAATAAAAACAAAGATCGACCAAATGGACCAATACGGCAATGCCACGATGATCCATTTGGCAAAGTAAATCCATTGGGTATCCTTGTTGGTCTTCAGACAACAATTCTGATGGCTAAAGAACCAAATGGGACAGGCAAAAAAAAAAAAATAATAATAATAACCCCGTCACGGCGAAACATGACACCGTGAAGCACAATCTAACTGGAGAACCGGGGACCCTCTCCGCGAACGGGTTTTTCTTCCTAATTTAATGCTTTCTTTTAATGACATCGTTAACATTTCTCAACAAAAACACATGAAAGTATCACTGATAATTCAACAGTAAAAGCTTGGAGTCATTTTTGACCAGGACATGTCCTTCAACGCACATATTAAACAAATATGTAAGACTGCTTTCTTCCATTTGCGCAACATCTCTAAAATTAGAAATATCCTGTCTCAGAGTGATGCTGAAAAACTAGTTCATGCATTTATTACTTCCAGGCTGGACTACTGTAATTCATTATTATCAGGATGTCCAAAAAACTCACTGAAAAGCCTCCAGCTAATCCAAAATGCTGCAGCAAGAGTCCTGACAGGGGCTAGAAAGAGAGAGCAGATTTCTCCTGTTTTGGCTTCCCTTCATTGGCTTCCTGTTAAGTCCAGAATTGAATTCAAAATCCTGCTCCTCACATACAAGGTCTTAAATAATCAGGCCCCATCTTATCTTAATGACCTTGTAGTACCATATCACCCTATTAGAGCACTTTGCTCTCGCTCTGCAGGCCTACTTGTTGTTCCTGGAGTATTTAAAAGTAGAATGGGAGGGAGAGCCTTCAGTTTTCAGGCCCCACTTCTGTGGAACCAGCTTCCAGTTTGGATTCGGGAGACAGACACTATCTCTACTTTTAAGATTAGGCTTAAAACTTTCCTTTTTGCTAAAGCATATAGTTAGGGCTGGACCAGGTGACCCTGAATCCTCCCTTAGTTATGCTGCAATAGACGTAGGCTGCCGGGGGATTCCCATGATGCATTGAGTTTTTCCTTTCCAGTCACCTTTCTCACTCACTATGTATTAACAGACCTCTCTGCATTGAATCATATCTGTTATTAATCTCTGTCTCTCTTCCACAGCATGTCTTTATCCTGTCTTCCTTCTCTCACCCCAACCGGTCGCAGCAGATGGCCGCCCCTCCCTGAGCCTGGTTCTGCCGGAGGTTTCTTCCTGTTAAAAGGGAGTTTTTCCTTCCCACTGTCGCTTGCTCATAGGGGGTCATATGATTGTTGGGTTTTTCTCTGTATCTATGAAGCGCCTTGAGGCGACTTTTGTTGTGATTTGGCGCTATATAAATCAAATTGAATTGAATTGAATTAAAATCGCTTCATGTTTTGGCCACCACACAGTGTTTTCCAAACTGATTCACGATCTGAAAGTGTGCAGATCTAACATACATAATCCTTTGTTAGGTTTATTATTTTCATTTCACACGTAAAACATTTATAGATTCATTCACCACTCCTGTTAGTTTGAGCTTCAGGCTGCTGACGAACTCCTTCAAGATATGCAGGTAACATTTTTAGTGGAATCCGTTGTTAAAGAGGGAACACGCTTGTCTAATATTTTGTACGGAGTAAACGTTATATTATTTTAAATTTTTTTTTAAAGTTTATGTCACATTAAGTTGGTTGACTTAAGCTGTTTGATAATCTTTGCTTTAATCATAGACTGTATTTTAGGCGTTCCCTTTTTTCCTTGTTAATTGCGTAGAATGATGCACAGAGTGAACCTCAGCCAAGACCAGTGCGCTGGAAAAAACGTGACAGACAGGGAGCTTTTATTCCTCAAAGATCATCAACCACTCGAAGTACTAGTTGCATGCCACGTGCTCAGTGTTCACACAACCATTGATTTTATCTCACAACTTGTTTTCACCAAAGAATTTCAGTAAGTAAATATTCTTCAATTTTTTTCCCCCTCCAGTGTCCAGAGAGCAGCATCAATGTCCACGTGAAGAACCTAGTTATGTTGCCAGTGTCAACCCAACAAAAGGTACTTTACCTTCTTGTATTTATTGTGATTTCTGTTTACTTTTATATTTGTTGTTATAGTTGAGTTATGCAGGGCTTTTGTGCAGTCCTAAGAAACATACTGCCTAGAGTGTTTTTCACTTTGTGGAAGAGTTTCTTCCTTTCTTTCTTTTTTTTCTGTTAGTGTATGGTGCTTCATCAGGAGCTCCTTCAGTTGTTGGAGGATGGAGAAGAGGATGCAGCCATGACTTGTGAGACGTCGTCTGAGTCAGCTGCTACTCACTGGGCGATCAGAAATATGGTGTCCTTGCAAAAGTGGAAAGAGGCCAGGCCTTGTCTTATAGACAATATGTTAGCTACTCTGGATCCACAGTCACACCGTGTGTGTCAGTGTGGCAAACAAGTAGTTGTGAGGTGTCTGGACTGCCTGCCTCTTCCATTCCTTTGTGCTGACTGTGATATTGCAGTTCACACACGCTTTGTCCTGCACAACAGAGAGGCAGTAACAGGAGGGTTTTTGCAGCCTTCATCAGAGTTTCACAAGCCAATAGGTACGGTTTTTAAGTCTTATGCATTTCTTGCTTTGTATGAGTATGAGTGGGTGCTGTTATTGTATATTTATTGGAGTGGAGTGGAGTGCTGTAAAGTTTGAGGTGGACAGGATGTGCAAGGAGCCATGCTTTAGCTGCCCTGCCTGCACTCCAGACATGCTTGCCGTCTCAGTTGATGGAAACCGCAAGCTTTATCGCTTTCAGTCAAATGCAAGGTACGTTATGCATTGTGTACATAAGTCAAATATGGATTTGTAGAAAAATGTATTTTAATGTTTCTTTTCAAACAACTGTCACTGTGTTCGTTCAGCACTTCAGAGCAGGGGGACTTTGAAGGTGTCTTCATTGAAAAAGATGAGGAAGTTGCTGAGTTTGTGAAATACATCCAGAGACACACAAATCATGTAAGATACACATATATATATATATATATTAGTGCTGTTAGCGTTAATCTTGTTAAAATGACGTTAATGCCATAACCATATACACATACACGTATCCAGTGATGCCCTCATGCAGACCGATATTTGGCCCTGGCAGAGCACAAGTGAACGTAAGCTCTTGATATATAAATATCCTTTTTAAACAAACTCCCAGTATCTGAGCAGTAGTTGAATGTTTTGTTCTTGAATCATAATATGCTACTATGTTTTCCCATCTGATGTTGTTAAACTGTAGCTGCTGCTGACCTCCGGACAAAGAGAAAAGTCTTTGAGAAGGTGATGGCTGTGAGGCGCCTGAGAGAGGAGGAGATGATCCTTTGCAGGGAGATGCGGCATCACTGGACAGTGTTGCGAATGCCATCTGTGGTGTTGGGAACAATCTCCTCAGACTGTAAGCACTTTATTTATTTATTAATTTTTTGATGAATCGATTGAAAATAAGAGCAGATGCTAAAGTCTTACTGGATCTTTTACCTATATCTAGATTGCTAGCTAACACTGCCTTCTCCCTTTTAAAAAAATGTTTAATTACAGCATCCTAATTCCTTGTGTTTATGAGGTGAGGTTTTTTTTTTGTTTGTTTGTTTGTTTTTTAACTTTTCTCATATTTATTTGTTTTGTTCTTTTTACAGCCTCCTTTGTTGGCATGTCGGAGGATGCACAGAAGGGACTCTGTAGCCTGGTTTTAGAAAACAAAGTGAACTGAAAGCTGAAATGCTCAAAGTAAAGGACGTGTACAAGAGAATCCTCAGCCACCAACCACTCCTGGAAATGGACTCGGAGGAGGACATTCCAGACGATGCCACTGAGAGTGATTTGAGCACTTCTGCTGAAGACTGATTGTGTCATCATTGATGTTATGTTTGGTAAAATAAAAAGTTAATCACATCTCTGTTTAATGTGATTTTTCAACAGACATTTTACATTTTGAGAAGAAAAATGGAATTTCCTTGGTGCAGTTGTTTACCCTGAATCATTATTTCCCATCTAATTTAATGACTAGTGTACATGTTCAGATACGATAACATAATTTAATTTATGGGATGCTTTCTGGGCTGCTCAAATGATCACAAAATTTAAAAGCACCAGGCAGCACACTCACAAGTACATTTTTTGTTCAGTGTTTTGTCGAAGAAATCAACAAGTACAATTGAGATGTTTGCTGTAGTGGTGTGTTTGTTAAGAAGCATGCCAGCACACCGGTGAAGTGACAGTCCCAGAATGCACCCGAGCCAGTGACTCGCCCCAGAGCAAATGAAATTGCTTATCTAGAAAGACAACCGTCATCAAAGAAGAAGTAAAAGAGTAGGAAACAAATGGTAAGGGAAGGTACTGTGGGGTAGGAAAGAAAGGCCAGAGCTGTGCAAAATGACCTCCAGCAGGCTACAAATGTGCACGTCTGCTCAAACGGTCAGAAACCGACTCCATGAGGGTGGTATGAGGGCCCGACGTCCACAGGTGGGGTTGTGCTTACAGCCCAACACCGTGCCGGATGTTTGGCATTTGCCAGACAACACAAAGATTGGCAACTTTGCCACTGGCGCCCTGTGCTCCTCACAGATGAAAGCAGGTTCACACTGAGCACTTGTGACAGAGTCTGGGGACGCCGTGGAGAACCTTCTGCTGCCTGCAACATCCTCCAGCATGAGTTTGGCAGTGGGTCAGTTTTGGTGTGGGGTGGCATTTCTTTGGGGAGCTGCACAGCCCTCCATGTGTTTGGCAGAGGTAGCCTGACTGCCATTAGGTACTGAGATGAGATCCTCAGACCCCTTGTGAGACCATATGCTGGTGCGGTTGGCCCCGGGTTCCTCCTAATGCAAGACAATCCTAGACCTCATGTGGCTGGAGTGTGTCAGCAGTTCCTGCAAGATGAAGGCAATGATGCTGTGGACTGGCCCGCCCATTCCCCAGACCTGAATCCAATTGAGGACATCTGGGACATCATGTCTCGCTCCATCCACCAACTGCACCACAAAATGTCCAGGAGTGGGCAGATGCTTTAGTCCTGGAGTCTGGGAGGAGATCCATCAGGAGAGCATCTGCCACTTCATCAGGAGCATGTCCAGGTGTTGTAGGGAGGTCATACAGGCATGTGGAGGCCACACAGACTAGTGAGCCTCATTTTGACATGTTTTAAGAACATTACATAAAACCAAATTAATGATTCTGTATTGCATTGATCAAGGAACCAACCCAATAGGAGCTAAAGGAATCCTCTTGACATTACTTCACTCAGTAAGTTTATACTATGTTTAATGTGCATTTTCTTCATCAGTTTTGAACATAACATGTTAGCGCTCCCTGGTCCTTTTTGGAGACAGATCCTGAGACAGCAGGCAGCTATGGAGAACTCGTGTCAGCTGTGGTAATTAAGGAATACTTTGATTTAATATTGATTTCATGACAACTATCCTCAGGCACATATTCCTGGATATATATGATGACATAAGTAAAGTCCCATTTTACAATCATTGCCTTCTTTGATCTGACTTATTGCCTCAGACTTTGGCCCTGTGTCCCCAAAAGTATAGAAAATCCATGACACTGAGTAAGAGGCCTTTATCATGTTATAAGTGAGAGAGTTTGGTGTAACAGTGGTTGAACATGCCAAATCAATCCACAACATACTGCCATTCCCCAGCTGTAACCTGCATATGCATCAAACCAAAATCCAGTATCATAGACATAAAGATGAGGTTAAAGGGGTTGTATCATTTTGCCAGATAGCTTCATCCCAAAAAAGATAAACATTCTTCAAAAACAAAAGTTTGTGAATATTTGCTGTATTGCCAGGCCTAAACCAACCTGTTAAACTTATCAAATTATTGTCATAGATACGAACCTATTGATTGAAACAGAATAATCCATTGAAGCCTCCATCATCATCCACGATCACTGTTACTGTTCAGATTATTTCATCTCTGTTTTCCTCTAGAATGTTTTGAAAATCAGCATTTGATCAACAGACTTTTTAAAAGTTTATTTTGATCCTATTGTTTACGTGTGTAATTGCATTTTTATTGAAATTATGACAGGAAAACCCTTAATCAAATTGTATCTTTGATATCTAATAATAATATTAACAATAATGTTACATATGTAATATGTACACAATAATAATGTGCAAACAAACAAGAAAAATAGCAAAAAATGTCAATTTTTTTCTAATACCCTGTATATAAAAACCACATATGACCACAACTCCAAATGTGCAATTGTCACTGCATCTAAACATGACATATTACAAAAAGGTAGAAACATATAATATACAATATGTTCTGAAGCTGGTACTGGTGCAGTTAACTTTGCTTTAGGCTCCCATACACAGTAGGTGTTACTTACCTTACGTGCAGTGCAGTATTACTTTACCTTGTAATATGTTATAATAAGCAAGTCACTTCTATATTTATGAGGATGTAGACAATAATGTTGGCTGATATGTAAAACTATGAGATGTCGAGTGCAGGGAAGATATTATTGATGGATCAGATTCATGAATGTGTTAGGTACTTAAGCCACAATTAGAGAGTGAAACAGAGACTGACACTGGTTGAAATGTATAGTAAATATTTTATTTTGAACTTTTATGCTGAACTACAAGCTGTGAACTGTGCGATCTCTGCGACCTGTGGTGCCTGGTTTACTGTGTGTAAAACTGCGCAGGTTCCCATGTGTCATCCCACACTTTGCCACTGTCAGGAGAAAAACATAACAAAGAACAACCACACACAAAATAGGACAATTTAGGTTGTGACATATGACAATTTTTTAGGATGAAATATCTTCTATATTCATGTCATGCTTTATACACCTTCATTGTAATATAAATTAATCAAATCAAGTCAGACAGTAATAATATATGTAGTAGATGTCAAGCAGGACCACAGCAGCAGCCACGATCCATCGGAACCTGCTGGATGAGAGAGCACAGAAACTCCAGGGAAGAAGTTTAGTTAGTAACATGCATGAACTGCATTACTGAGACATGTATGTTTACAGATGGTGAGGGAGAGGGGGAGAGTTTTCAGTAAAACGAGACGCGACTGCATCTTCAACCAATACTGAGCCTGCATAACCCTGAAAGAGACAGACAGAGAGAGGGGGGGGGGACACTAACCCCCAGCAGTCTGGTCCCATTACAGCATAACTAAGGGCTGAGCTGAACCAGCCCTAACTATAAGCTCTATAAAGAAGTAAAGTCTTATGCCTACTCTTAAAAGTGTTGACCATGTCCACCTCCAAATCTCATAATGGACTTTGGAGGTGGACAGCTATCAAGCTCCTCACAGAAGAGGAGCTCGATAGCTAAAAGCTCTCAATTTACTTTAGTCCAAATACATGAATTCAAATTGAGGTGATAACTATTTATCAACAATATGAATGTCTGTTCCTGTCCAACAAAGTTGTTACTACATACCATGATGAGCAAGGCTTCCACTTGACTTTAACTTCTTCTTTTTCCTGAAAAACATGATATAAACAAACAATTAATTAAGAAAGACATGCAAGTTGCATACAAAAAGGAGCTTATAAACATTTGTGTACTATTGAATGGCTCAATAAAAACATAAGAACCACTACAATGCGTGTACTGCCAGCATCGAGTGCATGTTAGCAAAGCAACACTGCTTACATTGTGGCTCACAAGCAAAACTAACTGAAGCAGATGTTACTGAATGGGAAGGAGCACCTCCACATCAATCACTCCTTCTGAGCATGATGTCAGGAGGACTTTAAAGAACGTAAACATCAGGAAGGCAGCACGACTAGGTCGTATCAGGTGGTCTGTTCTTATTTAATGTCCTATTTGGAGTGAAATCCTGACTCAGTGGCTGAATTAGTGTAGATTCATCAAATACAAAAGCTTATGGATATTCAGTCAGGCACAGTTCAAATCCAGGAAGTCCAAAGACGCAAACAAATCTGCACAACAGCAGGCTAAATTACTTACATTTACAACTCTCCTGTCTACTATCTCTTCATATTTGAAAATCTTCTGTGTACGGTGTTTTCGGCATTCTGAAAAATAACAAATGAAATATTTACATGAGTTCTGTAAAACTGGAAAAAAATGCAAAAATTAAGAAAAAGAAATCTTAACGAACATGTCATGTGTTTCGTACATTTACAATACCATAACGTCTAACCTTTCCTTGTCCTTTTTTTGTTTGGGACATCCGAGGTGTACACAGTAGAAATTGAGGGAGATGCAGGATGTGGAGATGAAGAGGAGGATGCAGGAGGAAGCAGAGATGAAGAGGAGGATGCAGGAGGAAGCAGAGACAGAGAGGAATATGCAGGAGGAAGCAGAGATGAAGAGGAGGATGCAGGAGGAAGCAGAGATGAAGAGGAGGATGCAGGAGGAAGCAGAGACAGAGAGGTTTTTCTCCCTAATTTAATGCTTTCTTTTAATGACATCGTTAACATTTCTCAACAAAAACACATGAAAGTATCACTGATAATTCAACAATAAAAGCTTGGAGTCATTTGGCGCGGCTGCCCCTCTGTTGGTCTTCCATGGTCTCTTGTGTTCTGGGGGCCTCTGGATGTCTGGAGTTTTGATCTCCTCCATACCCGCTTCACACCCTGGAGGACGGGGCTGTGGCCCCCCCACACTCCCTAGCAGATCGTTACATGGAGAAACCTTTGGAATACAAGCGCGCTGATCCACACAGGTATGCACACGGGTGTTCACTGCTCGTAGACCCAAATTACACCTTTCTTGGCCGCTACTTCGAAGCACATCTGTCCTGCGTGCTGCACAACAACATTGAATATTTAGTATTTACTGCTGTTTACACTTAGCTAGATTAATGCGATGGTGTTGTGTTTAGTATGTTGCTTTGGTTTTTTTTGCTTGTTTTCTATTTTTCTCTCAACAGGTGATCCAGGAGATTTTTATTTTTTTTTCTCCCCCCCTTTCTCACTGTCCCTCTCCCCTTCTGTTTTTCCTTTCCTTCCTCTTTCTTTCTCCCTTTCCTATCCCTCACTCATGTCTGTCCCATCTGTAACATCTGAAAATAAAATATAATAAATAATAAAAACAAAGATCGACCAAATGGACCAATACGGCAATGCCACGATGATCCATTTGGCAAAGTAAATCCATTGGGTATCCTTGTTGGTCTTCAGACAACAATTCTGATGGCTAAAGAACCAAATGGGACAGGCAAAAAAAAAAAAAAATAATAATAACCCCGTCACGGCGAAACATGACACCGTGAAGCACAATCTAACTGGAGAACCGGGGACCCTCTCCGCGAACGGGTTTTTCTTCCTAATTTAATGCTTTCTTTTAATGACATCGTTAACATTTCTCAACAAAAACACATGAAAGTATCACTGATAATTCAACAGTAAAAGCTTGGAGTCATTTTTGACCAGGACATGTCCTTCAACGCACATATTAAACAAATATGTAAGACTGCTTTCTTCCATTTGCGCAACATCTCTAAAATTAGAAATATCCTGTCTCAGAGTGATGCTGAAAAACTAGTTCATGCATTTATTACTTCCAGGCTGGACTACTGTAATTCATTATTATCAGGATGTCCAAAAAACTCACTGAAAAGCCTCCAGCTAATCCAAAATGCTGCAGCAAGAGTCCTGACAGGGGCTAGAAAGAGAGAGCAGATTTCTCCTGTTTTGGCTTCCCTTCATTGGCTTCCTGTTAAGTCCAGAATTGAATTCAAAATCCTGCTCCTCACATACAAGGTCTTAAATAATCAGGCCCCATCTTATCTTAATGACCTTGTAGTACCATATCACCCTATTAGAGCACTTTGCTCTCGCTCTGCAGGCCTACTTGTTGTTCCTGGAGTATTTAAAAGTAGAATGGGAGGGAGAGCCTTCAGTTTTCAGGCCCCACTTCTGTGGAACCAGCTTCCAGTTTGGATTCGGGAGACAGACACTATCTCTACTTTTAAGATTAGGCTTAAAACTTTCCTTTTTGCTAAAGCATATAGTTAGGGCTGGACCAGGTGACCCTGAATCCTCCCTTAGTTATGCTGCAATAGACGTAGGCTGCCGGGGGATTCCCATGATGCATTGAGTTTTTCCTTTCCAGTCACCTTTCTCACTCACTATGTATTAACAGACCTCTCTGCATTGAATCATATCTGTTATTAATCTCTGTCTCTCTTCCACAGCATGTCTTTATCCTGTCTTCCTTCTCTCACCCCAACCGGTCGCAGCAGATGGCCGCCCCTCCCTGAGCCTGGTTCTGCCGGAGGTTTCTTCCTGTTAAAAGGGAGTTTTTCCTTCCCACTGTCGCTTGCTCATAGGGGGTCATATGATTGTTGGGTTTTTCTCTGTATCTATGAAGCGCCTTGAGGCGACTTTTGTTGTGATTTGGCGCTATATAAATCAAATTGAATTGAATTGAATTAAAATCGCTTCATGTTTTGGCCACCACACAGTGTTTTCCAAACTGATTCACGATCTGAAAGTGTGCAGATCTAACATACATAATCCTTTGTTAGGTTTATTATTTTCATTTCACACGTAAAACATTTATAGATTCATTCACCACTCCTGTTAGTTTGAGCTTCAGGCTGCTGACGAACTCCTTCAAGATATGCAGGTAACATTTTTAGTGGAATCCGTTGTTAAAGAGGGAACACGCTTGTCTAATATTTTGTACGGAGTAAACGTTATATTATTTTAAATTTTTTTTTAAAGTTTATGTCACATTAAGTTGGTTAACTTAAGCTGTTTGATAATCTTTGCTTTAATCATAGACTGTATTTTAGGCGTTCCCTTTTTTCCTTGTTAATTGCGTAGAATGATGCACAGAGTGAACCTCAGCCAAGACCAGTGCGCTGGAAAAAACGTGACAGACAGGGAGCTTTTATTCCTCAAAGATCATCAACCACTCGAAGTACTAGTTGCATGCCACGTGCTCAGTGTTCACACAACCATTGATTTTATCTCACAACTTGTTTTCACCAAAGAATTTCAGTAAGTAAATATTCTTCAATTTTTTTCCCCCTCCAGTGTCCAGAGAGCAGCATCAATGTCCACGTGAAGAACCTAGTTATGTTGCCAGTGTCAACCCAACAAAAGGTACTTTACCTTCTTGTATTTATTGTGATTTCTGTTTACTTTTATATTTGTTGTTATAGTTGAGTTATGCAGGGCTTTTGTGCAGTCCTAAGAAACATACTGCCTAGAGTGTTTTTCACTTTGTGGAAGAGTTTCTTCCTTTCTTTCTTTTTTTTCTGTTAGTGTATGGTGCTTCATCAGGAGCTCCTTCAGTTGTTGGAGGATGGAGAAGAGGATGCAGCCATGACTTGTGAGACGTCGTCTGAGTCAGCTGCTACTCACTGGGCGATCAGAAATATGGTGTCCTTGCAAAAGTGGAAAGAGGCCAGGCCTTGTCTTATAGACAATATGTTAGCTACTCTGGATCCACAGTCACACCGTGTGTGTCAGTGTGGCAAACAAGTAGTTGTGAGGTGTCTGGACTGCCTGCCTCTTCCATTCCTTTGTGCTGACTGTGATATTGCAGTTCACACACGCTTTGTCCTGCACAACAGAGAGGCAGTAACAGGAGGGTTTTTGCAGCCTTCATCAGAGTTTCACAAGCCAATAGGTACGGTTTTTAAGTCTTATGCATTTCTTGCTTTGTATGAGTATGAGTGGGTGCTGTTATTGTATATTTATTGGAGTGGAGTGGAGTGCTGTAAAGTTTGAGGTGGACAGGATGTGCAAGGAGCCATGCTTTAGCTGCCCTGCCTGCACTCCAGACATGCTTGCCGTCTCAGTTGATGGAAACCGCAAGCTTTATCGCTTTCAGTCAAATGCAAGGTACGTTATGCATTGTGTACATAAGTCAAATATGGATTTGTAGAAAAATGTATTTTAATGTTTCTTTTCAAACAACTGTCACTGTGTTCGTTCAGCACTTCAGAGCAGGGGGACTTTGAAGGTGTCTTCATTGAAAAAGATGAGGAAGTTGCTGAGTTTGTGAAATACATCCAGAGACACACAAATCATGTAAGATACACATATATATATATATATATTAGTGCTGTTAGCGTTAATCTTGTTAAAATGACGTTAATGCCATAACCATATACACATACACGTATCCAGTGATGCCCTCATGCAGACCGATATTTGGCCCTGGCAGAGCACAAGTGAACGTAAGCTCTTGATATATAAATATCCTTTTTAAACAAACTCCCAGTATCTGAGCAGTAGTTGAATGTTTTGTTCTTGAATCATAATATGCTACTATGTTTTCCCATCTGATGTTGTTAAACTGTAGCTGCTGCTGACCTCCGGACAAAGAGAAAAGTCTTTGAGAAGGTGATGGCTGTGAGGCGCCTGAGAGAGGAGGAGATGATCCTTTGCAGGGAGATGCGGCATCACTGGACAGTGTTGCGAATGCCATCTGTGGTGTTGGGAACAATCTCCTCAGACTGTAAGCACTTTATTTATTTATTAATTTTTTGATGAATCGATTGAAAATAAGAGCAGATGCTAAAGTCTTACTGGATCTTTTACCTATATCTAGATTGCTAGCTAACACTGCCTTCTCCCTTTTAAAAAAATGTTTAATTACAGCATCCTAATTCCTTGTGTTTATGAGGTGAGGTTTTTTTTTTGTTTGTTTGTTTGTTTTTTAACTTTTCTCATATTTATTTGTTTTGTTCTTTTTACAGCCTCCTTTGTTGGCATGTCGGAGGATGCACAGAAGGGACTCTGTAGCCTGGTTTTAGAAAACAAAGTGAACTGAAAGCTGAAATGCTCAAAGTAAAGGACGTGTACAAGAGAATCCTCAGCCACCAACCACTCCTGGAAATGGACTCGGAGGAGGACATTCCAGACGATGCCACTGAGAGTGATTTGAGCACTTCTGCTGAAGACTGATTGTGTCATCATTGATGTTATGTTTGGTAAAATAAAAAGTTAATCACATCTCTGTTTAATGTGATTTTTCAACAGACATTTTACATTTTGAGAAGAAAAATGGAATTTCCTTGGTGCAGTTGTTTACCCTGAATCATTATTTCCCATCTAATTTAATGACTAGTGTACATGTTCAGATACGATAACATAATTTAATTTATGGGATGCTTTCTGGGCTGCTCAAATGATCACAAAATTTAAAAGCACCAGGCAGCACACTCACAAGTACATTTTTTGTTCAGTGTTTTGTCGAAGAAATCAACAAGTACAATTGAGATGTTTGCTGTAGTGGTGTGTTTGTTAAGAAGCATGCCAGCACACCGGTGAAGTGACAGTCCCAGAATGCACCCGAGCCAGTGACTCGCCCCAGAGCAAATGAAATTGCTTATCTAGAAAGACAACCGTCATCAAAGAAGAAGTAAAAGAGTAGGAAACAAATGGTAAGGGAAGGTACTGTGGGGTAGGAAAGAAAGGCCAGAGCTGTGCAAAATGACCTCCAGCAGGCTACAAATGTGCACGTCTGCTCAAACGGTCAGAAACCGACTCCATGAGGGTGGTATGAGGGCCCGACGTCCACAGGTGGGGTTGTGCTTACAGCCCAACACCGTGCCGGATGTTTGGCATTTGCCAGACAACACAAAGATTGGCAACTTTGCCACTGGCGCCCTGTGCTCCTCACAGATGAAAGCAGGTTCACACTGAGCACTTGTGACAGAGTCTGGGGACGCCGTGGAGAACCTTCTGCTGCCTGCAACATCCTCCAGCATGAGTTTGGCAGTGGGTCAGTTTTGGTGTGGGGTGGCATTTCTTTGGGGAGCTGCACAGCCCTCCATGTGTTTGGCAGAGGTAGCCTGACTGCCATTAGGTACTGAGATGAGATCCTCAGACCCCTTGTGAGACCATATGCTGGTGCGGTTGGCCCCGGGTTCCTCCTAATGCAAGACAATCCTAGACCTCATGTGGCTGGAGTGTGTCAGCAGTTCCTGCAAGATGAAGGCAATGATGCTGTGGACTGGCCCGCCCATTCCCCAGACCTGAATCCAATTGAGGACATCTGGGACATCATGTCTCGCTCCATCCACCAACTGCACCACAAAATGTCCAGGAGTGGGCAGATGCTTTAGTCCTGGAGTCTGGGAGGAGATCCATCAGGAGAGCATCTGCCACTTCATCAGGAGCATGTCCAGGTGTTGTAGGGAGGTCATACAGGCATGTGGAGGCCACACAGACTAGTGAGCCTCATTTTGACATGTTTTAAGAACATTACATAAAACCAAATTAATGATTCTGTATTGCATTGATCAAGGAACCAACCCAATAGGAGCTAAAGGAATCCTCTTGACATTACTTCACTCAGTAAGTTTATACTATGTTTAATGTGCATTTTCTTCATCAGTTTTGAACATAACATGTTAGCGCTCCCTGGTCCTTTTTGGAGACAGATCCTGAGACAGCAGGCAGCTATGGAGAACTCGTGTCAGCTGTGGTAATTAAGGAATACTTTGATTTAATATTGATTTCATGACAACTATCCTCAGGCACATATTCCTGGATATATATGATGACATAAGTAAAGTCCCATTTTACAATCATTGCCTTCTTTGATCTGACTTATTGCCTCAGACTTTGGCCCTGTGTCCCCAAAAGTATAGAAAATCCATGACACTGAGTAAGAGGCCTTTATCATGTTATAAGTGAGAGAGTTTGGTGTAACAGTGGTTGAACATGCCAAATCAATCCACAACATACTGCCATTCCCCAGCTGTAACCTGCATATGCATCAAACCAAAATCCAGTATCATAGACATAAAGATGAGGTTAAAGGGGTTGTATCATTTTGCCAGATAGCTTCATCCCAAAAAAGATAAACATTCTTCAAAAACAAAAGTTTGTGAATATTTGCTGTATTGCCAGGCCTAAACCAACCTGTTAAACTTATCAAATTATTGTCATAGATACGAACCTATTGATTGAAACAGAATAATCCATTGAAGCCTCCATCATCATCCACGATCACTGTTACTGTTCAGATTATTTTATCTCTGTTTTCCTCTAGAATGTTTTGAAAATCAGCATTTGATCAACAGACTTTTTAAAAGTTTATTTTGATCCTATTGTTTACGTGTGTAATTGCATTTTTATTGAAATTATGACAGGAAAACCCTTAATCAAATTGTATCTTTGATATCTAATAATAATATTAACAATAATGTTACATATGTAATATGTACACAATAATAATGTGCAAACAAACAAGAAAAATAGCAAAAAATGTCAATTTTTTTCTAATACCCTGTATATAAAAACCACATATGACCACAACTCCAAATGTGCAATTGTCACTGCATCTAAACATGACATATTACAAAAAGGTAGAAACATATAATATACAATATGTTCTGAAGCTGGTACTGGTGCAGTTAACTTTGCTTTAGGCTCCCATACACAGTAGGTGTTACTTACCTTACGTGCAGTGCAGTATTACTTTACCTTGTAATATGTTATAATAAGCAAGTCACTTCTATATTTATGAGGATGTAGACAATAATGTTGGCTGATATGTAAAACTATGAGATGTCGAGTGCAGGGAAGATATTATTGATGGATCAGATTCATGAATGTGTTAGGTACTTAAGCCACAATTAGAGAGTGAAACAGAGACTGACACTGGTTGAAATGTATAGTAAATATTTTATTTTGAACTTTTATGCTGAACTACAAGCTGTGAACTGTGCGATCTCTGCGACCTGT
Organism: Mchenga conophoros; assembly: GCF_057382185.1. Taxonomy (NCBI): domain Eukaryota; kingdom Metazoa; phylum Chordata; class Actinopteri; order Cichliformes; family Cichlidae; genus Mchenga; species Mchenga conophoros. The sequence continues at coordinate 13,872,821 of NC_140535.1, forward strand.
GGTGCCTGGTTTACTGTGTGTAAAACTGCGCAGGTTCCCATGTGTCATCCCACACTTTGCCACTGTCAGGAGAAAAACATAACAAAGAACAACCACACACAAAATAGGACAATTTAGGTTGTGACATATGACAATTTTTTAGGATGAAATATCTTCTATATTCATGTCATGCTTTATACACCTTCATTGTAATATAAATTAATCAAATCAAGTCAGACAGTAATAATATATGTAGTAGATGTCAAGCAGGACCACAGCAGCAGCCACGATCCATCGGAACCTGCTGGATGAGAGAGCACAGAAACTCCAGGGAAGAAGTTTAGTTAGTAACATGCATGAACTGCATTACTGAGACATGTATGTTTACAGATGGTGAGGGAGAGGGGGAGAGTTTTCAGTAAAACGAGACGCGACTGCATCTTCAACCAATACTGAGCCTGCATAACCCTGAAAGAGACAGACAGAGAGAGGGGGGGGGGACACTAACCCCCAGCAGTCTGGTCCCATTACAGCATAACTAAGGGCTGAGCTGAACCAGCCCTAACTATAAGCTCTATAAAGAAGTAAAGTCTTATGCCTACTCTTAAAAGTGTTGACCATGTCCACCTCCAAATCTCATAATGGACTTTGGAGGTGGACAGCTATCAAGCTCCTCACAGAAGAGGAGCTCGATAGCTAAAAGCTCTCAATTTACTTTAGTCCAAATACATGAATTCAAATTGAGGTGATAACTATTTATCAACAATATGAATGTCTGTTCCTGTCCAACAAAGTTGTTACTACATACCATGTTGAGCAAGGCTTCCACTTGACTTTAACTTCTTCTTTTTCCTGAAAAACATGATATAAACAAACAATTAATTAAGAAAGACATGCAAGTTGCATACAAAAAGGAGCTTATAAACATTTGTGTACTATTGAATGGCTCAATAAAAACATAAGAACCACTACAATGCGTGTACTGCCAGCATCGAGTGCATGTTAGCAAAGCAACACTGCTTACATTGTGGCTCACAAGCAAAACTAACTGAAGCAGATGTTACTGAATGGGAAGGAGCACCTCCACATCAATCACTCCTTCTGAGCATGATGTCAGGAGGACTTTAAAGAACGTAAACATCAGGAAGGCAGCACGACTAGGTCGTATCAGGTGGTCTGTTCTTCTTTAATGTCCTATTTGGAGTGAAATCCTGACTCAGTGGCTGAATTAGTGTAGATTCATCAAATACAAAAGCTTATGGATATTCAGTCAGGCACAGTTCAAATCCGGGAAGTCCAAAGACGCAAACAAATCTGCACAACAGCAGGCTAAATTACTTACATTTACAACTCTCCTGTCTACTATCTCTTCATATTTGAAAATCTTCTGTGTACGGTGTTTTCGGCATTCTGAAAAATAACAAATGAAATATTTACATGAGTTCTGTAAAACTGGAAAAAAATGCAAAAATTAAGAAAAAGAGATCTTAACAAACTTAACGAACATGTCATGTGTTTCGTACATTTACAATACCATAACGTCTAACCTTTCCTTGTCCTTTTTTTGTTTGGGACATCCGAGGTGTACACAGTAGAAATTGAGGGAGATGCAGGATGTGGAGATGAAGAGGAGGATGCAGGAGGAAGCAGAGATGAAGAGGAGGATGCAGGAGGAAGCAGAGACAGAGAGGAATATGCAGGAGGAAGCAGAGATGAAGAGGAGGATGCAGGAGGAAGCAGAGATGAAGAGGAGGATGCAGGAGGAAGCAGAGACAGAGAGGAATATGCAGGAGGAAGCAGAGACGGAGAGGAGGATGCAGGAGGAAGCACAGACGAAGAGGAGGAAGCAAAGATGGAGAGGAGGATGCAGGAGGAAGCAGAGATGAAGAGGAGGATGCAAGAGGAAGCAGAGACGAAGAGGAGGATGCAGGAGGAATCAGAGACAGAGAGAAAGATGCAGGAGGAAGCAGAGATGAAGAGGAGGATGCAGGAGGAAGCAGAGACAGAGAGGAAGATGCAGGAGGAAGCAGAGACAGAGAGGAGGATGCAGGAGGAAGCACAGACGAAGAGGAGGAAGCAGAGATGGAGAGGAGGATGCAGGAGGAAGCAGAGATGGAGAGGAGGATGCAAGAGGAAGCAGAGACGGAGAGGAGGATGCAAGAGGAAGCACAGACGAAGAGGAGGAAGCAGAGATGGAGAGGAGGATGCAGGAGGAAGCACAGACAGAGAGGAAGATGCAGGAGGAAGCACAGACGAAGAGGAGGAAGCAGAGATGGAGAGGAGGATGCAGGAGGAAGCAGAGATGAAGAGGAGGATGCAGGAGGCTGACAGAGGGAAGATGTTGGTACAGGCTCTAAATGAAGAATAAATTCCTCGTTTAGAGCCTCTGGGTCTGGGACTGGTCCAGCATCGACACTGTCAGCAGAGGATGGTCCAGCTGCTGGTGTAGACCTTTTAGCAGGAGGTGAAGCTTGTAATTCTGAAAAATTTTAAATATTAAACATTCATTAAAATGGGTTGAAAAAATGTACAGTACACATAAACACATAATAAGTAGCCCAAACTTTAATAATATGTCTGCATTAGGTGCATAGTAATTACATAAATTGCAAAAAAGTGCAATAAACTACAAAAAAATTGAAAATCGTTTTTGTTTTTTTAACATATATTTCTAGTTAGAGAAATTTAAGAGGCTTATCCCTCAAAACTGTAAATACAAAAAAGTTACACAAACTAGTTTCCCACCACAGGAAATTTATTTTGAGTGTCTTCATAGTTTTATTTTTGAAATACACCAATTTTTATATACTGCAGGAAAAACGAAAATAAATATTATAGTGCAAATTTGCAAAATAACAGCATATGCATCAAAATAAACTATTTCCAGCAGTGCAATATGAGTCTTAAGCATCCCAGAAACGACACAGAAAGTCATAAAGTCAAACATAACTTTTTAAAACACATAACAAGTAAAACACAAGCTCATAAGGCCCCGATCGTAAAAAACTACATTTCCGCAAAATTACGTCACTTCCGGTTTCGGGCAGGTCATGCGGTCATGTGATAGTTCGCGCTGATGGACGTAGGAAGTGTTACAAACAGCTGATGGATCGGCGAAGCCTGTTTCTGGAATATCATGTTTTTGTTGCTGCAAGTGATTTTTATGCAGTTTTTGCAAAGCTATATGTGGAAGGAAACTGTGACCTAGGACAAGCTGATGGCATAAGATGTAAGTACAACTCCTCCAGTTTCATATGCAAAAAAAAGTATTGCGCTAGCTTACTTGGTTGCAGAGCTACCGGGATTTAAAAATAGTTACGCAAAACAGAGCGTGCCCGCTCCGATCGGCTGTAAAGGGTTAATAAAGTTTAATATTTTGGAAAAAAAATGTTGGCAAAGAGAGGAAGTACCGATCGGGTTTCCGGTAAGGATCGGGTAGCGTTGAAACTCTGTCGTGCTAGCTAGCACGCAGTATGAGTCATTGTAACTGTCAGCACAACGAAAATAAACTACACCTAAACTCGGTTTATATCTGACCCAAATAGAGTGCAGTTCATAACTTCTTACCTGAAATTCAGTTCACCTCACGCTCCGACCGGCAGCCGCCTGCTTCTCCTGCCTTCGGTTTCCCTGATCCGGGATTGAGCTCTGCGTTAGCCACCACCGGTCGATCGGCGGCCGCCTCGCCGGTGGCTAGCTGCCCTGTGTTGTAGCTCCGCGTTAGCCACCACCAAAAAGCTCAGTTATTTTTTCCACATCGACCAGCATCATCGGCCCATATAAACGAAAAATAAGTCCAGCTAAGACAAACACTGTTTGCGAGCGATCGGGGGTGAAAGGAGCCTCACTGAAAGGGTGTTTTTTAGCGAAGGGTCGCTAGCCGGCTAGCATGAGAACGGGTTGGTACAGACAGTATTCTCCAAAGAGTTGTTGTGTTGTATAATTTGTCTCCTGTCCTAATTTCCTCTCTCCCTGAGGACACTCCAGGTCCAAGCGCAGCAATGGGTAACCAAGAGTTTCCCAAAAGTCAGCCGCCCACAACAGGGAGAAAGAGGAAAAGAGACCGAAATGATGAGCTGCTAGACCTCATCAGAGAGGAGAGCGCAACAGAACAGGTCACATGACAGCACAGCATTTTCTCTGCATTTTCTACCCACAGTTTGAACTGAATAACAAATAACACAACCTACACAAACTGAAAACAAACAGAAATCACAGAGTAAAATTTGAAAACTTTTATTGATGTTAATTTAAAAGTTATTTAAAAAAAGAAAACCCATATAAAGTAAAAAAAAAAGTAAAAAAAAAATCGTAAAAATAAATAAAAAGAAAGGAAAAAAAGAAAAGAAAACCCAAACAGACAAACCCCTCTGAGCAAGCAATAGGCGACAGTGGGAAGGAAAAACTCCATTTTAACAGGGAGAAACCTCCGACAGAACCGGGCTCTGTGAGGGGACAGCCATCTGCCTCGACTGGTCAATGGGTTCTCATAAGTGACTCGATCAATTTAAAAAGAGCCATTCTAATTGTAAAAATAACCAATTTAAAATCCCGTTAGTTTTCTAGGATTCAAGCAAACTACATTAAACCCGGAGGGAGCCCTAGCTGCAGATTGTTAAAGATATCAACTTGAATATTCCGGGCAGTATTTTCATTCCTGACATTAATGGTATTAGTGCCACCAAAGGAATTGTTTACTATGTTCACAACCGTACTTTGCTGTGAAATAGCAGGTTGCCCCTGGTTTGAATCTTCTGTGTCTGAGTCATCTGGGCTCCCCATACAGCACACACACAAGCATGCAAACAGGTTTTTGCAATTTTGATTGTTTGGCCTAGATTCAGGTTCAGGAGCTGGGTCCTGTGTTGGTGACGGTGTGTGGGTGACAGTTGATGCTTTATTGGCCATCAACTGGCCATCAACTTTGCATTTTTGATTATTAAATCTAGATTCCAGTTCAGGTGGTGTCTCCTGTGTTGGGCTGGTGACAGTTGATGCTTTATTGGCCATTGCGTTTTAATATCTATTTGCAGATAATTTGTTTTCTCCGTTTGTTAAAACTAGCGTTTGAAAATCCGTTCCTGCAGAGGGCTATTTATAGACTTAAATCCTTTGAAGTGTATGACGTCACTGAAGCCTTTGCTCTAAGCCCCGCCCACTTCGAGAAAAAAAAAGAATGCGCTCGAAGTGTGTGGCGTGTTTGTCTCCGCCCTTAATTTCATCACAGCCTCCCAATAACTGGAAGGTTCGAAGTGGGCGGGGCTTAGAGCAAAGGCTTCAGTGACGTCATACACTTCAAAGGATTTAAGTCTATAAATAGCCCTCTGCAACTCTGAATTTCTAACACAAGCGTTAACAAACGGAGAGAATAAATTAACAGCAAACAAATAGCTATTGAAGCAAAATGGACAACAGCACAGCTAGGAGCAATCCAGACAATGTCAGGAGTGATTCCACTCCTGCAGATGATGTTAGGCCACTGCTAGAGGAATTGCTAAATAATGTTACACATGAGCAGTGGCAACAGTTGCGGTCTGATTACGCCGAAAATGGCACCATAGGAAGGCTGTGTAATTTTGTAGATAATGTCATAGCCCTATGCTCACTGTCGGCAGGTGCAGAAATGAGGTTTTGCCAGGACACTGCTGTCACTAGCACAACAACAGTGGCCTCAATGGAGACACAGACAGCTCCTGAACTTGCACAGACCTCTAACACAGTTGACCGTAACACGGAAATACCAGCTGATATTTCACAGAAAACAACAGTCAACTTTCACAGCACAGCAGAAAATTGCCCTGGTGCCACATATATCACTAATATCCATAATACCAATAATGTCAAAGTTTTTCAATTTAACATCTTTAAAAAACTGGAATTCAGTTCAATACGAAAAACCGAAAAAATAACTGTCATGCCCAATACTCCAGTAGACAAGAAAGATCGTGATGACACTCAGGCTGTAGATAAAGCAGGAACCTCTTTGGAAAAGGATGTAACCCCAAAGAAATCCTCTGCTCAACATGAAGCCAGCACTGATATGTTCAACATCACAGAAAATAGCAGAAAAGCACTGGCCTTAAAGGAGACAGAGACAGCGCCAGAACTTACACAGACTTCAGAGGATAATGCATGGCTGACAGATCTTATTCAGGCTGTGATTTCACAGCTTGCTAAGATATCAATGTCCAACCCTTCTGATTCTCTCCAAAAATGTCTTTTGGATTCAATCAGGGCTGAACTACAGGGAACAGATTTACCCTCAGAAATCCAGGAACATTGCGACAGAATCGCTAAAGCCATTTCCACTGATCTTTGTAATAGATTAATTGTATCTGGGGAAGAGGGTGTAATGGCTTTAGTTGCCTTAGTTTTCAAAGAACACATTTTGGCAGTGAAGAATGAATTGTATCAAAACACTCTGTAATAACCTCCCCCCTGCTGGGGCTAGTAAATTGGGACTTTAAATTGGCTTTAAATAGATTATATATTTTTGAAAGCCCTTGGAACGGTCGCGGCAGATGGCTGTCCCCTCACTGAGCCCGGTTCTGCCGGAAGTTTCTTCCTCTTAAAAGGGAGTTTTTCTTCCCCACTGTCGCCAAGTGCTTGCTCAGAGGGGTTTTTCTGTTGGGGTTTTCTTTTTAATAACTTTTAAAAAAAAGTTAACATCAATAAAAGTTATTAAATTTTACACTGATTTCTGTTTTTTTATTGTCTGTAAGTTGAATAAATACATTTGTTATTTCTTACTCAGTTCAAACTGTGGGTAGAAAATGTTGTGCTGTCATGTGACCTGTTCTCTCTCTCTCACACACACACACACACACACACACACACACACACACACACACACACACACACACCAACATTGGTTTGATTAAACAAAAAAAGGAACAATTTAAAAAGTTTTCACACACATTTCTTTTTCTCCAGACATGAATGACACCAGAAAATCACTTTCAGATCCTCTCATGGCAATGCAGCAGAGGATTTAACACATGACCTTTGACCCTCTCTAGAGAACCTCTGCTTTTCTTCTTCTCGTCCCCCCACTTGGCAGCATTACTGCCTCCGGCTGATCATCTTGCTTCTCCCCCTGCAGAGTTTGGAATCTGGTGTGAGAAGAGACGCCACCGCTCAACAGCATGCTCTCACCCAGGTGATACTTGAGCATACCTGACAGCTGCTGAGGGTCACCTGGACACAGAAACACAAACAGGTCTGATCACATTTCCTTCTTCATGCTAAGCTCTGCTATAAGCCACAACTTGCTTTGCCCCATGTTTGTAGATGACTGGAATCAGAGCAGAGTCTCTGCATGTCTTTATTAGGGTGGAAGCTGCTACTGATATTTGTGCAGCAGACTAAACAAACAGTTTGTGAACATTCAGCATGTTCAGTCCAATCAAAAAGCAGGAAAATAGCCCCACTGAGAAATCTCTACAAGGCACCGCTGAGAGGTGCCATGTAGAGATTCATACATTCGGTCTTCATACTCGACTCCAGATCTGGACTTGTGTTGAACTCGACTGAGGTGGTCTGATCAGACACAGCGCTGCTCTTCACTGCAGCTGTCCACAAATCACAGAGGAAGTCAGGAGTGTTTTTACCTCGTCTAGCTGCCTCTGTGTGTGTGTGTGTGTCTCTTTAATTCATTTTTCTTTGTAAGCTACAGAGACCTTCACAGGACAATAATTGATCCTCGTGTTCGCATGAAATCACTAAATACATGCAGCAAAGCCCAGAGGACACAGGTAACCGATACAGGAGACTTTTCCTGCCCTTCCAGGGAGAAAGTCGATTTCTTCAGTTATACTTCCTGTTGTTTTTTTTGGTTTTTACGTTGAAGATTTTAGATGTTTGGCTTTTAATTCTGGTACTCCTGTTTTAATTTCAAGGCCTGAGGTTGTTCTTCTTGCACCCGTGGACAGAATCGTCTGTTTTTATAGTTTTATAGTTGTTTTGGAGTCAATTTTGCCTCAGTTAGTTCATTTAAAATATTTTAAATAGTTGGGTTTTTTTATTGTCAGTGGTAGTTTGCTGTGTATTGTGTTGTGTGAACTTGGCAAACTAACTAAAGGAAGCATGTCCCAGGTCTGGTTTGTGGGTGGTTGTCTGCTTAGTAATGAACTCTGCAGACCACATCAAGCTTTCTGCTTCCCACAGGTGTAGCATATGGACTGAAAGCAAACAGAGGTGTTAGTGTGTTGTTGTGTAGTTTCTATTGAAGCTGACATCATTTAATGCTGTTTCTGCATGCTGGTCAGTGCCATCCAGACAGCAGGTATGACTGAGCTTTTGAACCAGGAGAAGGTGTTTACCTTCTTCGCTCCCAACGACGATGCCTTCAATGCACTGCCGCAGGATGAACTCAGCAGGCTGATGTGTGAGTTTTATTCAACTACACAGCTTCTCTTCATTCACATTCTTAATTTATCCACATGGACACTTTCCACACACGTGTGTAAAGCGTCTCTCTTCTTTACAGCAGCTTATGCTGAGACAGCTCGTTCTCACTCCGGACGCGTAAAATAATGACGATTTGTCACGTCCCTTAACTTCTCATGCTGACACCTAAGGTACCCTTCCACATTTTTATGTGACGCTGTGGGTTGTCAATTCATTCCAATATGAACCCGCTCGCGGCGATCGGAGACGCTTCGAGCAGAGGCTCCAGCCATCCTTTTACTCCAATAATAACCCCGTCACGGCGAAACATGACACCGTGAAGCACAATCTAACTGGAGAACCGGGGACCCTCTCCGCGAACGGGTTTTTCTCCCTAATTTAATGCTTTCTTTTAATGACATCGTTAACATTTCTCAACAAAAACACATGAAAGTATCACTGATAATTCAACAGTAAAAGCTTGGAGTCATTTTTGACCAGGACATGTCCTTCAACGCACATATTAAACAAATATGTAAGACTGCTTTCTTCCATTTGCGCAACATCTCTAAAATTAGAAATATCCTGTCTCAGAGTGATGCTGATGCGACTTTTGTTGTGATTTGGCGCTATATAAATCAAATTGAATTGAATTGAATTATAATCGCTTCATGTTTTGGCCACCACACAGTGTTTTCCGAACTGATTCACGATCTGAAAGTGTGCAGATCTAACGTACATAATCCTTTGTTAGGTTTATTATTTTCATTTCACACGTAAAACATTTATAGATTCATTCACCACTCCTGTTAGTTTGAGCTTCAGGCTGCTGACGAACTCCTTCAAGATATGCAGGTAACATTTTTAGTGGAATCAGTTGTTAAAGAGGGAACACGCTTGTCTAATATTTTGTACGGAGTAAACGTTATATTATTTTAATTTTTTTTTTAAAGTTTATGTCACATTAAGTTGGTTAACTTAAGCTGTTTGATAATCTTTGCTTTAATCATAGACTGTATTTTAGGCGTTCCCTTTTTTCCTTGTTAATTGCGTAGAATGATGCAGAGTGAACCTCAGCCAAGACCAGTGCGCTGGAAAAAACGTGACAGACAGGGAGCTTTTATTCCTCAAAGATCATCAACCACTCGAAGTACTAGTTGCATGCCACGTGCTCAGTGTTCACACAACCATTGATTTTATCTCACAACTTGTTTTCACCAAAGAATTTCAGTAAGTAAATATTCTTCAATTTTTTCCCCCTCCAGTGTCCAGAGAGCAGCATCAATGTCCACGTGAAGAACCTAGTTATGTTGCCAGTGTCAACCCAACAAAAGGTACTTTACCTTCTTGTATTTATTGTGATTTCTGTTTACTTTTATATTTGTTGTTATAGTTGAGTTATGCAGGGCTTTTGTGCAGTCCTAAGAAACATACTGCCTAGAGTGTTTTTCACTTTGTGGAAGAGTTTCTTCCTTTCTTTCTTTTTTTTCTGTTAGTGTATGGTGCTTCATCAGGAGCTCCTTCAGTTGTTGGAGGATGGAGAAGAGGATGCAGCCATGACTTGTGAGACGTCGTCTGAGTCAGCTGCTACTCACTGGGCGATCAGAAATATGGTGTCCTTGCAAAAGTGGAAAGAGGCCAGGCCTTGTCTTATAGACAATATGTTAGCTACTCTGGATCCACAGTCACACCGTGTGTGTCAGTGTGGCAAACAAGTAGTTGTGAGGTGTCTGGACTGCCTGCCTCTTCCATTCCTTTGTGCTGACTGTGATATTGCAGTTCACACACGCTTTGTCCTGCACAACAGAGAGGCAGTAACAGGAGGGTTTTTGCAGCCTTCATCAGAGTTTCACAAGCCAATAGGTACGGTTTTTAAGTCTTATGCATTTCTTGCTTTGTATGAGTATGAGTGGGTGCTGTTATTGTATATTTATTGGAGTGGAGTGGAGTGCTGTAAAGTTTGAGGTGGACAGGATGTGCAAGGAGCCATGCTTTAGCTGCCCTGCCTGCACTCCAGACATGCTTGCCGTCTCAGTTGATGGAAACCGCAAGCTTTATCGCTTTCAGTCAAATGCAAGGTACGTTATGCATTGTGTACATAAGTCAAATATGGATTTGTAGAAAAATGTATTTTAATGTTTCTTTTCAAACAACTGTCACTGTGTTCGTTCAGCACTTCAGAGCAGGGGGACTTTGAAGGTGTCTTCATTGAAAAAGATGAGGAAGTTGCTGAGTTTGTGAAATACATCCAGAGACACACAAATCATGTAAGATACACATATATATATATATATATTAGTGCTGTTAGCGTTAATCTTGTTAAAATGACGTTAATGCCATAACCATATACACATACACGTATCCAGTGATGCCCTCATGCAGACCGATATTTGGCCCTGGCAGAGCACAAGTGAACGTAAGCTCTTGATATATAAATATCCTTTTTAAACAAACTCCCAGTATCTGAGCAGTAGTTGAATGTTTTGTTCTTGAATCATAATATGCTACTATGTTTTCCCATCTGATGTTGTTAAACTGTAGCTGCTGCTGACCTCCGGACAAAGAGAAAAGTCTTTGAGAAGGTGATGGCTGTGAGGCGCCTGAGAGAGGAGGAGATGATCCTTTGCAGGGAGATGCGGCATCACTGGACAGTGTTGCGAATGCCATCTGTGGTGTTGGGAACAATCTCCTCAGACTGTAAGCACTTTATTTATTTATTAATTTTTTGATGAATCGATTGAAAATAAGAGCAGATGCTAAAGTCTTACTGGATCTTTTACCTATATCTAGATTGCTAGCTAACACTGCCTTCTCCCTTTTAAAAAAATGTTTAATTACAGCATCCTAATTCCTTGTGTTTATGAGGTGAGGTTTTTTTTTTGTTTGTTTGGTTGTTTTTTAACTTTTCTCATATTTATTTGTTTTGTTCTTTTTACAGCCTCCTTTGTTGGCATGTCGGAGGATGCACAGAAGGGACTCTGTAGCCTGGTTTTAGAAAACAAAGTGAACTGAAAGCTGAAATGCTCAAAGTAAAGGACGTGTACAAGAGAATCCTCAGCCACCAACCACTCCTGGAAATGGACTCGGAGGAGGACATTCCAGACGATGCCACTGAGAGTGATTTGAGCACTTCTGCTGAAGACTGATTGTGTCATCATTGATGTTATGTTTGGTAAAATAAAAAGTTAATCACATCTCTGTTTAATGTGATTTTTCAACAGACATTTTACATTTTGAGAAGAAAAATGGAATTTCCTTGGTGCAGTTGTTTACCCTGAATCATTATTTCCCATCTAATTTAATGACTAGTGTACATGTTCAGATACGATAACATAATTTAATTTATGGGATGCTTTCTGGGCTGCTCAAATGATCACAAAATTTAAAAGCACCAGGCAGCACACTCACAAGTACATTTTTTGTTCAGTGTTTTGTCGAAGAAATCAACAAGTACAATTGAGATGTTTGCTGTAGTGGTGTGTTTGTTAAGAAGCATGCCAGCACACTGGTGAAGTGACAGTCCCAGAATGCACCCGAGCCAGTGACTCGCCCCAGAGCAAATGAAATTGCTTATCTAGAAAGACAACCGTCATCAAAGAAGAAGTAAAAGAGTAGGAAACAAATGGTAAGGGAAGGTACTGTGGGGTAGGAAAGAAAGGCCAGAGCTGTGCAAAATGACCTCCAGCAGGCTACAAATGTGCACGTCTGCTCAAACGGTCAGAAACCGACTCCATGAGGGTGGTATGAGGGCCCGACGTCCACAGGTGGGGTTGTGCTTACAGCCCAACACCGTGCCGGATGTTTGGCATTTGCCAGACAACACAAAGATTGGCAACTTTGCCACTGGCGCCCTGTGCTCCTCACAGATGAAAGCAGGTTCACACTGAGCACTTGTGACAGAGTCTGGGGACGCCGTGGAGAACCTTCTGCTGCCTGCAACATCCTCCAGCATGAGTTTGGCAGTGGGTCAGTTTTGGTGTGGGGTGGCATTTCTTTGGGGAGCTGCACAGCCCTCCATGTGTTCGGCAGAGGTAGCCTGACTGCCATTAGGTACTGAGATGAGATCCTCAGACCCCTTGTGAGACCATATGCTGGTGCGGTTGGCCCCAGGTTCCTCCTAATGCAAGACAATCCTAGACCTCATGTGGCTGGAGTGTGTCAGCAGTTCCTGCAAGATGAAGGCAATGATGCTGTGGACTGGCCCGCCCATTCCCCAGACCTGAATCCAATTGAGGACATCTGGGACATCATGTCTCGCTCCATCCACCAACTGCACCACAAAATGTCCAGGAGTGGGCAGATGCTTTAGTCCTGGAGTCTGGGAGGAGATCCATCAGGAGAGCATCTGCCACTTCATCAGGAGCATGTCCAGGTGTTGTAGGGAGGTCATACAGGCATGTGGAGGCCACACAGACTAGTGAGCCTCATTTTGACATGTTTTAAGAACATTACATAAAACCAAATTAATGATTCTGTATTGCATTGATCAAGGAACCAACCCAATAGGAGCTAAAGGAATCCTCTTGACATTACTTCACTCAGTAAGTTTATACTATGTTTAATGTGCATTTTCTTCATCAGTTTTGAACATAACATGTTAGCGCTCCCTGGTCCTTTTTGGAGACAGATCCTGAGACAGCAGGCAGCTATGGAGAACTCGTGTCAGCTGTGGTAATTAAGGAATACTTTGATTTAATATTGATTTCATGACAACTATCCTCAGGCACATATTCCTGGATATATATGATGACATAAGTAAAGTCCCATTTTACAATCATTGCCTTCTTTGATCTGACTTATTGCCTCAGACTTTGGCCCTGTGTCCCCAAAAGTATAGAAAATCCATGACACTGAGTAAGAGGCCTTTATCATGTTATAAGTGAGAGAGTTTGGTGTAACAGTGGTTGAACATGCCAAATCAATCCACAACATACTGCCATTCCCCAGCTGTAACCTGCATATGCATCAAACCAAAATCCAGTATCATAGACATAAAGATGAGGTTAAAGGGGTTGTATCATTTTGCCAGATAGCTTCATCCCAAAAAAGATAAACATTCTTCAAAAACAAAAGTTTGTGAATATTTGCTGTATTGCCAGGCCTAAACCAACCTGTTAAACTTATCAAATTATTGTCATAGATACGAACCTATTGATTGAAACAGAATAATCCATTGAAGCCTCCATCATCATCCACGATCACTGTTACTGTTCAGATTATTTCATCTCTGTTTTCCTCTAGAATGTTTTGAAAATCAGCATTTGATCAACAGACTTTTTAAAAGTTTATTTTGATCCTATTGTTTACGTGTGTAATTGCATTTTTATTGAAATTATGACAGGAAAACCCTTAATCAAATTGTATCTTTGATATCTAATAATAATATTAACAATAATGTTACATATGTAATATGTACACAATAATAATGTGCAAACAAACAAGAAAAATAGCAAAAAATGTCAATTTTTTTCTAATACCCTGTATATAAAAACCACATATGACCACAACTCCAAATGTGCAATTGTCACTGCATCTAAACATGACATATTACAAAAAGGTAGAAACATATAATATACAATATGTTCTGAAGCTGGTACTGGTGCAGTTAACTTTGCTTTAGGCTCCCATACACAGTAGGTGTTACTTACCTTACGTGCAGTGCAGTATTACTTTACCTTGTAATATGTTATAATAAGCAAGTCACTTCTATATTTATGAGGATGTAGACAATAATGTTGGCTGATATGTAAAACTATGAGATGTCGAGTGCAGGGAAGATATTATTGATGGATCAGATTCATGAATGTGTTAGGTACTTAAGCCACAATTAGAGAGTGAAACAGAGACTGACACTGGTTGAAATGTATAGTAAATATTTTATTTTGAACTTTTATGCTGAACTACAAGCTGTGAACTGTGCGATCTCTGCGACCTGTGGTGCCTGGTTTACTGTGTGTAAAACTGTGCAGGTTCCCATGTGTCATCCCACACTTTGCCACTGTCAGGAGAAAAACATAACAAAGAACAACCACACACAAAATAGGACAATTTAGGTTGTGACATATGACAATTTTTTAGGATGAAATATCTTCTATATTCATGTCATGCTTTATACACCTTCATTGTAATATAAATTAATCAAATCAAGTCAGACAGTAATAATATATGTAGTAGATGTCAAGCAGGACCACAGCAGCAGCCACGATCCATCGGAACCTGCTGGATGAGAGAGCACAGAAACTCCAGGGAAGAAGTTTAGTTAGTAACATGCATGAACTGCATTACTGAGACATGTATGTTTACAGATGGTGAGGGAGAGGGGGAGAGTTTTCAGTAAAACGAGACGCGACTGCATCTTCAACCAATACTGAGCCTGCATAACCCTGAAAGAGACAGACAGAGAGAGGGGGGGGGGGACACTAACCCCCAGCAGTCTGGTCCCATTACAGCATAACTAAGGGCTGAGCTGAACCAGCCCTAACTATAAGCTCTATAAAGAAGTAAAGTCTTATGCCTACTCTTAAAAGTGTTGACCATGTCCACCTCCAAATCTCATAATGGACTTTGGAGGTGGACAGCTATCAAGCTCCTCACAGAAGAGGAGCTCGATAGCTAAAAGCTCTCAATTTACTTTAGTCCAAATACATGAATTCAAATTGAGGTGATAACTATTTATCAACAATATGAATGTCTGTTCCTGTCCAACAAAGTTGTTACTACATACCATGTTGAGCAAGGCTTCCACTTGACTTTAACTTCTTCTTTTTCCTGAAAAACATGATATAAACAAACAATTAATTAAGAAAGACATGCAAGTTGCATACAAAAAGGAGCTTATAAACATTTGTGTACTATTGAATGGCTCAATAAAAACATAAGAACCACTACAATGCGTGTACTGCCAGCATCGAGTGCATGTTAGCAAAGCAACACTGCTTACATTGTGGCTCACAAGCAAAACTAACTGAAGCAGATGTTACTGAATGGGAAGGAGCACCTCCACATCAATCACTCCTTCTGAGCATGATGTCAGGAGGACTTTAAAGAACGTAAACATCAGGAAGGCAGCACGACTAGGTCGTATCAGGTGGTCTGTTCTTATTTAATGTCCTATTTGGAGTGAAATCCTGACTCAGTGGCTGAATTAGTGTAGATTCATCAAATACAAAAGCTTATGGATATTCAGTCAGGCACAGTTCAAATCCAGGAAGTCCAAAGACGCAAACAAATCTGCACAACAGCAGGCTAAATTACTTACATTTACAACTCTCCTGTCTACTATCTCTTCATATTTGAAAATCTTCTGTGTACGGTGTTTTCGGCATTCTGAAAAATAACAAATGAAATATTTACATGAGTTCTGTAAAACTGGAAAAAAATGCAAAAATTAAGAAAAAGAAATCTTAACGAACATGTCATGTGTTTCGTACATTTACAATACCATAACGTCTAACCTTTCCTTGTCCTTTTTTTGTTTGGGACATCCGAGGTGTACACAGTAGAAATTGAGGGAGATGCAGGATGTGGAGATGAAGAGGAGGATGCAGGAGGAAGCAGAGATGAAGAGGAGGATGCAGGAGGAAGCAGAGACAGAGAGGAATATGCAGGAGGAAGCAGAGATGAAGAGGAGGATGCAGGAGGAAGCAGAGATGAAGAGGAGGATGCAGGAGGAAGCAGAGACAGAGAGGTTTTTCTCCCTAATTTAATGCTTTCTTTTAATGACATCGTTAACATTTCTCAACAAAAACACATGAAAGTATCACTGATAATTCAACAATAAAAGCTTGGAGTCATTTGGCGCGGCTGCCCCTCTGTTGGTCTTCCATGGTCTCTTGTGTTCTGGGGGCCTCTGGATGTCTGGAGTTTTGATCTCCTCCATACCCGCTTCACACCCTGGAGGACGGGGCTGTGGCCCCCCCACACTCCCTAGCAGATCGTTACATGGAGAAACCTTTGGAATACAAGCGCGCTGATCCACACAGGTATGCACACGGGTGTTCACTGCTCGTAGACCCAAATTACACCTTTCTTGGCCGCTACTTCGAAGCACATCTGTCCTGCGTGCTGCACAACAACATTGAATATTTAGTATTTACTGCTGTTTACACTTAGCTAGATTAATGCGATGGTGTTGTGTTTAGTATGTTGCTTTGGTTTTTTTTGCTTGTTTTCTATTTTTCTCTCAACAGGTGATCCAGGAGATTTTTATTTTTTTTTCTCCCCCCCTTTCTCACTGTCCCTCTCCCCTTCTGTTTTTCCTTTCCTTCCTCTTTCTTTCTCCCTTTCCTATCCCTCACTCATGTCTGTCCCATCTGTAACATCTGAAAATAAAATATAATAAATAATAAAAACAAAGATCGACCAAATGGACCAATACGGCAATGCCACGATGATCCATTTGGCAAAGTAAATCTATCGGGTATCCTTGTTGGTCTTCAGACAACAATTCTGATGGCTAAAGAACCAAATGGGACAGGCAAAAAAAAAAAATAATAATAATAACCCCGTCACGGCGAAACATGACACCGTGAAGCACAATCTAACTGGAGAACCGGGGACCTTCTCCGCGAACGGGTTTTTCTTCCTAATTTAATGCTTTCTTTTAATGACATCGTTAACATTTCTCAACAAAAACACATGAAAGTAAGTAAGTAAGTAAGTAAAATTTTATTTATATAGCACATTTCTAGATAGAGATCACAAAGTGCTTTACAAGATATAACAGATTAAAAAGACAAAATACAAACAAAGTTAGCAAAAGGCAGTTTTAAAAAGATGTGTTTTTAGCTGTTTTTTAAAAGTAATCAATGAATCAGCGGATCGTAAGTCCTGAGGAAGGGAATTCCACAGTCTGGCGGCCACAGTAGCAAAAGCTCTATCACCCCTAGTTTTCAGTCTTGTATACTGAATGACAAGTAGGCCCTGACTACTCGACCTCAGAGACCTACTAGGGGCATAGGGCTGTAAAAGTTCAATGATATATGGTGGTGCTTGTTGTTGAAGAGCCTTGAAAGTTAAAACCAAAATCTTAAACTGGACTCTAAATTCAACAGGAAGCCAATGTAACTGCATGAGCAACGGTGTTATATGTGAAAATTTAGAAGCTTTCGTCAAAAGTCTTGCTGCAGCATTCTGAACGATCTGCAGACGCTCCAAAGAACCTTTATTTAAACAAGTAAACAGGGAATTGCAATAGTCCAGTCGTGAAGAGATAAAAGCATGAATAACAATCTCCAGTTCGGTATAGGATATAATAGAGCTCAATTTAGAAATATTTCTTAAATGATAAAAGCAAGACCGAACAAGAGATTTAACATGACTATCTAACGTAAGAGCAGGATCAAGGATAATCCCTAAGTTCCTGACAGATGGTTTTACAAACGTTGAAAGAGGACCAAGAGCATTTATTATACTGGGTATATGTCTATCTGGGGCACATAAGAGGACTTCGGTTTTACTTTCATTTAGTTGGAGGAAGTTTTCAGCCATCCAGCCTTTAATGGTTTCCAAGCACACATTTAAAAGCCGCAGCTTAGAAGCCTCTTCCGGTTTAAAAGATATATAGAGTTGGATATCGTCCGCATAACAATGGTAACAAATATCCTCAAAAGGGCTCAAAATGTGCTGAAGAGGGAGTAAATAAACTAAAAACAGTAATGGCCCTAGCACAGAGCCTTGTGGCACACCAAAAGACAGGGACGCAGAAGATGATCTATACTTAGAAACTGCCACAGAAGAATATCGTTCAGAGAGATACGAGGAGAACCATTTCAATGCAGTCCCAGAGACACCAACCCAGTGTTTCAGCCTGTTAAGTAAAATATAGTGGTCAACAGTATCAAAGGCCGACGTAAGATCCAACATTAAGAGAACAGAACATTTACCTGCATCGCTTTGTAACAAAATGTCATTAGAAACTCTAAGAAGGGCTGTTTCAGTGGAATGAACTTTACGAAAGCCAGATTGAAATTTGTCGAAAATACTATATTTATCTAAAACTGCTGTAAGCTGCTTAGCCACGATCTTCTCTAGAATCTTAGCAATTAACGGAATTTTTGAGATCGGTCTATAATTGCTAGTGAGAGATGGGTCCAGCATAGGCTTTTTTAACAAGGGATGTATAACAGCAGTTTTAAAATAGGCAGGGACTATGCCCGAGGCCAAGGAGGTATTAATTATAGTAAGAATACAGGGACCAGTAGAGTAAAAGACATTTTTAAATAATGATGCAGGTAAAAAATCAAGAGAGCAAGAGGATAATTTTGTTGCACTAACTATTTTTCCCAGCTCTGGTAGTGAAACAGGTGAAAAACCTTCTAAAACAACAGGCCGAGCTGGCGTGGGAACAGACAGCGCAGACGCTGAAAAAGACAGGTTTTTCCTTATGTTGCTAATTTTTTCTAAAAAGAAAGCAAGAAAAGTTTCACAATCTTCAACAGAAGAAATAATAGCAGCAGGTGGAGCAGGAGTAATAATATTAGTAATAGTATCAAATAAAACTTTAGGATTACCTCTGCTCCTTGCAACCAACTGAGAAAAGTAAGCAGCCCTCGCAACTCTAATAGCATTGTTAAAGGAGGCTAAAAGATCCTTTAAATAGAGGAGATGAACATTTAAGTGAGTTTTCCTCCATAACCGCTCGGCTTTACGACAATTACGTTTTATAAGACGAATGTTGTCATTTAACCAGGGTACAGACTTGGAAACAGGCACAGGTCTCATTTTAATCGGACAGATTTCATCTGAGATCGAAAGACAATGATAATTGAATAGATCTATAGAAAAATCAACATCGTTTTGTGGGGATAATGTTAAATTAAAAACATCAGAGAACTTCTGTGCTGTGGAGGAGTCTAAAGTGCGGGAAATAACTGTCCGATGAACAGGAGACATAGGCTCATAAAAAGACATATTAAAAAAGACACAATAATGGTCAGAAATAAAAATGTCCTTAGAACAGATATAATCAATATTCAGACCCAAAGAAAAAACAAGGTCCAGTGTATGGCCTTTGTTATGTGTGGGGCCAGATACATGTTACATACATACATACATATCACTGATAATTCAACAGTAAAAGCTTGGAGTCATTTTTGACCAGGACATGTCCTTCAACGCACATATTAAACAAATATGTAAGACTGCTTTCTTCCATTTGCGCAACATCTCTAAAATTAGAAATATCCTGTCTCAGAGTGATGCTGAAAAACTAGTTCATGCATTTATTACTTCCAGGCTGGACTACTGTAATTCATTATTATCAGGATGTCCAAAAAACTCACTGAAAAGCCTCCAGCTGATCCAAAATGCTGCAGCAAGAGTCCTGACAGGGACTAGAAAGAGAGAGCAGATTTCTCCTGTTTTGGCTTCCCTTCATTGGCTTCCTGTTAAGTCCAGAATTGAATTCAAAATCCTGCTCCTCACATACAAGGTCTTAAATAATCAGGCCCCATCTTATCTTAATGACCTTGTAGTACCATATCACCCTATTAGAGCACTTTGCTCTCGCTCTGCAGGCCTACTTGTTGTTCCTGGAGTATTTAAAAGTAGAATGGGAGGGAGAGCCTTCAGTTTTCAGGCCCCACTTCTGTGGAACCAGCTTCCAGTTTGGATTCGGGAGACAGACACTATCTCTACTTTTAAGATTAGGCTTAAAACTTTCCTTTTTGCTAAAGCATATAGTTAGGGCTGGACCAGGTGACCCTGAATCCTCCCTTAGTTATGCTGCAATAGACGTAGGCTGCCGGGGGATTCCCATGATGCATTGAGTTTTTCCTTTCCAGTCACCTTTCTCACTCACTATGTATTAACAGACCTCTCTGCATTGAATCATATCTGTTATTAATCTCTGTCTCTCTTCCACAGCATGTCTTTATCCTGTCTTCCTTCTCTCACCCCAACCGGTCGCAGCAGATGGCCGCCCCTCCCTGAGCCTGGTTCTGCCGGAGGTTTCTTCCTGTTAAAAGGGAGTTTTTCCTTCCCACTGTCGCTTGCTCATAGGGGGTCATATGATTGTTGGGTTTTTCTCTGTATCTATGAAGCGCCTTGAGGCGACTTTTGTTGTGATTTGGCGCTATATAAATCAAATTGAATTGAATTGAATTAAAATCGCTTCATGTTTTGGCCACCACACAGTGTTTTCCGAACTGATTCACGATCTGAAAGTGTGCAGATCTAACGTACATAATCCTTTGTTAGGTTTATTATTTTCATTTCACACGTAAAACATTTATAGATTCATTCACCACTCCTGTTAGTTTGAGCTTCAGGCTGCTGACGAACTCCTTCAAGATATGCAGGTAACATTTTTAGTGGAATCAGTTGTTAAAGAGGGAACACGCTTGTCTAATATTTTGTACGGAGTAAACGTTATATTATTTTAAAAAATTTTTTAAAGTTTATGTCACATTAAGTTGGTTAACTTAAGCTGTTTGATAATCTTTGCTTTAATCATAGACTGTATTTTAGGCGTTCCCTTTTTTCCTTGTTAATTGCGTAGAATGATGCACAGAGTGAACCTCAGCCAAGACCAGTGCGCTGGAAAAAACGTGACAGACAGGGAGCTTTTATTCCTCAAAGATCATCAACCACTCGAAGTACTAGTTGCATGCCACGTGCTCAGTGTTCACACAACCATTGATTTTATCTCACAACTTGTTTTCACCAAAGAATTTCAGTAAGTAAATATTCTTCATTTTTTTCCCCCTCCAGTGTCCAGAGAGCAGCATCAATGTCCACGTGAAGAACCTAGTTATGTTGCCAGTGTCAACCCAACAAAAGGTACTTTACCTTCTTGTATTTATTGTGATTTCTGTTTACTTTTATATTTGTTGTTATAGTTGAGTTATGCAGGGCTTTTGTGCAGTCCTAAGAAACATACTGCCTAGAGTGTTTTTCACTTTGTGGAAGAGTTTCTTCCTTTCTTTCTTTTTTTTCTGTTAGTGTATGGTGCTTCATCAGGAGCTCCTTCAGTTGTTGGAGGATGGAGAAGAGGATGCAGCCATGACTTGTGAGACGTCGTCTGAGTCAGCTGCTACTCACTGGGCGATCAGAAATATGGTGTCCTTGCAAAAGTGGAAAGAGGCCAGGCCTTGTCTTATAGACAATATGTTAGCTACTCTGGATCCACAGTCACACCGTGTGTGTCAGTGTGGCAAACAAGTAGTTGTGAGGTGTCTGGACTGCCTGCCTCTTCCATTCCTTTGTGCTGACTGTGATATTGCAGTTCACACACGCTTTGTCCTGCACAACAGAGAGGCAGTAACAGGAGGGTTTTTGCAGCCTTCATCAGAGTTTCACAAGCCAATAGGTACGGTTTTTAAGTCTTATGCATTTCTTGCTTTGTATGAGTATGAGTGGGTGCTGTTATTGTATATTTATTGGAGTGGAGTGGAGTGCTGTAAAGTTTGAGGTGGACAGGATGTGCAAGGAGCCATGCTTTAGCTGCCCTGCCTGCACTCCAGACATGCTTGCCGTCTCAGTTGATGGAAACCGCAAGCTTTATCGCTTTCAGTCAAATGCAAGGTACGTTATGCATTGTGTACATAAGTCAAATATGGATTTGTAGAAAAATGTATTTTAATGTTTCTTTTCAAACAACTGTCACTGTGTTCGTTCAGCACTTCAGAGCAGGGGGACTTTGAAGGTGTCTTCATTGAAAAAGATGAGGAAGTTGCTGAGTTTGTGAAATACATCCAGAGACACACAAATCATGTAAGATACACATATATATATATATATATTAGTGCTGTTAGCGTTAATCTTGTTAAAATGACGTTAATGCCATAACCATATACACATACACGTATCCAGTGATGCCCTCATGCAGACCGATATTTGGCCCTGGCAGAGCACAAGTGAACGTAAGCTCTTGATATATAAATATCCTTTTTAAACAAACTCCCAGTATCTGAGCAGTAGTTGAATGTTTTGTTCTTGAATCATAATATGCTACTATGTTTTCCCATCTGATGTTGTTAAACTGTAGCTGCTGCTGACCTCCGGACAAAAAGAAAAGTCTTTGAGAAGGTGATGGCTGTGAGGCGCCTGAGAGAGGAGGAGATGATCCTTTGCAGGGAGATGCGGCATCACTGGACAGTGTTGCGAATGCCATCTGTGGTGTTGGGAACAATCTCCTCAGACTGTAAGCACTTTATTTATTTATTAATTTTTTGATGAATCGATTGAAAATAAGAGCAGATGCTAAAGTCTTACTGGATCTTTTACCTATATCTAGATTGCTAGCTAACACTGCCTTCTCCCTTTTAAAAAAATGTTTAATTACAGCATCCTAATTCCTTGTGTTTATGAGGTGAGGTTTTTTTTTTGTTTGTTTGTTTGTTTTTTAACTTTTCTCATATTTATTTGTTTTGTTCTTTTTACAGCCTCCTTTGTTGGCATGTCGGAGGATGCACAGAAGGGACTCTGTAGCCTGGTTTTAGAAAACAAAGTGAACTGAAAGCTGAAATGCTCAAAGTAAAGGACGTGTACAAGAGAATCCTCAGCCACCAACCACTCCTGGAAATGGACTCGGAGGAGGACATTCCAGACGATGCCACTGAGAGTGATTTGAGCACTTCTGCTGAAGACTGATTGTGTCATCATTGATGTTATGTTTGGTAAAATAAAAAGTTAATCACATCTCTGTTTAATGTGATTTTTCAACAGACATTTTACATTTTGAGAAGAAAAATGGAATTTCCTTGGTGCAGTTGTTTACCCTGAATCATTATTTCCCATCTAATTTAATGACTAGTGTACATGTTCAGATACGATAACATAATTTAATTTATGGGATGCTTTCTGGGCTGCTCAAATGATCACAAAATTTAAAAGCACCAGGCAGCACACTCACAAGTACATTTTTTGTTCAGTGTTTTGTCGAAGAAATCAACAAGTACAATTGAGATGTTTGCTGTAGTGGTGTGTTTGTTAAGAAGCATGCCAGCACACCGGTGAAGTGACAGTCCCAGAATGCACCCGAGCCAGTGACTCGCCCCAGAGCAAATGAAATTGCTTATCTAGAAAGACAACCGTCATCAAAGAAGAAGTAAAAGAGTAGGAAACAAATGGTAAGGGAAGGTACTGTGGGGTAGGAAAGAAAGGCCAGAGCTGTGCAAAATGACCTCCAGCAGGCTACAAATGTGCACGTCTGCTCAAACGGTCAGAAACCGACTCCATGAGGGTGGTATGAGGGCCCGACGTCCACAGGTGGGGTTGTGCTTACAGCCCAACACCGTGCCGGATGTTTGGCATTTGCCAGACAACACAAAGATTGGCAACTTTGCCACTGGCGCCCTGTGCTCCTCACAGATGAAAGCAGGTTCACACTGAGCACTTGTGACAGAGTCTGGGGACGCCGTGGAGAACCTTCTGCTGCCTGCAACATCCTCCAGCATGAGTTTGGCAGTGGGTCAGTTTTGGTGTGGGGTGGCATTTCTTTGGGGAGCTGCACAGCCCTCCATGTGTTCGGCAGAGGTAGCCTGACTGCCATTAGGTACTGAGATGAGATCCTCAGACCCCTTGTGAGACCATATGCTGGTGCGGTTGGCCCCGGGTTCCTCCTAATGCAAGACAATCCTAGACCTCATGTGGCTGGAGTGTGTCAGCAGTTCCTGCAAGATGAAGACAATGATGCTGTGGACTGGCCCGCCCATTCCCCAGACCTGAATCCAATTGAGGACATCTGGGACATCATGTCTCGCTCCATCCACCAACTACACCACAAAATGTCCAGGAGTGGGCAGATGCTTTAGTCCTGGAGTCTGGGAGGAGATCCATCAGGAGAGCATCTGCCACTTCATCAGGAGCATGTCCAGGTGTTGTAGGGAGGTCATACAGGCATGTGGAGGCCACACAGACTAGTGAGCCTCATTTTGACATGTTTTAAGAACATTACATAAAACCAAATTAATGATTCTGTATTGCATTGATCAAGGAACCAACCCAATAGGAGCTAAAGGAATCCTCTTGACATTACTTCACTCAGTAAGTTTATACTATGTTTAATGTGCATTTTCTTCATCAGTTTTGAACATAACATGTTAGCGCTCCCTGGTCCTTTTTGGAGACAGATCCTGAGACAGCAGGCAGCTATGGAGAACTCGTGTCAGCTGTGGTAATTAAGGAATACTTTGATTTAATATTGATTTCATGACAACTATCCTCAGGCACATATTCCTGGATATATATGATGACATAAGTAAAGTCCCATTTTACAATCATTGCCTTCTTTGATCTGACTTATTGCCTCAGACTTTGGCCCTGTGTCCCCAAAAGTATAGAAAATCCATGACACTGAGTAAGAGGCCTTTATCATGTTATAAGTGAGAGAGTTTGGTGTAACAGTGGTTGAACATGCCAAATCAATCCACAACATACTGCCATTCCCCAGCTGTAACCTGCATATGCATCAAACCAAAATCCAGTATCATAGACATAAAGATGAGGTTAAAGGGGTTGTATCATTTTGCCAGATAGCTTCATCCCAAAAAAGATAAACATTCTTCAAAAACAAAAGTTTGTGAATATTTGCTGTATTGCCAGGCCTAAACCAACCTGTTAAACTTATCAAATTATTGTCATAGATACGAACCTATTGATTGAAACAGAATAATCCATTGAAGCCTCCATCATCATCCACGATCACTGTTACTGTTCAGATTATTTCATCTCTGTTTTCCTCTAGAATGTTTTGAAAATCAGCATTTGATCAACAGACTTTTTAAAAGTTTATTTTGATCCTATTGTTTACGTGTGTAATTGCATTTTTATTGAAATTATGACAGGAAAACCCTTAATCAAATTGTATCTTTGATATCTAATAATAATATTAACAATAATGTTACATATGTAATATGTACACAATAATAATGTGCAAACAAACAAGAAAAATAGCAAAAAATGTCAATTTTTTTCTAATACCCTGTATATAAAAACCACATATGACCACAACTCCAAATGTGCAATTGTCACTGCATCTAAACATGACATATTACAAAAAGGTAGAAACATATAATATACAATATGTTCTGAAGCTGGTACTGGTGCAGTTAACTTTGCTTTAGGCTCCCATACACAGTAGGTGTTACCTACCTTACGTGCAGTGCAGTATTACTTTACCTTGTAATATGTTATAATAAGCAAGTCACTTCTATATTTATGAGGATGTAGACAATAATGTTGGCTGATATGTAAAACTATGAGATGTCGAGTGCAGGGAAGATATTATTGATGGATCAGATTCATGAATGTGTTAGGTACTTAAGCCACAATTAGAGAGTGAAACAGAGACTGACACTGGTTGAAATGTATAGTAAATATTTTATTTTGAACTTTTATGCTGAACTACAAGCTGTGAACTGTGCGATCTCTGCGACCTGTGGTGCCTGGTTTACTGTGTGTAAAACTGTGCAGGTTCCCATGTGTCATCCCACACTTTGCCACTGTCAGGAGAAAAACATAACAAAGAACAACCACACACAAAATAGGACAATTTAGGTTGTGACATATGACAATTTTTTAGGATGAAATATCTTCTATATTCATGTCATGCTTTATACACCTTCATTGTAATATAAATGAATCAAATCAAGTCAGACAGTAATAATATATGTAGTAGATGTCAAGCAGGACCACAGCAGCAGCCACGATCCATCGGAACCTGCTGGATGAGAGAGCACAGAAACTCCAGGGAAGAAGTTTAGTTAGTAACATGCATGAACTGCATTACTGAGACATGTATGTTTACAGATGGTGAGGGAGAGGGGGAGAGTTTTCAGTAAAACGAGACGCGACTGCATCTTCAACCAATACTGAGCCTGCATAACCCTGAAAGAGACAGACAGAGAGAGGGGGGGGGGACACTAACCCCCAGCAGTCTGGTCCCATTACAGCATAACTAAGGGCTGAGCTGAACCAGCCCTAACTATAAGCTCTATAAAGAAGTAAAGTCTTATGCCTACTCTTAAAAGTGTTGACCATGTCCACCTCCAAATCTCATAATGGACTTTGGAGGTGGACAGCTATCAAGCTCCTCACAGAAGAGGAGCTCGATAGCTAAAAGCTCTCAATTTACTTTAGTCCAAATACATGAATTCAAATTGAGGTGATAACTATTTATCAACAATATGAATGTCTGTTCCTGTCCAACAAAGTTGTTACTACATACCATGTTGAGCAAGGCTTCCACTTGACTTTAACTTCTTCTTTTTCCTGAAAAACATGATATAAACAAACAATTAATTAAGAAAGACATGCAAGTTGCATACAAAAAGGAGCTTATAAACATTTGTGTACTATTGAATGGCTCAATAAAAACATAAGAACCACTACAATGCGTGTACTGCCAGCATCGAGTGCATGTTAGCAAAGCAACACTGCTTACATTGTGGCTCACAAGCAAAACTAACTGAAGCAGATGTTACTGAATGGGAAGGAGCACCTCCACATCAATCACTCCTTCTGAGCATGATGTCAGGAGGACTTTAAAGAACGTAAACATCAGGAAGGCAGCACGACTAGGTCGTATCAGGTGGTCTGTTCTTATTTAATGTCCTATTTGGAGTGAAATCCTGACTCAGTGGCTGAATTAGTGTAGATTCATCAAATACAAAAGCTTATGGATATTCAGTCAGGCACAGTTCAAATCCGGGAAGTCCAAAGACGCAAACAAATCTGCACAACAGCAGGCTAAATTACTTACATTTACAACTCTCCTGTCTACTATCTCTTCATATTTGAAAATCTTCTGTGTACGGTGTTTTCGGCATTCTGAAAAATAACAAATGAAATATTTACATGAGTTCTGTAAAACTGGAAAAAAATGCAAAAATTAAGAAAAAGAGATCTTAACGAACATGTCATGTGTTTCGTACATTTACAATACCATAACGTCTAACCTTTCCTTGTCCTTTTTTTGTTTGGGACATCCGAGGTGTACACAGTAGAAATTGAGGGAGATGCAGGATGTGGAGATGAAGAGGAGGATGCAGGAGGAAGCAGAGATGAAGAGGAGGATGCAGGAGGAAGCAGAGACAGAGAGGAATGTGCAGGAGGAAGCAGAGATGAAGAGGAGGATGCAGGAGGAAGCAGAGATGAAGAGGAGGATGCAGGAGGAAGCAGAGATGAAGAGGAGGATGCAAGAGGAAGCAGAGACGGAGAGAAGGATGCAGGAGGAAGCAGAGACGGAGAGGAGGATGCAGGAGGAAGCAGAGATGAAGAGGAGGATGCAAGAGGAAGCAGAGATGAAGAGGAGGATGCAGGAGGAAGCAGAGACAGAGAGGAAGATGCAGAGGAAGCACAGACGAAGAGGAGGAAGCAGAGATGGAGAGGAGGATGCAGGAGGAAGCAGAGATGAAGAGGAGGATGCAAGAGGAAGCAGAGATGAAGAGGAGGATGCAGGAGGAAGCAGAGACAGAGAGAAAGATGCAGGAGGAAGCAGAGATGAAGAGGAGGATGCAGGAGGAAGCAGAGACAGAGAGGAAGATGCAGGAGGAAGCAGAGACAGAGAGGAAGATGCAGGAGGAAGCAGAGACGGAGAGGAGGATGCAAGAGGAAGCACAGACGAAGAGGAGGAAGCAGAGATGGAGAGGAGGATGCAGGAGGAAGCAGAGATGGAGAGGAGGATGCAGGAGGAAGCACAGACATAGAGAAAGATGCAGGAGGAAGCACAGACGAAGAGGAGGAAGCAAAGATGGAGAGGAGGATGCAGGAGGAAGCAGAGATGAAGAGGAGGATGCAGGAGGCTGACAGAGGGAAGATGTTGGTACAGGCTCTAAATGAAGAATAAATTCCTCGTTTAGAGCCTCTGGGTCTGGGACTGGTCCAGCATCGACACTGTCAGCAGAGGATGGTCCAGCTGCTGGTGTAGACCTTTTAGCAGGAGGTGAAGCTTGTAATTCTGAAAAATTTTAAATATTAAACATTCATTAAAATGGGTTGAAAAAATGTACAGTACACATAAACACATAATAAGTAGCCCAAACTTTAATAATATGTCTGCATTAGGTGCATAGTAATTACATAAATTGCAAAAAAGTGCAATAAACTACAAAAAAATTGAAAATCATTTTTGTTTTTTTAACATATATTTCTAGTTAGAGAAATTTAAGAGGCTTATCCCTCAAAACTGTAAATACAAAAAAGTTACACAAACTAGTTTCCCACCACAGGAAATTTATTTTGAGTGTCTTCATAGTTTTATTTTTGAAATACACCAATTTTTATATACTGCAGGAAAAACGAAAATAAATATTATAGTGCAAATTTGCAAAATAACAGCATATGCATCAAAATAAACTATTTCCAGCAGTGCAATATGAGTCTTAAGCATCCCAGAAACGACACAGAAAGTCATAAAGTCAAACATAACTTTTTAAAACACATAACAAGTAAAACACAAGCTCATAAGGCCCCGATCGTAAAAAACTACATTTCCGCAAAATTACGTCACTTCCGGTTTCGGGCAGGTCATGCGGTCATGTGATAGTTCGCGCTGATGGACGTAGGAAGTGTTACAAACAGCTGATGGATCGGCGAAGCCTGTTTCTGGAATATCATGTTTTTGTTGCTGCAAGTGATTTTTATGCAGTTTTTGCAAAGCTATATGTGGAAGGAAACTGTGACCTAGGACAAGCTGATGGCATAAGATGTAAGTACAACTCCTCCAGCTTCATATGCAAAAAAAAGTATTGCGCTAGCTTACTTGGTTGCAGAGCTACCGGGATTTAAAAATAGTTACGCAAAACAGAGCGTGCCCGCTCCGATCGGCTGTAAAGGGTTAATAAAGTTTAATATTTTGGAAAAAAAATGTTGGCAAAGAGAGGAAGTGACGTAAGATTTGCGCATGCGGGGTACCGATCGGGTTTCCGGTAAGGATCGGGTAGCGTTGAAACTCTGTCGTGCTAGCTAGCACGCAGTATGAGTCATTGTAACTGTCAGCACAACGAAAATAAACTACACCTAAACTCGGTTTATATCTGACCCAAATAGAGTGCAGTTCATAACTTCTTACCTGAAATTCAGTTCGCCTCACGCTCCGACCGGCAGCCGCCTGCTTCTCCTGCCTTCGGTTTCCCTGATCCGGGATTGAGCTCTGCGTTAGCCACCACCGGTCGATCGGCGGCCGCCTCGCCGGTGGCTAGCTGCCCTGTGTTGTAGCTCCGCGTTAGCCACCACCAAAAAGCTCAGTTATTTTTTCCACATCGACCAGCATCATCGGCCCATATAAACGAAAAATAAGTCCAGCTAAGACAAACACTGTTTGCGAGCGATCGGGGGTGAAAGGAGCCTCACTGAAAGGGTGTTTTTTAGCGAAGGGTCGCTAGCCGGCTAGCATGAGAACGGGTTGGTACAGACAGTATTCTCCAAAGAGTTGTTGTGTTGTATAATTTGTCTCCTGTCCTAATTTCCTCTCTCCCTGAGGACACTCCAGGTCCAAGCGCAGCAATGGGTAACCAAGAGTTTCCCAAAAGTCAGCCGCCCACAACAGGGAGAAAGAGGAAAAGAGACCGAAATGATGAGCTGCTAGACCTCATCAGAGAGAAGAGCGCAACAGAACAGGTCACATGACAGCACAGCATTTTCTCTGCATTTTCTACCCACAGTTTGAACTGAATAACAAATAACACAACCTACACAAACTGAAAACAAACAGAAATCACAGAGTAAAATTTGAAAACTTTTATTGATGTTAATTTAAAAGTTATTTAAAAAAAGAAAACCCATATAAAGTAAAAAAAAAAGTAAAAAAAAAATCGTAAAAATAAATAAAAAGAAAGGAAAAAAAGAAAAGAAAACCCAAACAGACAAACCCCTCTGAGCAAGCAATAGGCGACAGTGGGAAGGAAAAACTCCATTTTAACAGGGAGAAACCTCCGACAGAACCGGGCTCTGTGAGGGGACAGCCATCTGCCTCGACTGGTCAATGGGTTCTCATAAGTGACTCGATCAATTTAAAAAGAGCCATTCTAATTGTAAAAATAACCAATTTAAAATCCAGTTAGTTTTCTAGGATTCAAGCAAACTACATTAAACCCGGAGGGAGCCCTAGCTGCAGATTGTTAAAGATATCAACTTGAATATTCCGGGCAGTATTTTCATTCCTGACATTAATGGTATTAGTGCCACCAAAGGAATTGTTTACTATGTTCACAACCGTACTTTGCTGTGAAATAGCAGGTTGCCCCTGGTTTGAATCTTCTGTGTCTGAGTCATCTGGGCTCCCCATACAGCACACACACAAGCATGCAAACAGGTTTTTGCAATTTTGATTGTTTGGCCTAGATTCAGGTTCAGGAGCTGGGTCCTGTGTTGGTGACGGTGTGTGGGTGACAGTTGATGCTTTATTGGCCATCAACTGGCCATCAACTTTGCATTTTTGATTATTGAATCTAGATTCCAGTTCAGGTGGTGTCTCCTGTGTTGGGCTGGTGACAGTTGATGCTTTATTGGCCATTGCGTTTTAATATCTATTTGCAGATAATTTGTTTTCTCCGTTTGTTAAAACTAGCGTTTGAAAATCCGTTCCTGCAGAGGGCTATTTATAGACTTAAATCCTTTGAAGTGTATGACGTCACTGAAGCCTTTGCTCTAAGCCCCGCCCACTTCGAGAAAAAAAAAGAATGCGCTCGAAGTGTGTGGCGTGTTTGTCTCCGCCCTTAATTTCATCACAGCCTCCCAATAACTGGAAGGTTCGAAGTGGGCGGGGCTTAGAGCAAAGGCTTCAGTGACGTCATACACTTCAAAGGATTTAAGTCTATAAATAGCCCTCTGCAACTCTGAATTTCTAACACAAGCGTTAACAAACGGAGAGAATAAATTAACAGCAAACAAATAGCTATTGAAGCAAAATGGACAACAGCACAGCTAGGAGCAATCCAGACAATGTCAGGAGTGATTCCACTCCTGCAGATGATGTTAGGCCACTGCTAGAGGAATTGCTAAATAATGTTACACATGAGCAGTGGCAACAGTTGCGGTCTGATTACGCCGAAAATGGCACCATAGGAAGGCTGTGTAATTTTGTAGATAATGTCATAGCCCTATGCTCACTGTCGGCAGGTGCAGAAATGAGGTTTTGCCAGGACACTGCTGTCACTAGCACAACAACAGTGGCCTCAATGGAGACACAGACAGCTCCTGAACTTGCACAGACCTCTAACACAGTTGACCGTAACACGGAAATACCAGCTGATATTTCACAGAAAACAACAGTCAACTTTCACAGCACAGCAGAAAATTGCCCTGGTGCCACATATATCACTAATATCCATAATACCAATAATGTCAAAGTTTTTCAATTTAACATCTTTAAAAAACTGGAATTCAGTTCAATACGAAAAACCGAAAAAATAACTGTCATGCCCAATACTCCAGTAGACAAGAAAGATCGTGATGACACTCAGGCTGTAGATAAAGCAGGAACCTCTTTGGAAAAGGATGTAACCCCAAAGAAATCCTCTGCTCAACATGAAGCCAGCACTGATATGTTCAACATCACAGAAAATAGCAGAAAAGCACTGGCCTTAAAGGAGACAGAGACAGCGCCAGAACTTACACAGACTTCAGAGGATAATGCATGGCTGACAGATCTTATTCAGGCTGTGATTTCACAGCTTGCTAAGATATCAATGTCCAACCCTTCTGATTCTCTCCAAAAATGTCTTTTGGATTCAATCAGGGCTGAACTACAGGGAACAGATTTACCCTCAGAAATCCAGGAACATTGCGACAGAATCGCTAAAGCCATTTCCACTGATCTTTGTAATAGATTAATTGTATCTGGGGAAGAGGGTGTAATGGCTTTAGTTGCCTTAGTTTTCAAAGAACACATTTTGGCAGTGAAGAATGAATTGTATCAAAACACTCTGTAATAACCTCCCCCCTGCTGGGGCTAGTAAATTGGGACTTTAAATTGGCTTTAAATAGATTATATATTTTTGAAAGCCCTTGGAACGGTCGCAGCAGATGGCTGTCCCCTCACTGAGCCCGGTTCTGCCGGAAGTTTCTTCCTCTTAAAAGGGAGTTTTTCTTCCCCACTGTCGCCAAGTGCTTGCTCAGAGGGGTTTTTCTGTTGGGGTTTTCTTTTTAATAACTTTTAAAAAAAAGTTAACATCAATAAAAGTTATTAAATTTTACACTGATTTCTGTTTTTTTATTGTCTGTAAGTTGAATAAATACATTTGTTATTTCTTACTCAGTTCAAACTGTGGGTATAAAATGTTGTGCTGTCATGTGACCTGTTCTCTCTCTCTCACACACACACACACACACACACACACACATACACACACACACACACACACACACACACACACACCAACATTGGTTTGATTAAACAAAAAAAGGAACAATTTAAAAAGTTTTCACACACATTTCTTTTTCTCCAGACATGAATGACACCAGAAAATCACTTTCAGATCCTCTCATGGCAATGCAGCAGAGGATTTAACACATGACCTTTGACCCTCTCTAGAGAACCTCTGCTTTTCTTCTTCTCGTCCCCCCACTTGGCAGCATTACTGCCTCCGGCTGATCATCTTGCTTCTCCCCCTGCAGAGTTTGGAATCTGGTGTGAGAAGAGACGCCACCGCTCAACAGCATGCTCTCACCCAGGTGATACTTGAGCATACCTGACAGCTGCTGAGGGTCACCTGGACACAGAAACACAAACAGGTCTGATCACATTTCCTTCTTCATGCTAAGCTCTGCTATAAGCCACAACTTGCTTTGCCCCATGTTTGTAGATGACTGGAATCAGAGCAGAGTCTCTGCATGTCTTTATTAGGGTGGAAGCTGCTACTGATATTTGTGCAGCAGACTAAACAAACAGTTTGTGAACATTCAGCATGTTCAGTCCAATCAAAAAGCAGGAAAATAGCCCCACTGAGAAATCTCTACAAGGCACCGCTGAGAGGTGCCATGTAGAGATTCATACATTCGGTCTTCATACTCGACTCCAGATCTGGACTTGTGTTGAACTCGACTGAGGTGGTCTGATCAGACACAGCGCTGCTCTTCACTGCAGCTGTCCACAAATCACAGAGGAAGTCAGGAGTGTTTTTACCTCGTCTAGCTGCCTCTGTGTGTGTGTGTGTGTGTCTCTTTAATTCATTTTTCTTTGTAAGCTACAGAGACCTTCACAGGACAATAATTGATCCTCGTGTTCGCATGAAATCACTAAATACATGCAGCAAAGCCCAGAGGACACAGGTAACCGATACAGGAGACTTTTCCTGCCCTTCCAGGGAGAAAGTCGATTTCTTCAGTTATACTTCCTGTTGTTTTTTTTGGTTTTTACGTTGAAGATTTTAGATGTTTGGCTTTTAATTCTGGTACTCCTGTTTTAATTTCAAGGCCTGAGGTTGTTCTTCTTGCACCCGTGGACAGAATCGTCTGTTTTTATAGTTTTATAGTTGTTTTGGAGTCAATTTTGCTTCAGTTAGTTCATTTAAAATATTTTAAATAGTTGGTTTTTTTTTTATTGTCAGTGGTAGTTTGCTGTGTATTGTGTTGTGTGAACTTGGCAAACTAACTAAAGGAAGCATGTCCCAGGTCTGGTTTGTGGGTGGTTGTCTGCTTAGTAATGAACTCTGCAGACCACATCAAGCTTTCTGCTTCCCACAGGTGTAGCATATGGACTGAAAGCAAACAGAGGTGTTAGTGTGTTGTTGTGTAGTTTCTATTGAAGCTGACATCATTTAATGCTGTTTCTGCATGCTGGTCAGTGCCATCCAGACAGCAGGTATGACTGAGCTTTTGAACCAGGAGAAGGTGTTTACCTTCTTCGCTCCCAACGACGATGCCTTCAATGCACTGCCGCAGGATGAACTCAGCAGGCTGATGTGTGAGTTTTATTCAACTACACAGCTTCTCTTCATTCACATTCTTAATTTATCCACATGGACACTTTCCACACACGTGTGTAAAGCGTCTCTCTTCTTTACAGCAGCTTATGCTGAGACAGCTCGTTCTCACTCCGGACGCGTAAAATAATGACGATTTGTCACGTCCCTTAACTTCTCATGCTGACACCTAAGGTACCCTTCCACATTTTTATGTGACGCTGTGGGTTGTCAATTCATTCCAATATGAACCCGCTCGCGGCGATCGGAGACGCTTCGAGCAGAGGCTCCAGCCATCCTTTTACTCCAATAATAACCCCGTCACGGCGAAACATGACACCGTGAAGCACAATCTAACTGGAGAACCGGGGACCCTCTCCGCGAACGGGTTTTTCTTCCTAATTTAATGCTTTCTTTTAATGACATCGTTAACATTTCTCAACAAAAACACATGAAAGTATCACTGATAATTCAACAGTAAAAGCTTGGAGTCATTTTTGACCAGGACATGTCCTTCAACGCACATATTAAACAAATATGTAAGACTGCTTTCTTCCATTTGCGCAACATCTCTAAAATGAGAAATATCCTGTCTCAGAGTGATGCTGAAAAACTAGTTCATGCATTTATTACTTCCAGGCTGGACTACTGCAATTCATTATTATCAGGATGTCCAAAAAACTCACTGAAAAGCCTCCAGCTAATCCAAAATGCTGCAGCAAGAGTCCTGACAGGGGCTAGAAAGAGAGAGCAGATTTCTCCTGTTTTGGCTTCCCTTCATTGGCTTCCTGTTAAGTCCAGAATTGAATTCAAAATCCTGCTCCTCACATACAAGGTCTTAAATAATCAGGCCCCATCTTATCTTAATGACCTTGTAGTACCATATCACCCTATTAGAGCACTTTGCTCTCGCTCTGCAGGCCTACTTGTTGTTCCTGGAGTATTTAAAAGTAGAATGGGAGGGAGAGCCTTCAGTTTTCAGGCCCCACTTCTGTGGAACCAGCTTCCAGTTTGGATTCGGGAGACAGACACTATCTCTACTTTTAAGATTAGGCTTAAAACTTTCCTTTTTGCTAAAGCATATAGTTAGGGCTGGACCAGGTGACCCTGAATCCTCCCTTAGTTATGCTGCAATAGACGTAGGCTGCCGGGGGATTCCCATGATGCATTGAGTTTTTCCTTTCCAGTCACCTTTCTCACTCACTATGTATTAACAGACCTCTCTGCATTGAATCATATCTGTTATTAACCTCTGTCTCTCTTCCACAGCATGTCTTTATCCTGTCTTCCTTCTCTCACCCCAACCGGTCGCAGCAGATGGCCGCCCCTCCCTGAGCCTGGTTCTGCCGGAGGTTTCTTCCTGTTAAAAGGGAGTTTTTCCTTCCCACTGTCGCTTGCTCATAGGGGGTCATATGATTGTTGGGTTTTTCTCTGTATCTATGAAGCGCCTTGAGGCGACTTTTGTTGTGATTTGGCGCTATATAAATCAAATTGAATTGAATTGAATTAAAATCGCTTCATGTTTTGGCCACCACACAGTGTTTTCCAAACTGATTCACGATCTGAAAGTGTGCAGATCTAACGTACATAATCCTTTGTTAGGTTTATTATTTTCATTTCACACGTAAAACATTTATAGATTCATTCACCACTCCTGTTAGTTTGAGCTTCAGGCTGCTGACGAACTCCTTCAAGATATGCAGGTAACATTTTTAGTGGAATCAGTTGTTAAAGAGGGAACACGCTTGTCTAATATTTTGTACGGAGTAAACGTTATATTATTTTAATTTTTTTTTTAAAGTTTATGTCACATTAAGTTGGTTAACTTAAGCTGTTTGATAATCTTTGCTTTAATCATAGACTGTATTTTAGGCGTTCCCTTTTTTCCTTGTTAATTGCGTAGAATGATGCACAGAGTGAACCTCAGCCAAGACCAGTGCGCTGGAAAAAACGTGACAGACAGGGAGCTTTTATTCCTCAAAGATCATCAACCACTCGAAGTACTAGTTGCATGCCACGTGCTCAGTGTTCACACAACCATTGATTTTATCTCACAACTTGTTTTCACCAAAGAATTTCAGTAAGTAAATATTCTTCAATTTTTTTCCCCCTCCAGTGTCCAGAGAGCAGCATCAATGTCCACGTGAAGAACCTAGTTATGTTGCCAGTGTCAACCCAACAAAAGGTACTTTACCTTCTTGTATTTATTGTGATTTCTGTTTACTTTTATATTTGTTGTTATAGTTGAGTTATGCAGGGCTTTTGTGCAGTCCTAAGAAACATACTGCCTAGAGTGTTTTTCACTTTGTGGAAGAGTTTCTTCCTTTCTTTCTTTTTTTTCTGTTAGTGTATGGTGCTTCATCAGGAGCTCCTTCAGTTGTTGGAGGATGGAGAAGAGGATGCAGCCATGACTTGTGAGACGTCGTCTGAGTCAGCTGCTACTCACTGGGCGATCAGAAATATGGTGTCCTTGCAAAAGTGGAAAGAGGCCAGGCCTTGTCTTATAGACAATATGTTAGCTACTCTGGATCCACAGTCACACCGTGTGTGTCAGTGTGGCAAACAAGTAGTTGTGAGGTGTCTGGACTGCCTGCCTCTTCCATTCCTTTGTGCTGACTGTGATATTGCAGTTCACACACGCTTTGTCCTGCACAACAGAGAGGCAGTAACAGGAGGGTTTTTGCAGCCTTCATCAGAGTTTCACAAGCCAATAGGTACGGTTTTTAAGTCTTATGCATTTCTTGCTTTGTATGAGTATGAGTGGGTGCTGTTATTGTATATTTATTGGAGTGGAGTGGAGTGCTGTAAAGTTTGAGGTGGACAGGATGTGCAAGGAGCCATGCTTTAGCTGCCCTGCCTGCACTCCAGACATGCTTGCCGTCTCAGTTGATGGAAACCGCAAGCTTTATCGCTTTCAGTCAAATGCAAGGTACGTTATGCATTGTGTACATAAGTCAAATATGGATTTGTAGAAAAATGTATTTTAATGTTTCTTTTCAAACAACTGTCACTGTGTTCGTTCAGCACTTCAGAGCAGGGGGACTTTGAAGGTGTCTTCATTGAAAAAGATGAGGAAGTTGCTGAGTTTGTGAAATACATCCAGAGACACACAAATCATGTAAGATACACATATATATATATATTAGTGCTGTTAGCGTTAATCTTGTTAAAATGACGTTAATGCCATAACCATATACACATACACGTATCCAGTGATGCCCTCATGCAGACCGATATTTGGCCCTGGCAGAGCACAAGTGAACGTAAGCTCTTGATATATAAATATCCTTTTTAAACAAACTCCCAGTATCTGAGCAGTAGTTGAATGTTTTGTTCTTGAATCATAATATGCTACTATGTTTTCCCATCTGATGTTGTTAAACTGTAGCTGCTGCTGACCTCCGGACAAAGAGAAAAGTCTTTGAGAAGGTGATGGCTGTGAGGCGCCTGAGAGAGGAGGAGATGATCCTTTGCAGGGAGATGCGGCATCACTGGACAGTGTTGCGAATGCCATCTGTGGTGTTGGGAACAATCTCCTCAGACTGTAAGCACTTTATTTATTTATTAATTTTTTGATGAATCGATTGAAAATAAGAGCAGATGCTAAAGTCTTACTGGATCTTTTACCTATATCTAGATTGCTAGCTAACACTGCCTTCTCCCTTTTAAAAAAATGTTTAATTACAGCATCCTAATTCCTTGTGTTTATGAGGTGAGGTTTTTTTTTTGTTTGTTTGGTTGTTTTTTAACTTTTCTCATATTTATTTGTTTTGTTCTTTTTACAGCCTCCTTTGTTGGCATGTCGGAGGATGCACAGAAGGGACTCTGTAGCCTGGTTTTAGAAAACAAAGTGAACTGAAAGCTGAAATGCTCAAAGTAAAGGACGTGTACAAGAGAATCCTCAGCCACCAACCACTCCTGGAAATGGACTCGGAGGAGGACATTCCAGACGATGCCACTGAGAGTGATTTGAGCACTTCTGCTGAAGACTGATTGTGTCATCATTGATGTTATGTTTGGTAAAATAAAAAGTTAATCACATCTCTGTTTAATGTGATTTTTCAACAGACATTTTACATTTTGAGAAGAAAAATGGAATTTCCTTGGTGCAGTTGTTTACCCTGAATCATTATTTCCCATCTAATTTAATGACTAGTGTACATGTTCAGATACGATAACATAATTTAATTTATGGGATGCTTTCTGGGCTGCTCAAATGATCACAAAATTTAAAAGCACCAGGCAGCACACTCACAAGTACATTTTTTGTTCAGTGTTTTGTCGAAGAAATCAACAAGTACAATTGAGATGTTTGCTGTAGTGGTGTGTTTGTTAAGAAGCATGCCAGCACACTGGTGAAGTGACAGTCCCAGAATGCACCCGAGCCAGTGACTCGCCCCAGAGCAAATGAAATTGCTTATCTAGAAAGACAACCGTCATCAAAGAAGAAGTAAAAGAGTAGGAAACAAATGGTAAGGGAAGGTACTGTGGGGTAGGAAAGAAAGGCCAGAGCTGTGCAAAATGACCTCCAGCAGGCTACAAATGTGCACGTCTGCTCAAACGGTCAGAAACCGACTCCATGAGGGTGGTATGAGGGCCCGACGTCCACAGGTGGGGTTGTGCTTACAGCCCAACACCGTGCCGGATGTTTGGCATTTGCCAGACAACACAAAGATTGGCAACTTTGCCACTGGCGCCCTGTGCTCCTCACAGATGAAAGCAGGTTCACACTGAGCACTTGTGACAGAGTCTGGGGACGCCGTGGAGAACCTTCTGCTGCCTGCAACATCCTCCAGCATGAGTTTGGCAGTGGGTCAGTTTTGGTGTGGGGTGGCATTTCTTTGGGGAGCTGCACAGCCCTCCATGTGTTCGGCAGAGGTAGCCTGACTGCCATTAGGTACTGAGATGAGATCCTCAGACCCCTTGTGAGACCATATGCTGGTGCGGTTGGCCCCGGGTTCCTCCTAATGCAAGACAATCCTAGACCTCATGTGGCTGGAGTGTGTCAGCAGTTCCTGCAAGATGAAGGCAATGATGCTGTGGACTGGCCCGCCCATTCCCCAGACCTGAATCCAATTGAGGACATCTGGGACATCATGTCTCGCTCCATCCACCAACTGCACCACAAAATGTCCAGGAGTGGGCAGATGCTTTAGTCCTGGAGTCTGGGAGGAGATCCATCAGGAGAGCATCTGCCACTTCATCAGGAGCATGTCCAGGTGTTGTAGGGAGGTCATACAGGCATGTGGAGGCCACACAGACTAGTGAGCCTCATTTTGACATGTTTTAAGAACATTACATAAAACCAAATTAATGATTCTGTATTGCATTGATCAAGGAACCAACCCAATAGGAGCTAAAGGAATCCTCTTGACATTACTTCACTCAGTAAGTTTATACTATGTTTAATGTGCATTTTCTTCATCAGTTTTGAACATAACATGTTAGCGCTCCCTGGTCCTTTTTGGAGACAGATCCTGAGACAGCAGGCAGCTATGGAGAACTCGTGTCAGCTGTGGTAATTAAGGAATACTTTGATTTAATATTGATTTCATGACAACTATCCTCAGGCACATATTCCTGGATATATATGATGACATAAGTAAAGTCCCATTTTACAATCATTGCCTTCTTTGATCTGACTTATTGCCTCAGACTTTGGCCCTGTGTCCCCAAAAGTATAGAAAATCCATGACACTGAGTAAGAGGCCTTTATCATGTTATAAGTGAGAGAGTTTGGTGTAACAGTGGTTGAACATGCCAAATCAATCCACAACATACTGCCATTCCCCAGCTGTAACCTGCATATGCATCAAACCAAAATCCAGTATCATAGACATAAAGATGAGGTTAAAGGGGTTGTATCATTTTGCCAGATAGCTTCATCCCAAAAAAGATAAACATTCTTCAAAAACAAAAGTTTGTGAATATTTGCTGTATTGCCAGGCCTAAACCAACCTGTTAAACTTATCAAATTATTGTCATAGATACGAACCTATTGATTGAAACAGAATAATCCATTGAAGCCTCCATCATCATCCACGATCACTGTTACTGTTCAGATTATTTCATCTCTGTTTTCCTCTAGAATGTTTTGAAAATCAGCATTTGATCAACAGACTTTTTAAAAGTTTATTTTGATCCTATTGTTTACGTGTGTAATTGCATTTTTATTGAAATTATGACAGGAAAACCCTTAATCAAATTGTATCTTTGATATCTAATAATAATATTAACAATAATGTTACATATGTAATATGTACACAATAATAATGTGCAAACAAACAAGAAAAATAGCAAAAAATGTCAATTTTTTTCTAATACCCTGTATATAAAAACCACATATGACCACAACTCCAAATGTGCAATTGTCACTGCATCTAAACATGACATATTACAAAAAGGTAGAAACATATAATATACAATATGTTCTGAAGCTGGTACTGGTGCAGTTAACTTTGCTTTAGGCTC